>NC_079209.1:10095200-10468846 GCF_026745355.1 Beta vulgaris subsp. vulgaris
TTAGTAGTGGTGTTGATGCACTGCGTAGTAGCATAGTTTTGTAAGTTTGGAGAATTGGAGATGGTGTTTTCTGAGTTTTGTGTGGTATTTTTTGATGGGGTTTAGTTGGGTTGGTCTTGATTAATAAGTCTCATGTGAGACTTATTTTTTTTAATGCTTTAAGGTTTATTGTTTGGTTTTACTTCAAATCTGTTTCAAAAAGACTAGTTTCTTCAAAATATCGATGACGTTCATTCCATCGAAAATTTGTTCTTTTGTTTCTGTGACGATGATCATTCCATCACAACTTTCACAAAAATTGGTTCTTTGGTCTCAATTTCAGATCTGTTTCAAAACAGATTGTGAGACATGTTTTGGCTCTCCGTGTGTCGTGAGACATGGTTTATGGGTTCTCCTTGTACCTTGAGACGAGGTTTGTTCATTGAAGAATTGAAGATTTGAAGAATTGAAGAATTTGAGTTCGGTTTTATTTTTATTGGTGTGTTTGTCCAATTGTAACACGTTCGTTTTACTGCCGTTACAATTGCGGGAGGGTGTTAGAGGATATTGGACCGTAGGCCTATATCTATGGGCAAGGCCCATTAGGTTAAATTTAAGTTATGTTATATATATAAGTAATGTAATTGTAGTTATTAAAGACACAATAATACAACATCTCTTCTCTCTATATTTAACAAAAATGGTAATAAAAATGGTTACCTTTATTGAGTGTTTGGTTCAAGCCAAGGAATGGAAATGAAGGGTAACCATTAACTTCAAGCAATGGATTTTGTTACTTGAGGGGGAGGGAAAATAACAAATTAGGGGAATCCATTACCATCAAGGAATGGTAAGGGATTGATGAGGGCTTGAACCAAACAAAAAGAAAGGGAATCGATAATTGATTCCGTTTCTTGAAACCCAAAATAAATAGTTTACATGGGTTCTTTTTGTTGAATCAACTTGTTATCGAGGCGTGATTCCTTTCTTTAAGTATGGGTTTAAGGTTTCGAGGGTTGGTCGCACTTTTGATATGTTTGTAGGTGGATTTTGAATCCTCGGTTGGATATGAATTCTTTGTCCTAACCATTTCTAGATCTTGGTTAGAACTTGAAGTTGTAGAAAAAGATGAACTACTTGAGAATTCAGTAGTAAAGGTGAATAGAGTTCATGGTCTTGAAGTAAAGAGTATCAATGATGATATTACTCAAAGACCTATGAAAATGAAAAAAGAGAGAAGGGATCGATTTGTTCTTGATCCTCCAAGACATGCGGATGGAGAGTTGAACAATTCTCCCGTTTTGGACTGCAGTTGTTTTTATTTGTCTTTTGAAGGAAGTTGTTTTTATTTGTTGTTAGTTACTACTTACTAGGTGTTGTGTGATGACCTTCATTATCATCACCGTACCCTTCAAAATTCAAATCCAAAGGAGGCTATTCTTTTTTTTGTGATAGAATCGTGGCATATTATAAAAATAAAATAAAGAACTTAAGGAGGAAACCTTAAGTCAGGGTCACAGTTCACGCCATTATCGTGGCGGTACGAATAGTTTACAGACATTAACTCAGTAGTTAGAATCTCAGTACAGACAGGAGAGGGGTTTATAATGTTTTCTACTTCAAAATATTCTCTGGCGTCCTTTCTTGCTTCTTTGGCCATTTGATCCGCCAGCCTGTTAAAACTCCTCGGTCATGCCTAAGGGAAAGGCCGCTTCTTCTGCCTAACAATGTCCTGCAATGTTTCAAAGTGGCAGTTAGTTTTGATTTTACTTGCTCTATATATGATTTCTTCCACTGCCCTTTTACAATCTGAAGCAATAATCACATTTTCCCAATCCATTCTCTCGGTCCATAGAATGTTTTCTTTTATGACCTCAACCTCCGCTTCATAAGCCTCCTCCAATCGAGTCTTTTTTCTGAATCCTGCGACCCAATTCCCTTCGTGGTCCCTGCAAACTCCACACATACCTGTTTCAAAAGTACATGCCACAAAGGAAGCATCAACATTAATTTTAAAAGTATTAGTCGGTGGGGGTAACCAAGAGAGGTTAGTTTCGCTTTGGCTATTGGGGATGGAGGGAGAAGGGTTTGGTTGTGTAAAAAATCATTCTTGAGCAGCCCAAGTAATCTCTTTGACACACTTATCCAAATTTTTATTAACTTTTTTGAAAATCCACGCGTTTCTTCTTAATCAAATATTCCAAAGGGTGAACACAAAAACAACATTCCAGGGGACTTTGTGAGTTGTCATTTTTTCATTTTTTAAATTTTTTCTTAGCCAATCATGCAGATTTTGGTCATCCCTAAGATTTGTCTCTCTAATTAGATTCCAAATTTCCATGGCTCTGGGGCAATCCTTGAGGATATGAAGAGTCGTTTCAGTTATATCCGCACAGAATGTACAGAATTTAGAAGTGCTATAATTGCGGAAGAACAGGTTATCATTCGTGGGAATTCTCAACCACCAGACTTGCCAAAGGAAGACTTTGATTTTTGGGTGTCCAGGGGCTTTCCAGATGTTAGTCCAATCCGAACCTGTCGGATCTTTTGAGTGAAGAGTTTCGATGTGCCTTATAGAATTATTGAGGAAGGCGGAGGCCTTCTTTGAGTCAAAGAGTCCAGAGTTAGTCCAACTTGAATAAGTTGTATCTGGTTCGGTGGAAAAGATTTTTTCTTTAATTAAAAGCCTAATTTCAAGCGGTATGTCTTCAGGCAGGTCGTTAAAGGGAATTTTTTTATCAATGATAAAGGAGTCGAGGTTAGCACAATTATCTCTTTGGGATAGGGGGCCAATCAAATAACTTCTAAGGGGTTTCTCGCCCACCCAGATGTCATTCCAGAAGCTGGTGCTATCTCCTAAACCCGGATTCCAGCGGATACTATCTTTATATAACTCCCAACCCTTTCATATATCCTTCCATATGAAAGATCCTTTTTTGAAGCTAAGGGGCTCATTTCTTTTCGAGACATATTTTTCGATCATGAATTTAGTCACCCAATTGTCTTTGTTATCTAGGGTCCAGCACAGTTTCATGAGACCAAGCCTGTTTAGGTCTATATTTCTTCTGAAACTGAGGCCCCCCACCTCCTTAGGGCGGCATACTTTATCCCATGAAATCCAATTTATGCCTTTTGCTTCTGCCGAAGCTTTCCATAGGAACTTTGCTGAAATGTTATCCATCTTGGCTAGAAGCTTTTTTGGGAGATGGGTGCCTTGCATGCAGTATCTTGGTATGGCTTGGAGGGTTTAAGAAATAAGGGTTATTCTACCTGCTTTGGAGAGACAGCTTGATTTCCAAGAGGCCAATTTCTTTGAGAATTTTTCCACTATGGGTAATAGTTTATTCATGGAGGGTCTTTTGTGTGATAATGGGAAGCCTAAATAAGTCCCCAGGTCCGCAGTCGCGGAGACTTCGAGCTCTTGCTCAAATTCGTCTTTAATATCAATGGTAGTGTTCGGGGAGAATAATATTTTGCTTTTATCCCTATTCATTGCCTGCCCAGATTTGTTAAAGAAATCGTTTAAAGTAGTTGAAATCGCATTGAGAGTGGATATTGAAGCTTCCCCAAAGAGGATCAGATCGTCAGCAAACAGTACATGAGGTGGGAAATTTCCATTTGCCCTCCTCTTAGTTTAAAACCTTTCCAATCCTTGTTTTTATGGATTAATTTGGACAACATTTCCATACAGATTATGAAGATATAAGGAGAGAGAGGATCTCCCTGCTTAATTCCACTTGACGATTTAAACTCCGGAGAATTACTTCCGTTAATGATTAGGGACGTTTCAGCCGAGGAAATACATTCCATGATTAACTTGACCGACTTTTCATTAAGGCCAAACTCTCCGAGAGCCTCTTTAATAAAACTTCACTCAAGTCTGTCATAAGCTTTTTCTAGATCAATTTTCATTTCAAACAAGCCTTTTTTACCTTTTTTCTTATGCATGGAGTGAAGAATTTCAGAGGCCATAATGAAATTAATTTCCGAACCTCTTCCTGAAATGAAGCTATTTTGATTTGGAGAAATGTTTTTCGCTAGCCTGCTCCTAAGTCTTGCAACTAGAATATTTGAGATAATTTTATAGCTCGTATTAACTAGGCTAACAGGTCTGAAGTGTTGGACTTTTTCCGGGTTTTTGATTTTTGGGATGAGGACTACACTTGTTTGTTTAACCCTAGGAGGCATTACCCCAGAGGTGAAGAAATTCTCTACCATTTTCTCATAGTCAGCTTTTATTGTATCCCAAAATTTTTGAAGAAAAAAGGCATGAATTCCATCCTTTCCTGGAGCTTTAAGGCTTCCAATAGAAAAAACAACGTCTTTAATTTCCATTTTTGAAGGTGTTTTAGCAATGTCAATGGCATTGGAAAAAGGGCCAAGAGCAGGGCGGGTGGAATAGACTTTTTCAGTTTCAAACAATTTTTTAAAGAAATTTATGAAAGTTAAAGATATTTCCTCTTCATCCCAAATTTCTCTCCCGCAATCTTCTTTTAGAAAACTTATTTTATTTTTGTTCTTCCTGATTGTGGCGGAGGTGTGAAAGAAGGAGGTATTGCGATCTCCTTGCATTAACCAGTTAGATCTCGCCCTGGTTTTCCAATAACATTCTTCTTGGTCAAGGACAACTTCAAGATCTTTGTTTAACTTATTTTCCAGGTTTAACAAGTAAGCTTTTGTCGGGTCTTTATCAATGGCAGTTTGGATCCCCTTAATTCTAGCTAAGATGACTTTTTTCTTATTGAAGATATTACCGAAAGACTCCCTGGCCCAATCCCGCATCACTTCGGACATTTTTTTTAACTTATCAGAGAAATTCAAAGAAACCATGTGCCAATTCGATTTCAGAAGCTGCTCAAAATCAGGGTCAAGGAGCCACATGGGCTCTAGTTTGAAGGCTATCTTTTGATTAGTTCTTGATTTAGGAAGCGGATTAGTGTTTAGAAGGAGTGGATTATGGTCTGAGGTCATACGAGGCAAATGAAAGATTTCAGAGTTGGAAAATTCCGCCAACCATATTTGGTTACCCCACACACGGTCTAATCTTTCTAAAATTGGTCTAGACTTCCTTCTGTTGAACCATGTAAACTTTGGACCCGAGAAACCGAGATCAATCAACCTACAATTATCCATGGACTCTCTATACGCTTTTAATCTATGAACTTTTGGGGGCCTGCCTCCCCATTTCTCTGACTCGTGAGTGATTTCATTAAAATCACCAAGACAAATCCAAGATCGATCTATAGAAGGAGCTAAGCTTTCTAACCAATTCCATAATTCCAGTCTATTAACATGTTTAGTACTCGCATAAACTGCTGTAATGAAAAAAAGAGTGTTTGGGGATTTTACCTGGACAAAGGAGGCTATTCATCAGCACTCCTTAGCGTTCTCTCTCTTTGGGGAGGTCAGGGTCACTCGTTTTTAAGGTATTAAGCGCAAATAAGTACATGCACCCAAGTGCATGTAGAGCATGGTGCCTCCTTTTCTAAACTACCGTTTAATTATTTTTAGAGTATAATTTTTAAAAATTATTGTTATTTGTTTCCCTAAAATTTTGCAACTAAAGATTCCTTTTTTAAATTTAAATTAAAAAGATATATGTTCTTTTACCTTAAGTGTAGATGTTCATTTACTATGTGTTCTTTTCGTTATAACCTTTGTTCTTTTATAAATATAAATTTACATGTTCTTTAATTTTAAGTTTTGTGTTCTTTTTTAAAGTAGAAAAGTTGTTGAAAAAAGTTCGTGTTCTTTTATATAAATGATATGTTCCTTTTGGGTGCACAATGAGCATTGTGCACCCTAGTGCAAAATCCATGCTTTGGGTATTAAGTCAGTAGGTCAAGTGAATCTAGGTTCCGTGGTATTGAGCCAATAATTTCATGTTATTTTCACTTTAGGTCATTGAGATTGTTCAAGTTGCGGACGGGTTCCTAAACCCGCCCGCATGTGGTTTGCAATCCACTCCCATCCTTCCACAACTTTCATCAAATAGATTTTATATTCATCTACTTGAGAATTCTGCTTCAATGGTGTTGCTTCCATGTCCTCAATGTTCCTTACTAAACTGCTGCTACCATCAAAGATACGTCTTTTCCAAGAAGAGGTAAAGTTTCATGGCACAGGTTACCTCACTGAATCCATATGGCGTTTGGCTACACGATACAGGGCTAAGGGCTTCCCTAGAATGTATTATATTTCAAGCTTTTTTTTTTTTCCTTTGAATCTCATTTGGATATAATATCTCTAGATTGTATTTCGAGTTTTAATTAATGCAAATTTTTACGATGTAAAAAAAAAAACAAATTACTAATTCGAGCCACAACACGGATAAATTTTATCTATCTTTTCTAGCTTCTATACCACCTACAAATTGATCTTCTTCAAACTTAACGTTACATGCGAACTGAACTTTTTGAACTCCTTATTTTTCCCCAAATGTTCTTTCATTTCATTTTACATGTACTTACATCATCATCGTTACAGCTTGCTACATGGTTGCATGAATAACCATCACCACATTTGCTGATAAATGACAGAAATGTTCGAATTCTATCACTAATTTACGATGAAACTTTATCCTTTATCAATTTTGTGGCTAAATGAGTTGCAAAAGAATATGTATAATACGTACACGCATTGGGTTTGACTCGTTTTGGTGTTTAAATAAGGAGTAAATAAGTACATCTTATTGTTGTTGTTGACTTGTCCAATTCTGAATGGAGCATAGTATGATAACAATCATCACTTTGACAAAATCCTACTAGATTCATGGATAAATCTAGGTATAAATTTGGTAAGGACGATAAAAGGCAAAGCTCTTTTCATCTTGTTGAGCTAATCAATTTCTACTTGTGGACCCTAATTTGCGAACCTTTGGCTAACAGATGTTTCTAGACCTGGCAATCGGACCAATCGAATCGGATTCGGACCGTACCAATTCGGACCGGACCAATTCAGATCGGACCGTTTTCGGATCAAGTTACATTCGTACTGGGATCGGACCGGATCGGACCGTTTCGGATTGGGTCATCGTTCAGACTATTATTTCGGATCGGAATCGGACCGGACCAATTCAGATCGGACCGTTTTCGGATCAAGTTACATTCGGACCGGATCGGATCGTTTCGGATTGGGTCATCGTTCGTACTATTACTTCGGATCAGAATCGGACTATGCTGGAATGAATAGAATACTTATGCAAATGATATTTTTTATATAAAAAAGCGGGTAAGTTTCGGGTATTTCGGATCAAAGCCTAATCGAAACCAATAATTTCGGATCGGTTTACCTTCGGGTCGGATCAGTTTTAGATCGGGTCGGATCGGTTTCGGATCGGGTAAGATTATATCGGATTATTCGGATTTCGGATGAGTTTCGGATCAAGATTATTTCGGATCGGGATTCTGACCGGATCGGGACCGTTTCGGATTCGGATCAAGGTTTGGACCGTCTCGTTCGGATCACGAATCGGATATTTCGGCCCGGATTTTCGGATCAGGACCAACTTTGCCAGGTCTAGATGTTTCTCTATGCAAAATGGAAATGACTTGACGCAACTCGCGAGGATCAATGCGTAGGTTTCGGTGATGTTCAGTGACTTTTCTCCTTTATCAGGAGTTTGGGTTTTCGTGGGATGTTAGGGTTTTGTTGAGTCGTGATACGCCCATACCGGGGGTAAAATTGTAATTTCGCTCATTGAATTTAGGTGAAAAAAGAGCACAAAAATTTTCCCTTCAAAGTTTCTCTATCTCCTCTGAATTCTCTGTCTCTCTCCTCTCCTCTGAGTTCTCTGTCTCTCTCCTCCTCAAATCTCCATTGTTCCCGTTCCTTGGTGGAAGTTTTCGAAGGAATTTGGGTCGAAATTCTTGTTGTTGAAATTCTGCTATTGAAGGAAAGGTAAATTTGTATTTTTAACAATTTTTTTTAAGGATTTGTATTGTTTACATATTTGTGTAATTAATTTCGGCAAAATGTGGAGAAATTTCAGAGTATTGCGAGAAATTGCGAAAAATAGGGTAATTTGATATAAACCCAGTTCAATTCACAATAAAAAAAAAAGATGGGAAACTATGCATCTTGCGCATTATCAACACAATTTGGTAAAAACAAATCAGCAAAAGTAATTTTACCATCAGGAGAAATCAAGCCATTTCAACAATCAATTAAAGCTGCAGAACTTATGCTTGAAATTCCAAACTATTTCTTAGTAAATTGCGAATTTCAAGTGTTTTATGCGCTTGAATTATGTGGGTTTGGGGTTTGTAATTTTGGGGGTTTAGGGTTGAATTTAATGGGGTTTTGGGATCTCGAATTTTTCTGGGTTGATTTTTCGTTTTTTGCTTTGTTTTTCGTTCAATTTTGTTGGATTATTTTCGGCAATTTGGTGGTGTGATTATGTTAGAGATATTTTAGATATCAGATTTTGCCGTGCTTCCTCATATTTCCCATTCTTGTAAAGTTGGAGGCCTTCATAGAGGTCTTTTTCCCTACGATCTTTCTGCTCCATCTTCCTCTGGTAATTTTGGAGTTGAATCTCTCTGACACGGTTGCTGATAAAACCAGCGTTCCTTTCAGCACGGATAATCTCCTTCTCTATCATCTCACCCGAAAAATCAAGCTTACCAAAGCGTTTCTGCATTTTCATGTAGAGAGGGCCTATCCTCTGATGGATGGTGTACATAGTTCTTCCATACTCGGCAGTCGGCCAGATTTCAGTGCCAAACACTGCACTGGTGGCGATGACTTTGTCCCCTACACTGAACTTGCCTGTTTTATCCGCAGAGAAGCCCGGGGTGATGGCGTCTATATAGGTAGCTCCATCTCTACCTTTGGCGAATTTTGACAAAATGATAATAGCACGACAAAATCTGATATCACCAGATTTGTGCATCTCGACTTCAACAAAGAGCAGAATTTCCAATCGCAACGTTCGTGTTACTGCCGTTACGATTGCGGGAGGGTGTTAGAGGTATTTTAGATATCAGATTTTACCGTGCTATTATCATTTTGTCAGATTATGAAATTTCTGGGCTTGAATTATGAATGTGTTTGTGCGAATTTGGTGGTGTGTTTATGCGAATTTTTGGGCTTGAATTATGAATGTTTTTATGCGAATTTCTGGGCTTGAATTGTATGAAATTTGGTCTAATTTTGTTCATTTTGTTTAGTTTTCCAGATTTGGTTCTAATTTTTCTTTTTTTAATCAGGTCGGAAGGAGTGGCGAGGGAGCTGGAGTGCGGCTGGGTGGTGGTGGCGGCGGTGGGAAATTTGGGTTTTAGTTTTTATTTTTTGATGAACAATTAATTTAGTTAATTCAAGTCTTTTTGTATAAATTTTAGTTTTTAGATTTTATTCTTTCTTTTGATTTCTTGTACCAAAATTCATCAAATTATTAATAAAAATATATTATTAATTTAATATTGTTTATTATTTTTTTTATCACAATGTTGTTTATTTGCTTAACATTAAATTGTAACTACTTGAAATTGGCAACTTAGTTGCTAATTTCTTTTTTTAAAATTTCTTTTAATGTCATTTGCGACCAGATTTCTGGTCGTAGATGACAACTAATTGTGACGAGATCTAAATCTAGTCGCAGAAGAACAATTACGACCAAGCCTTTTACGACCGCTGACGACCACACGCGTTTCTGGTCGTAAAAGACTTTTTACGACCAGCCTTTTGCGACCAGAAATTTGGTCGTAATTGGCACTTTTTCTTGTAGTGATGACAGGATGACGAAGTGAGAAATGGAAATAAGAGGAAAAGAAAAAGTTAGAAAAGAGTGGGTAATAAGGTAAATGTTGTATGATTTGAAAAGTTGTATAGTAATTTTTTGAAATGTAATTGTAAATAATGAAGTGTGGTTGGAAGTTAATATATTTTGGTGATCAAAGTTCTTTTGGTACAATGAAGTACTCGTTTTTGTAAATTGTCAATAAAATACTTGATTTTGTAAATTGTCAATGAAGTATTCGGCTTTGTAAATTGTCAATGAAGTACTCGATTTGCTATACTCGAGTACAATGAAGTACTCGATTTTGTAAATTGTCAATGATCGGATAATATTGAATATATCTTTGCGTATTTTATGTTATGATATGATTAATCAAACATTTGATATGATTCATCAAACATTTGATATGATTCATCAAATATGGGACATGATTCACATGACAACTGATATGAAAATACCACATAACTAATAATCTCTAATGAATTGTATGGAATAACATGCTTACTATATTCAAAGTTCATTATTTAAGTTACAAAAGTTATCGTAAGCTGGTATTCGATAAAAAAAAACTTAAGATGCACTAAAGAATAATCGTGTGTTGGTATTTTAATTTACAACTATAGTGTGTCTGCTCATATGATAATAACGTATCAAGTTCAATCGATAATAGTCATATTTAAACTCGTTAAGTTCAATCGATAATAGTGAAATTTAAACTCGTTTAGTCGATAATAGTCACATCTAAACTCGTTCATTCGATAATAGTCACATTTAAACTCGTTAATTCGTTAATAGTGATATCCAAACTCGTTCATTCGGTAGTAGTCACTTTTAAATTGATATAGAAGAATTGTGATAAATGAAAAAAAAAACATACAAAGGGTTATTTATAAGCATTTGATAAAATAATACCATTGAATGTTGGTTGAATATTTTTGTATTAGTCTAGTTAAATAATCCATACATATATTCATATATAAAGTGAATATCATAATCATGTATTTCACGACTTAACATACCAACTTCTTGTTCCATTTACGGCTTATTATTGGAATAAAGTGAATAAAGTAATGTAGTAATATTTATGCGATTATTTCTTATATTTATTTATACTTTTGTAATAGTTACATTTATTTATCTTATTATAAATGTACAAAATAAGTAAGAACATAATATATATGATTGAATGATGTTCTGATATGATTCAATTAATGATGGATATAATTTCACCCTACTTTGATATGAGTTATGATAGGAAATTGTATGGTTGTTATGGATATGCATTAGCTACCTTTACAACGACATGAAACACTTCATAGCAACTAATTGTTACGTATTAGCAACTAATTGTTACTTGTTAGCTACTAATTGTTACTTATTAGCTACTAATTGTTACTTATTAGTAATTAATTATTGTTAATTCTTATTTTCATATGAGTTTAATATGAGTGATATGAGTTAAAATACTCAAGGTGTTACTTATTAGTTACCTTAGCAATTAAGTGAAACACGTCTTAGCTACTAGTTTAATAAACTAATAACCATATAATACATTAAGCGAATCATATTAGTAATTGAGTAGAATAAGATCCCTTCATATAATAAAGCGAGTGAGTCCTATCAAAATTACAATTACACATATCACAAGCTCACTTAGTCATATTATAGCATGAAATTTATATGAGATTGTAAGTGAATCGCGTCACTAATTGGAGCCTTTGTAAAAAAAAATAGTAAATCACAACATTATCATATCACAAGTTGATGGACTCATATCAAAAAGTGGTTGAATTTTGTCACAGATTGAGTGAATCATATCTTATATTTAGTGAATCATATCACAAATTGAGGGATCCTTTTTTTAAAAAAATATTTAGTGAACTACAAGTTTACTAAATGTATCATATCAATATCCAAAAAACGCTTGAATCTTATCACAAGCGAGTGAAACATATCACATTATGAGTGAATCAAAACAAGAGTTAAGTACCTTATGACAGATTGAGGAGTTCGTATAAAAACCTTACTGAACCATATCACATTATAATAAATTCATACCAAATCGACAAATAAGTTCAAATCTTGAAAAATAAGCTACAATCTCAATATTTAAAAACAACTCTAGTGACCAAAACAAATATTAGAAGACAATAAAAGCATGCATACTCACCACTTCCCAAATGGCTGGACTAGTGATTGCTTATGAAAATAAGTAAGAACATAATATGATTGACTAAAATATGATATGATTCTATCAATGATGGATATAATTTCACACCGCTCTGATATGATTTATGATATGCATTGTATGATTGTTAAGAAATTTAAAAAGTGAACATATTTTTTTAGATCGGGATCGAAAAGATCCTTCAAGAACATAGAATTGGAACGTAAAATCATAAGATCGTAAAATCATAGGATTGTATAAAATCTGGATTGGGACTTTAATAAAAATGGTTATAACACTCTTACATGTGTTGTTTATTACATATTAATTGGATTACTATTAAACTAATTTTTTTTTTCACGACTTAACTGAGTAATATGAATCCTTATTTCTTTGAATGCCTTATTTTAATTAATTAATTAACTTGAATAATAACATATTAGTCCTTTGAAGGCTTAACTTGAATAATCATATTACTCCTTTCACGGTTTATTATTAGAATAAAGAAATGCAAAGTAATGTAGTAATTTTTTTTTTGATTTAGGTCTTTTTATAACAATTGGAGTAATGAGATAATGTTTCTTTGATTTGAGTCTTTTTATAATAATTAGAGTAATGAGATAATAGTTGTTATTTACTCCCTCCGTTTTTTTTCAATTGTTACATTGTTGTATGCACAACAATTTAGACATTGACTAATAACTAATAAAAGAGATATTACTTTTTGGTGGGCTAAGTACCCCAACTAATAAAAGTTTAAATAATGTAACAATTAAAAATAAAAGAATATTTAAGGAAATGTAACAATTAAAAAAAATGGAGGAAGTATTAGCTACTCATTATTACTTATTACTTATTAGCTACTAATTGTTACTTTTTATCTAACAATTGTTACTTCTTATCTACTAATCATATAACTGTTACTTCTTATCTACTAATTATAAAACTATTATTGGGTTTATCGTGTTAAATTCAAGAACAGTTTTATAATCTTTATGATAAATGGCAACTCTTGATTAGCACTTTGGAGTCCACCCTTTTGACCAATCAATAAACCCCTATGGATTATTTAGTGGATTTGACTACGAATTTGACTGCTGTTTATATAAATGTGTTTGGTAACACTTAACTGTTTGATAAAAGCTGATAAGTATATAAACAAAGATATATACTTATATGTTCACCTCAAAAAAAGTACTTTAATACTAATCAATTTTAGAGGTAGTTATAGAGTGACTTCGGAAAATGTTTTATTGTAAATGTGTTTCTTTTTCCATCAATTCTCCTTACTAAAACAGTTTTAATCGATTTAAATCAAATTTGATTAGTAAAAATCAGTGTTAATTAATGTAGTGTTCATTTTGAATTAGGTTTGTGTTTTTTTTAGGGGAAGTAGGTTTGTGTTTAATTGTAGAGGATGTGAAATCAATAGTCCAAAATATGATACTTATTCTTTTCTATTTTTGTTTGTTTGTTTTGGGATCAAGAATAAGATTAATTAACTTGGTTAATCAAGGGTGACCTTAGAATAACATCCTCACTCATTCATCTTCTGTTCGCCAATTCTACAAATAATAATAATAATAATAATAATAATAATAATAATAATAATAATAATAACCCCCCTTCTAACCCAGTAGACACCACACCTCCAACACCTACACCCAAATTACAGAAAACCCCATTCTCTCCTACTTCTCTCTCCTATTTCTTTTTCACTTCCATCCCAGAAAATCCTAAAACTAATCTGTGGCACCATCTCATCATCACCATCCTCAATGGTTTATCAAGAATCATCATCATCAAGTATCCTCATCATCATCATCATCATCATCCTCAATCGTTTATCAAGAATCATCATCATCCTTCTAGGCTTTGATTTTTAGCTTTATTTCACACTTTTTAGTTTGGCTTTTGTACGTAGAGTTGTTGACTGCAAGAATCATCAAGAATCTGTGGCTTTCACACTTTTTAGAGAGAAAGGGGAAAGAAAGAAGTGAAAAATGAAAGAGGGGAGAGAAAGGGGAAAGAAAGTTAGACGATTGTTGTTTAATTTTTTAGATTAAAAATTACAGTCAAAATTACCATCTTGCACTTACTTTTCAGCAAAACTACAAAAATATCCCCGGTATGGGCAACTACCTCCCCATACCGGGTATGGGGTGATACTTTCTCGGGTTTTGTTAAACCAATTCAACTTTTAAGATTTGAGGGACAATGGATTTGTACTTCACTTCATCTTTTACTGTTTCTCTACAACCAGGGCCATCTCATGGAATATGAAGGCCCTGTGTTATTCATTAAAGGAGGCCTTCAAAAAAAATTATAAAAAAGAAATTATAATTTTTTTATTATAGATTTATCATAAATCATTCCTTACAGTTTGATAAATAAACCAAAACTATAAAAAAATCTAGTAGGATCTTTTATTTAACAAAAGCCATCTTTCTAGCATTCTTTGAAGCGAAATCGTACACCAAATCTTGATAATCAACTTTTTTCCAAAATATCGTTCTCTATCGCTATCAAGGCTAGTCCATTAAGTCTTTCTTGTTACAATGTAGAACGCATATAGGACTTCAACAATTTCAACTTTGAAAACTTCTTTCTGCAAATGCAACAGTAACAGGAATAGTCAACATGATTCTATATGCAATAACTAAATTAGGTTAAAAAATCAAGATGTTTTACAAGCCTTAACATATTTAAAGGGCCCAAGTCTTCGTTGGGCAAGCATTTTTTAACCATTTGCAACTCAATATACAATTCGAACCTATCAATATCAGATTGTCCATCTTTTTCCATTGCTTTTTCCAAACCTCTACAGTAAGACCTTAGACTCTTATCATCAAAAGAATATAGCTTTTTAGAACTAAATAAGATTTCAAAAATATTTTCATATTCTTGATATTGTTCAAATCTCTTATTAAGAGAAACAATAGCTTGATCAACAATATATAAGAAATGATTAACTTTGAATGATTCTTCTGGAGATTAGGAAGCAACATATGAAGTATTAGTTAAATTCTCTAAAAAAAATTTTCTTTTAATGACACGTTTTCAGGAAAAGTAGGATCAATGTCCATTTCAATTGCAATGTTTTTGCTATGTCCAAGGCATCATGAAAATCGCTTTCTCTATATCGCTCAAAAAACGAAACCAACCTGTTGTATAATATGAGCACTATAAGAGGGGGGGTGAATTATAGTGAGAGAATAAGCTATACTTTTTGCGGAATTAAAAGTAAACTTGGGAACAAACAATGGAACACGAGAGATTTAGTGAGGAAAAACTTCCTAGGCCTAGTAGGAAGAAACAACCTCGACCACAAGGGATTTTAAACAACTTTCCACTATAATAGGCCAAAACAACTCTGATTACAACCTATTACTTTTCTCTCGATTCTCAACTTAAGTCACTCAACTCAAGTTCCCAACGACAGTTCCCACAACTGACAGTTCTCTCAAACTTCACTCGAATCTTTCTCTTTCTCTTTCTCTTTCTTTTTCTCTTGCTTCACTCAAAGCTTCTCACACTTACAAGAGTTCACTCAAACCCTTTTTCTCAAAAATACACTTTGTAAAACAATGGAAGAGTAATAAACTCGATTAATGTAAGTATGAATTCTCTAAGGAAAAGGCACTGACACTTTAGATAACTTAAGACAAATTAACTAAGTCAGACACATTTTGCTCAAATGAATTAGGCGCCTATTTATAGACAATTAAGACAAGACATGTTCTCCACTAATTAAACCATTATCACATGATCTCCATGATATTTAATTAATTAATTAAATTAAATTAATTATTCCATGTCATGTAAAGTATCCACTAATCCACTACTTCACTTCACAAGAGAAGCAGTAACACATTACGTGATTTTACAAAACTTGAAGAATAATTAAACTCTTTTAATTAGATAAATACTTGGAGGATAATTAACTAAGCCACTAAATCCACTAACTACATAAATCGTGTACCAGTAGGTTTAGGCGTGCAATCCAATTTTTAGGAAATAAATAAATTAGACACTTATCTTTTTCAAAATCTCTTTTATAAAACCGGAAAAAGCATTTTTATATTTAAAATCCGAAACATTAAAAACCGGAAATATATTAATTTTCGAAAACTAAATCTTTTAAACAAAAAATATAAAAGATAAAATATAAAAAGATAAGATTTGAAAATCAGTTAAATTAAAATCAGAAAATCTTTTTACAATCTTTTCCTAACAAACTTAAACTAAATTCCTAAAATAGTGGATATTAGTCAAAATATCCCTAAAAACTCTAACAACTATATTGGGCACAAGTTTAACTTAGGCGCACAATATTAGAGTCACTTAGGAGTTCCTAAATTAGTTTTAAGTCTTGTTCCCTAACCTTGTTCCTATAGTGCCAGGTCTGTTCCTTTCATGGGAACAGAACCAAGTTCCTTTGAGAATTCACCACAAACTTAATTAAGCTTTTACTCAACCTTAACATGAAGATTAATAAATACCCTAATGTATTCTAATCTTCATTCCATGCTTGATTCTTCATCTCTCGAACATCTTTACTTCGATCTTGATTAATTCTCCGCTTTAATTTTCAATCAAGTATTCTCTTCGCTCGAGCATGAATTACCTTGGAACAACATAAATAAAATATACTATGTCTTTTGTGGTTAGGTCATCTTCAAAACTCAAGGGTCAACACAACCCCTTTATTTTTTCAATAGCAACATCTATAAGCACATCCTTTGATTGTAAATTCTTACTAACCAATTTAACAGCATATAATATGACAAACCAGATTATAATTGCCATCAAATATTCAAAATCACTCAACTCATATCTCGCTACAGATTTAGCTTCACTTCTTATTTTAGAATCATTATAATTTTCTCCTACTTGAAGTAAAGCTTCTCTTATTTCGAGCATTTGAAACCTTATAGCTCTAACACTATCGATGTGACTCTCCCAACGAGTGGATGACAACGACTTAAAAGTAAATCCTTTTACATTGTCTTTTATAATTTTCTAACTTGTCATCCTATATTATGCCTTGCATAGATTATATTGCTAATAATTTGTCGTCTGCAGGGAGTAATTCATCGAATAGTAATAGTGTTACCTCTACCCCTACTTCCGATACATGTGGTTTTTATTGGTTTCCATGTCACCAAGCTACCTACTGTCCCTAGCGTTTCAATCATAACTTTATTCCCTCCTCCTCCGAAAGTGTCACTCGAGCCTTAGCTTGCACTGTCTGTTGGTGGTGAAGCTAATGACTCAGTCTGGTATCCGAATTCGGGAGCTGCATCTCACATGACTCCTCAGGATGGTACGTTCTCTATTAAAACTCCTTATATTGGGTCTAGTTCTGTTGTAGTTGGTAATGGTACCTTAATCCCAATTAAAAATACTGGAAATCTAACTTTAAAAACTGCAAGTTGTCCCCTCCGTTTATCCTTTGTCTGTCATGTCCCTAATTTAAAACATAATTTATTATCCGTTAACAAGTTGTGTCATGAAAATGATTGTGTTGTGAGCTTTGATAAAAATTCTGTTTATGTTAAGGACCAGATAACGGGGGAAGTTCTGCTTTAGGGAACCAGTTTACAAGGTGTCTACCCTCTACATCCCAGCATTGTCCCTCCTGAGCCTTCAGTTCCTGCTTTCCTAGCCATTAAGGAGTCTGGCGACGTGTGGCATGCTCGTCTGGGCCATACCTCCTCTAGCATTATAGGAAAATTATGTTCAAATAATTACATCACATGTACCTCTAAATTTCATGATGATTGTGTAGGATGTAAGCTAGGAAAAATACATCGTTTACCTTTTGATTCTGTTGAACATATTTCTACATATCCATTATATAAAATTCATAGTGATCTTTGGCAATCTCCTGTTTTGTCAAATCAATTACTGGATTTATCCTTTACGTCGAAAATCAGAAGCTTATTCTAAATTCCTTATGTTTCAAAAGATGGTTGAAAATCTTTTTGATTGCAAAATTAAAATATTTCAAAGTGATGGAGGAAGGGAATTTGATAATTCTCCTCTTCTTCAACATTTTTCTGACAATGGTATTATTTTTCAAAAATCTTGTCCCCACACTCCAGCTCAAAACGGTGTTGCAGAACGCAAACATCGTCATATCATTGATGGCTCGTACTATGATTATTCATTCTGACTTTCCTGCTGAATTTTTGGTTGATGCATCATATACTGCCACTTACACTATCAATATATTACACAGCTCAGTTTTAGGGGGTGTTTCTCCTTTTGAAAAATTATTTCATCGTCCTCCTTCCTATCAAATTTTGAAAACATTTGGATGTGAATGCTTTCCCTTGTTTCTGGACTCTAAAAATCACAAACTGCAACCTAAATCTAAAACCTGTGTTTTTATTGGATATGCATTGGAATATAAAGAGTATCGATGTTTTGATCCTACTACCAAGAGAGTCTACACTAGTCGTCATGTCTTGTTTCATGAACATAAATTTCCATATCGTGCTTTGGTTGGTCCTGTGTCTCATGAGCCTTACACGTCCCCTAGTATCTTGTCTGATGACTGGTCTCCCACGAATGTCACACCTGAGTTGCCCTCGGCTCCTGTGCCCCTTTCTGTGTCGACCCCCGTGTCTGTTTCCCCTGCGTCGGTCTCTCCCTCGCCCAGATTTGCTGGGCCTCGTGCTTTGTCTTCGGACACTTTCCTCCCCCGTCCCTCACCCAGGTCTGCCCAGCACATTGCCTCCCCCAGGTCTGCCCAACACATTGCCTTGCCCGCGCACGCTGGTTCAGCATGCTTGCCAGCGTATACTGGTTCAGCAGCCTCTCCAGCGCACGCTGGCTCAGTCGCCTCGCCCACTCCCCCTTGTGTGTCGTCTCCCCACCCTGGGTTGGCTGGCTCCCCCGCTAGCACAGCGCCGTCTGCCCA
The DNA here is from genome assembly GCF_026745355.1 of Beta vulgaris subsp. vulgaris. Lineage (NCBI taxonomy): Eukaryota > Viridiplantae > Streptophyta > Magnoliopsida > Caryophyllales > Amaranthaceae > Beta > Beta vulgaris. Next base: position 10,114,014 of record NC_079209.1, read on the forward strand.
CGACCACTCCTCGTCGCATGGTCTTGTGTCACCCCTCATCACCCCTCCTCCCTCGTCTACCGTCACTTATCATCATCCGATGGTTACACGCTTAAAAAGTGGTATGTCTAAGCCTAAAATATTCACGAACTTAAAAACAGATATAACTGAGTCTGAACCTAGTAATTGTAAACAAGCATCTAAAGACTCACGTTGGCGTCAAGCTATGTTAGATGAATATAATGCTTTGATTAAAAATGACACATGGGAGTTGGTACCTCGCAACTATGATAAGAATTTACTTGGTTGTAAGTGGGTCTACAAGTTTAAATATCATTCTGATGGTTCTGTGGAGCGGTTCAAAGTCAGACTTGTTGTTTTTGGCAATCACCAGCAGGCAGGTATTGATTACTTCGAAACCTTTAGTCCTGTTGTTAAACCTACTATTGTTCGCTTGGTTCTTACTATTGTTGTTTCTCTAAAATGGTCTATTCGTCAGTTAGATGTCAAAAATGCTTTTCTTCATGGTTTTCTTAATGAAGAGGTTTATATGCGTCAACCTCCTGGTTTTATTCATCCATCTAAACCTACTCATATTTGTCGTCTCAGAAAGTCCATTTATGGTTTGAAACAGGCACCTAGAGCTTGGTTCTCCAGGTTTAGCAACTTTCTTTTATCTATTGGTTTCAAGTGCAGCAGTTGTGACACTTTTATGTTCACTCTCAAATTTCGTGGTCATCTCATTATTCTTCTATTATATGTTGATGACATTGTTCTTACTGGTAGTATTCCTCCTCTTGTTGCCAAATTCATATCTGTCCTTTCTTCTCAATTTGCTATGAAGGATTTAGGGGATCTTCATTATTTCTTAGGTGCGGGTTGTGCGTACTCCCTCTGGTTTATTTTTGTCTCAACATAAGTATGTTTCTGATTTACTTCGTAAATTCCATCTTCATGCTGTTAAAACAGTTACCACTCCTGTTGTCTCTAGAGTAACATTGTCTCTGCTTGATGGAGAACTTCTTGTTGATCCCACAGATTATCGTAGTATGGTTGGTGCATTGCAGTACTTAACTATGACTCGTCCTGATATTGCTTATGTTGTTGCTATGGTGTCTCAGTTTATGCATGCTCCTCGTACTACTCACCTTCATGCTGTGAAAAGAAATTTCAGATATTTGTAAGGCACTCTGGATTATGGTCTCTATTTATATAGCAGCAGTTCTCCTACTGTTGTTATTGCCTATTCTGATGCAGATTGGGCAGGATGTCCTGACACACGGCATTCTACTACTGGATATGCTGTTTTTCTTGGGAAGAATTTAATTTCCTGGCGTTCTAAAAAGCAACCTACTGTCTCCAAATCCTCAACTGAAGCTGAATATAGGGTCGTTGCCTACACAGCTGCAGAAACTATTTGGCTCAAGCAACTTCTTGCTGATATTGACCATTTTCTCCATCGTCCTGTGATTGTCTATTGTGACAATGTCTCTGCTACTTATCTTACTGCTAATCCAGTTCATCATGATCGTAGCAAACATATCGATGTTGACTATCACTTTGTTCGAGAAATGGTTGCCAAGGGAGGTCTTATTGTTCGACATGTTCCTACTCAGTCTCAGGTTGCATACATTTTTACTAAAGGCTTATCTACTGACTTGTTTACTAAACATCGTACCAATCTCTCCGTTGTTTCACCCCGTAAAGATTGAGGGGGTGTATTGGATAATATTATATGTAAAGGGATAATATTATATGTAAAGGGTATAATGGTACTTTACTAGTCATAGGTCTGTATTGTAAACACTATATATATTGAATGCCAGGTTAACCTACATCAGGTTAACACAATTATTTCCCACACTTGTACAGTATGATACCAAAAAAATCTCTAGCTTTACCCAAGAATTAGCCATATCACACAATGCTAAGTTAGACTATGACAACCACAAGGAGTATAAAGGGCCCGGGGATTTATATCTAAAAGATTTTTTTGTACTCCTTGATGTTTTCCCTTCATACTATCCATTGTCATAGCCTTGTCCTCGAACATTATCTATATCAAGATTAAGCTCTTTCAACTCATTTTGTAAAACATCAAAAAGTCCTTGACCACTTGTATCATTCACATTCAAAAATCCTAAAAAAGACTCCTCGATTATAATAGAACTCGAAGCAAAGTCGACATATCTTAACATTAAGGACATTTGTTCTTGGTGACTAATATCAGGAGTGCAATCAAGGATTACGGAGATATACTTTTCTTGTTTTATTTTCTTAATGATTTCAGATTTAATTGCAGAACCAAGCAAATGTATAATCTCATTTTGAATGTTATGACCAAGATAGTGAATATGTATTTCATCATTGCTAATGCGCCTAACATGTTCATGAACAACTAGATCAAACTATGCCTGCATTTCAATTAAGCCTAAGAAATACCATTACTCTTTTGGTATATTTTCTCATTTGAACCACGAAAGGCTAAGAAATTTTACAACTGAAATTATTCCTACTAAAACCTTTTTCCAATGCTCTTTCTCTTTTTTTAATCTGTTTTTGAGTCACTTCGTCAATAGTCTCATTCTTTTGAAGTCTTACACATAAATCATACCAAGTTTTCATACTCTTAAAATGTTTCATAGTTGTCTCATGCTCTTTAAGTTTTGTACAAATATGAGACCAATCACCAAAACTTTCATTAATTAATTTCCTTCTTCCATGACCTTTTTAAAAAAATTTACAGCAAAAATAAAAAACTTTGTCAAGCTCTTTTGAATAAACCAGTCATTCTCTATCACATCTTTCTCCATTTGACAAGATTCTAGTATATTATAAAGTCGTAGAAATCGCTTAGATAACTTGTCTTTAGGACCTTTTATAATAGACAAGTCTCTTCTGGACCCCTTTTCTACTAACACTTCAATCATTTTAGAATTAAGAGCATCCCAATTTCGTGGATCAAATACATCAAGCCCAAATTGATTGTCATTACTATCATCCAAGCCAATGATTATTTTCATTCGCAACATTATCATTTTCAATAGGATTATTATCTTCATTCATAACATTATCATTTTTAGCATAAACATCATTTTCATTACCACCAACATCATTCTGACTCGGCACATTAGCATCAAACGATACATTATCTCTATTCAAAGGCACATTATCATTAGGAGTAATACAATTATCACCCAAGGCTACTTCATCATTCACAACCACATTATTATTACTTTGAGTACCTACATGTGATTCTTTCACAACAAACTTATCAAGAGCTCCTTTTTGTGATTGAGTGAGCTCTTCAATCTCTTTTTCTTTTTACATTTTTCATAGCCACAATCATATTTCCTAATTTTGGGAGGCATGATAGAGAGATAATTAAATAAAAAGATATGCAATGTATAATAGAAGCAATCAGAATCTAATGATATAAAAACAACAAGAAAGACAGAAATCATCTGTATTTCAATCTTTTAAAGTTCCTTTTTGCAATATCATTCTTTGGAAAAAGAAAAAAAATCTGGTAGGAGGTTGTACTGCATTTTCGCAAGGAAAACCAAGCAAACTAATTTCATATTATATTGAGATTGTTAAAGTACCTCTTACAAATTATAGCAATTGAGTAAGTCCAGATAAAGAATACACTAGAACTGTAGAAGTGAAGATATTTAATAGTTTATAAGTCAAAGTATTTACCATAATGAAAAAGAACAAAAAAAAGAGTAGTCTGCTACAATTATTATGTAGAAAGTAAGTTGCAATTTATGATATTTATCCTTTCTATATATCTATTATCTTAGTACCTATGTAACTAGCGTTATAGATTTTAATTCGCATCAGATGATAATTAGAAACTCAAATCCACAAGTAACAAAATGTTGAATATGAATTACAGTCAACCAAAATCTAAATACAAGTATAGTGAAAGCAAGTCTTGATCGATTGAGTTGAAAAATTACAGACATACAAATTACATTCTTACAAATTACAGTGTCATATACAGTATATTAGAAAATAACTAGTGAGAGTTGCAAAAATTGCAAAAAATTTACAGAAAAATCAATTAGGCAGAATTGCAAACAAACCAAATCATGAAATCGAAAATCAAATAGTAACTATCATTGCATCAAATAGTCAGATTGCAGAAAATTAAAATCACAAGAAGTACGTATTATAAATTTTAATTTTGAAATTATAAAGTTTCAAAATCGCTATAAATCTCTACTAGAAAAATGGCATAAAAGAAAGTGAATTTACCTTAAAAGTGAAGACTTTGATAATAAATTAGTCCACAAATTCTTGATTTTTCACCTTCGGACTCCCACAATAAAATTCCCGACTTTGTTCTTCGACTTCCCGTATTGTAATTTGTAAACCAAAGTTTGAATCTTTTTTTTGGATGATAAAAGAAATTGAATTCTTGGATATGATGAGTGAAGTTGAATATGAATCCAAATAAATAGCAAAAAAAATTCTTCCCGTTAAAAATCTCAATTTTTGGTGGTGTTCTCGAGGAGAATTGGAAATATGGAAGAAGTAATGAAATTCAGATGTTTTTGGCTAAAATTATGGAAATTATATGATTTCTTGAATAAAGAGAGTGAATATTAATTTTAATATGGGAAGTTGAATAATTTCATGATATTTTGGGGATTTTGATTTATGAAGAGGAGAGAGAATTGTGAAGAAGAAGATAGAAAGTCAGATACAATAATCTTTGTTCTTGCGGGTAGCGTCACACTGTTATGGAAAAGATTCCAAATTTTTTTTTCTTTTCTCCTTCCATTTGTCAACCAAAATTAGGCCCCCAAATTTTTAAGGCCATGTTCCACATAACTGGTTGTACCGGCAATGGGTCGGGCCTGTCTGCAACGATAGTTTTAAATCAATTTCCTTTAGTTTGTTATGTAGGTGTAAGTTATTTTCTCTCTTCTTATATTTGGTAATTCTACTAATTATAATTGGAGGAAGTCCTTTCTTTCAAATTCTTGATGTTGTTCTTTGTGGATGGTTATGGCAATTATAAGGTGATTGTCAGTTAGTAGGGGATGGTTGGTCTATATGGCAATAGTAGAATATGCAAGTTTCTTGGAATCTTTGATGAAAAAAGAATTTAATCAAAAGAACAAAGGAGTTTCTATTGGATATAGTCAATTTCCCATCTCAATCTCTAGAATTAGATCTTATAAAAATACTAGAGTGGACTGCCTTGATAATGAGCCAACAAAATTATCATTATTGAGGGTGAATAAGGGAATGGTTCTAATGTGAGTAAAAAAAATGATACTACCTTTAGAACCCAGGAAAATGAAGATGAAAATGGGGAACTAATATGCAGGAATCCCCCAATTGTTTATCCAAAAGTCTGTGGGCATGGACGAGGATGGGAAAGATTTGCATGGTTGAAATGTGTCTTTTCAAATTCTAAAAATCAGAGATATGTCCGAGAGCTAACGTCGTTTAGCTCTCATTTTAGTTTGCCATTGATCTTAACTATTGTTGTCTTCGAAAATTCTTATATGAAGGTGGCACCCCAGTTAAATCTGGTGGTTTTCAACACATTAACTCAAATACGGTTCTCCTACCAAAGGGAAGATATTGACATACTCTCCCAAGACAGTATTGAGTCACCAAGGAATGTGACTCTTTAAAGAACCGTGAGCCAAGAATTCTAAGCGACAGAGGCTCATTGGGATTGCTCATGTAGTGAGATGCAACTTTCGCTATTGGGTGATAGTTGTCTGGATCATGTACACCACTTCCATCAAGTATGATATACCCTTTTAAGACGAGTTACTTTCCTCTAAGAAGCTATATTGTCTCCATATTCATCGCTACGGTGAAGCCGCGATTATCGACGATAGACGTTAGAGTTATGGCTCAATCATCACAACCATTGAACCACGAAGACCTTCATAGCAAGCAATTTTTTTACCAATTATATTTAACTATAGATGGGTTGCAAGAGCAAAGCTTCATTTAGTGTTTGGTTAGTTTTAGTTCATTATTTGTGTGGTCTTTTCTTAGATTGTAGTGTTGATATAAAAAAACTCGTTATGACTAGTACATCCATTTTGAGGCTTTTGTAATTCTTTTTAATGTACCTCATATGTTCAAAACTTAAAACCAATAGCAAATAACATGGAAATCAAACATGTGTCTTTCTTTTTGGATACCAGATTTGTCGTGATCATGTGGGTACTTGGACTGAGGGACTTCAAGTCTCAACCTTTGTCGTAGCACCCAGGGGAGTTGTTAACACCGATGTTGCGGTGTACCAAGCATGTTTAGACTTTCCCTTAATGTTTCCTCTTCACCCTTTCATCAGAGAACTCATGATAGCGTACAACTTTACGTTTACGCAATTGGTGTCCAACTCATGGTTCACCATCCTGGACTTTGTTATGATTTGTCACTCCTTCGGAGTCACTTCCACCCTTCGCCTATGGCGAAACATGTTCAAGCTAGTGAAGATCCCCAAGTCAAAAGATAATGGCGGTGGTTGGTGGGACTTTCAATGTCGACTAAACTACAAGGTAGTCCGGAAGATGCCTTCGGCCCTAAAGAAGTTCTGATGTGAGTTTGTTTACGTCTATTACGGTGGTAATTGTGATTTACCCGCCATGTGGTCTTGAGACATACCACAGAGCTACCTGAACTCGGGTGTGCTCGAGATGTCAGAGGATGATGTCATGGCCTGCTACTTCCAGATTCACCCCATGATGAATGACGAGAAAGAAGTGTTAGTCCCTAATTTTTTGGCTCCCCAAGCTAAAATACGCTCATGATGAACATTTTATATTGGCCTTTAGGGTAAGCCCGACTTACCCCCAGGGCACTGGGTTAAGGGGCTTGTATTTTATGTATGCTGATGTTGTGTTGCTTTTGCTTTTGCGTAGTCGTTGCCGGATCACGTCTAGCGCAGAAGATGGCCCAGAGAATTAACATAAACACCATCATGGCTCAGAATGAAGCTCAAGAGGGAGCTACTAGAGAAGGCAATGATGGTTCCCGATCCACCTTCCATAAGTCCCGCCTCACTTCTTGTTTCTTTATCACTTATGTTTTTATGCTAACTTTTGATGATTTAGGATCCTATCCAGCCAAGGCGCAAGAATGAGCTCTCTATTAATCAAGCAGAGTGCCTCGAGACGGTGATTACCTTAGAGCGGTTGTACTTAAGCGTCTAGATGAGGCCTTCATCAAGTACGAGGACATTATTCTAGTAGGGTCTTGGAGATGACAACTTTAACGATGAGCATGAGCTTCCTTGAACGCCGACCTACACACCTTGTGCTCCCTCGCCGCCGCCTAAGAGGGTGCGTGGGTCCACAATTACTGGAATGACCCGTGATAATAAAGGTCGGCGGTTGAGGAAGCTCTGCAGGGAGCTATCTTCCGCCAAGGATGAGGAGTACTTGGACTCCATTGGTGAGGATGAGGTGGAGGAGCTTCACCACTCTTGGATGGACGTAAGTTTTGTGGTCATTCTTCATGTTTTATTGCTTTATATATCTTTCTAATTTCTCGTCTTATCTTTATAGATGTTCATCCATATGACCACCGTGGCCCGCCGCATATCACTTTGACCGAATAAAGTTAGAAGTTATCTACTAAGGTGGCCAACCTCAAAGCTACAACTCAGCATCATCAAGTAATTGTGAAGGACTTGGAGGCAAGGCTTCATAAATTTGAGTGCGAACTAACGAGGGCGTGAGGGTCATCACTAACGATCAAGCTGACTTTGATGAGAGCTCAAATGAGATGATTGTCCGAATCGACCTTCTAACATAGGAGTGTGATAACGAATTGAGGAAAGTGATTCATCTTACGACGAATCTTAAACCGGGCTAAGACTGACAAGTACGTTGAAGAATGGTTCGCGGCTTGACATAATTCAGGCAACTGTGAGGCATACAACACCGAAGTGAGTGAGAGCTCCTACCGAGCTGATGAGGTTGATGCTCTAGATCGGATGAGGAGGGTTGTGAGTCGGGACCACCCAACCTTTGATTGGGAGGCTTCGACTCAGACTTACCAGTCCCTTTACGAAGCCGAAATGGATTCACTGCCCGCTCAGATGGAATCCACTTGTTTGGATCAGTAGGTTGAGCCTAACACCCAACACTTCGCAGAGGGTTATGAACACGTTGAGTATGATGAGGAAGGTATGGATTTCAGCAGCTTTTCCCATTGGTACTTCGGGAAGGAATCGGATTTTATTTCTCTTCAAAGAGGTAGTTTTTAGTTTTTTTTTTTAGGGGAAAGCCAAGCTATATTTATGTAAGGACAAAGTGTCCATAAGTACATAAGGAGCCACCTCCATAGGAGCATGGTTCTCCCACACTTGTTCACAACCAAAAGGGATAAGCTTACTAAATGATGAGCTACGAAATTACCATCTCGTTTTACATGGGCCCAAGAGAGGGAAGAAAAGGATAGACTAGTAGAGATGATATCAGAGAGGATGAAATCTAAATCATAGAGGAAGAAAGCATTCTCCAAAAGCCTATTGACCACCATTTGACAATCAGATTCCACAATCACCTCATGAAAGCCATACCGAGCGCCTAACTTCACAGCCAAAGCAATGGCCTTCGCCTCCGCCACTTCGGGAGCCCAAAAAGCTCGAACACGCCTTGTAGCTGCAAATAAAACACCACAGTGGGAATTGCGAGCGACCACACCAAGGCCTATCCACCCATCCACAGCTAAAGACGCATCTGCATTGAGCTTCACAACACCAAGAGGGGGAGCAGTCCACTTGTTCACAAGGCTGGGCACAGAGCGTGGTTGCATAGGGGGGTAGATACGAGCAGCGTACAAGTCATGTTCCTCAGCTAGTTTTAAAACCCGATTTACAAGGACCTGGTGGGGGTGGCTTTTTTATTGAAAACCCAGTTGTTCCGTTCACCCCAGATTACCCAAGCAAGCGCAAATCCCTTCTTTCGAACCTTAACGTCGATAGCTTGCCATGCCACCATCACTTCACACATGGATTGTTGGAGGCCGAGAACTCGCATGACATCACACCCACAATCTTCCCAGAGAGCACTAAGGCGAGGGCACCCGAAAATAGCATGAGTTGCTGTTTCACACTCCCCACAGCCCCAAGGACAGGAGGCATCTTCAATGAAATGCCGGTAGTGGAGAAGGTCACGTACCGGGAGAGACGAAGTGCAGAGGCGCCATAAAAAGTTCCTAACCTTTGGGCTATCTTCCGCCCCCCAACCATTCACCCACGCTTGGTGGAAAGAATCAAGATTTCCCCCCTTCCCTAGCATATAAGCCGTTTTGACGGAGTAATCACTGGTCTTTGTGAGGGTCCAAACAAGTTCATCATTACTAACCTTAGTGCTAAGGGGTATAGCAAGAATGCAGCGAGCATCATGAGCATTGAAAGAAGCTTCAATGAGTGGGCAGTTCCACTCCATGGTGGTAGGGTCAATGAGATCCTTTACAACTCGCAAATCCATCCGTTTTTCACTTGTTATAAACCGTCCATTATCACCGATAAGCCAAGGGTCGTCCCAAATGCTAACTTGTGAACCGCACCTAATACGCCACATAGATCCTTCCTTGATCAAAGCTTTTGAACTCCATATACTTTTCCATGAGTAACTACACGAATAACCAAGAGGGGCAGTTAGGAAATCACTCGTAGGAAAATATTTAGCTTTCATAACTCGCCCAAACAAGGAAGTTGGGTGACGGATTAGCCTCCAGGCTTGTCGTCCAAGGAGAGCATCATTGAAAACTGTGGGATCCTTGAAACCCATGCCACCAAAACATTTCAGAGTACACATCGTAGCCCAACTTTTCCAGTGAACTTTTCTACTAGCATCAGAGTTACCCCACCAAAATCGAGCCATCGTAGAATGAATCTTCTGAATGATACAGGAAGGAATCTTAACTCATTTAGTTTTTAGTTTGCTTGTTGTTTAAGGTCGCCTCATTTATATTCTAATGCATTGTATTAGTAATGAAAATTTTATTGGTTTTTTCACCAAATACCCCTGACAAATCGAAAAATTCACTATATACCCTCAATGTTTCATATATTCACCATATACCCCTGACTTTTCGAAAACGTTCACCAAATGCCCTTTTCGTCGGTTTGTTGGGTTGAATTTTCACTGGGTTGCTCGGATCAGGAGACATTAATGGTGTTCCATGGATTTATTAAGCGACCCGCAGGTTCTTAGATGGTGGTGGAGAAGAAGGCTTAGAGTTAAGGATTAGGGTTTAGATTTTAGGGTTAGGATTTAGATTAGGATTAGGATTTAGATTAGGGTTAGGGATTGGGTTTAGATTTTATGGTTAGAGGTTAATTGTGGCAAAACAGTAAATAAAGTTAACGGTAGTTAGAAAAATGACATTTGGTGAACGTTTTTGAAAAGTCAGGGGTATATGGTTAATATCTGAAACATTAAGGGTATATAGTGAATTTTTCGATTTGTCAGGGGTATTTGGTGAAAAAATCGTTATTTTTTCATTGATCTTGTTTTGTTCAGTATTTTAATTTTCCAATTTCTACTTTTTGTTCCATAACTCTTTGTTTGACCGAAGCTATGTTGCCTGACTCACACTATTTTGGATGACAAGGTGCAACATATGTTTTTGTGAGACTTAGGAAGTAAGGCGAAGCATATGTTTGGCCTCTTTACATTCATTACTATTAATGCATTTTACAAAAATTGCACCGAGGCTAAAAGCCTGGCCCATGGCATCGATGCATATAAAATACAATAGTTAAGAAAAACCTATGCAATAGTTAAACAAAATACTTTTTCAGATTATCCGCATTCCATGGTCAAGCAAATGGGACTCCTTCAGGTGATTCAAGTAGAAAAGTTCTTGGTCTGATTACTTGCGTGACATTATAGGGTCCCTTACCATTTGGGGTTGAGCTTGCTTTACAGGTACGAGTTTCCCATTGCTTCTACTTTTCGAAGACCCAGTTTCCCAATCGTAGGGCTTGTGCTTTGCTCTTCGGTTGAAGTATCGTGTGACCCTATATTTGTATTGGATAGATAGGAGGAGGTGATTGCCCCTAGTCTGTGGTAGAAGACCGAGGTTGATTGTTTTTCTTGTTCATTTTCGGTATGGTCATAACATATTATACGAGGAGACGTTATGCCGACTTCCACGGGAGGACAACCTCATTCTCATAGACGAGCTGAAAAGGGAGTAGCTTGTGGCCTCCTTAACAGTCGTTCTTGCTCACCAGAGTATCCCTGACAATTCGTCGACCCACCCTCCTTTAGCTCCATCCAAGGACTTGTTAATCACTTTCACAACAACCTTGTTGGTCGCCTCAACTTGGCCATTCGTCTAGGTTCTTGAGACGGGTGAAAATGTGGTACTTATGGAAAAATAATGACAATAATCTCTGGTCGGCCTACTATTAAATTGTCTACCTTTGTCAAACACGAGGGTTTTGAGAACTCCAAACCTCGGAATGATGTTCCTCCAGATGAACATTTGTAAGTGCAAGGGGCTTGCCCTCTATCCACTTTGTGAAGTAATCTATGGCGATAATGAGGAACTTTCTTTAACCTGAGGCTGGAGGGAATGAGCCAAGCAAGTCCATGCGCCACTTCTCGAAGGGCAACACAGCTTGTAGGGAGATAAGGGGATTTGCTGGTGTTTGAGGGAAATCTGAGAACAATTGGCCCTTAGGGCATGTTTGAACCAACTTCATTGTATCTTCTTTCAATGTGGTCAATAGTATCCTGCTACTCGGAGCCTTAGTGCCCATGGTTTTACTTCGTTGGTAACTTCTACACGTCCCCTCATGTGTCTCCCTTAGTATGTAGTCTTCATCTTCTAGGATGGATCTAGGATTTCTTCTACAACTTCTCGTCATGCCAGCTAAGCGCTTTTCCCTTGTCTAAACTTTTTCAGCTTCCTTGTTAGCCTAGGGGAGCTTTCATCTCTCAAGTATTTAATCATCTTTTCAATCCATGTAGAAGTTTTGTCCAAGACGGGAGCTTGTTTGGCATTGATGCGAGGCTAGTCCCACATGATGGTCCTTAGGCTGAGCCTGTCTGCTTAGCTTGCCATTAGAGCGATGGTGTCAGCCTGTTGATTTCCTGATCGAGGTACATGTGAGATCTGAAACTCTTGTAGGCTCTTGTTGAGCATCTCCTTGGTTTTAGATCGATACATTGTCATGTTGTCCTCCTCAGACTCAAACACTCTCTCCTGAGACTTGACCGACTATCAGCTGTGAATTAGACCCAACTTAAACGGATTTGGCTCTCAAGGCAATACATATTTGCAGCCCATCATTGTTGGAAGCTAGAAAGTCAAACTTGATGGCATATTCTAACTTGTCACCCACAGGGGTATTATGACTAGCCTCGCTCCGCTCCTTGTTTTGGTTGAAGAGTCGTCGACTTGAAACCCCCAGGTTGCTAACTTCTCTTTTCAGTTGGTCCGGAAGTGCACTCCGAGATGATGTGTGCAAGGGTTTGAGCCTTAATTTCCCCTACGAGGTTCATACTCAAGACCGAAGTCGGCTAGTTGGTCAGCCCATCCGTCTTGCGGCTGGATTGATTGCGCTTTTCAATGATTTTGTTGAAGGGGTTGTCCGGTTAGGACCTTCATAGGATGTGCTTGAAAGTAGGGATTCAGCTTTCAACTTGCTATAATTGTGGCATAAACCGTCTTTTGAATCTGGCTATACTTGCTTTCGGCCCCTCAAAAAGCACTGCTAACGAAGTACACTGGATATAGGCCATCTTCTCGATCATCCACAAGTACGACACTTAGTGCATATTCGACACTGCCAGATAAACATACAACCTTTCCCCTAAGAGGGGAGAGATGATCTTGGAAAAGGTAGAAAGGTGTTGCTTGATCTATTGAAAGGCTTTTTCTTCTTTTTCACCCCAATCAGATTCTTTTCGTGTAATTGTGCAAAAAAAGGTAAGACTTTTCTCAGCTAACTGGGATAAGAAGCATCTGAGGGCCACTAGGCAGTCGTTGGACCTCTCGCACGTTCTTAGGGGACTTCATGTCTGTTGAGTCATGTAGTGTTTTGATGATTGCAAATAAATGATGATAATCTAACTAACATGTGTGTTTGAGATGTGCATATTACATTAACATAAAATAAGTCATGGAAGGCTATAAATATCACATCATGATAGACTTCCAACAAGTGAAGTTCCTAATATAGTTCCTATAAGGAACACACGGCGAGCTAGCATCGGTGCTTTCCTTCCGTGGAGCGGTTCCTAGATACATCCTAAGAGGAACATTGAATATGAAGTTGCGGAGCAGTTCCTGAGTGGAAGCAGGAAGATGGCGTTTCAGAGTTGAAACAAGAAGTTCCTAAGTAGGAACTATGAGTGCGAAGTTCATTTAAGGAACTAGCACAACGATGTTCCTGAGGTGGAGCTATCCGCATGCGGTTCTTGAGTTGGAGCAACATGGAAAATGAAGGCAGAAAATATGAGCTTATTTTCTAAGATTTATCTAAGTTTGTGGAAACGTGAAAGATAATGGAACAAGGTCAAAAGGAACTCATAACTTGTAAGGTCAAAAGGAACTCGTGGAACTTAGAGTCAAAAGATAAGTGCGCAAGCGGTTGAGATAAATAAGGAATATATATATCTAAAAGATATTATTTAAATTAAGAATAATATATCTTTAAGAACTAGTTTAGGAATAATATTCTAAAGTTGTTAGGAGTATCAAATTAATTAGATTGAGTCAAAGATCACGTAATCCATGCAGCAAAACCATTTGGTTAGTTTAACAAATTTTTCTTTGGTTGCTTCCAACGTCTGAGTGTGTTCCTAAGCAAAGGAACTGGTCACTGTTGGGAACAGCGAAAGATAAGAACAATGAAAAGTGCATCTGATGTAATAACTAATTATAACGTGATATGTTTTAAAGAGTTAGTGGTTAATTAGTTAATAAATATTTTTAAATAAAATACAAGGTAGTTAGAGTGTTTTTAGGAATTATTTTATTTGATAATTTTATTTAAAATATTATTGCACGAGTAAATGCTAGATTTTAGAACACAATATTAGTTGTTACACGCGTTCAAGATAAACGTGGAGTTAGTGGCAGATCATGTAGCTTGTTCCTCAAGCTAAGGAACAACATGAGTTAATGCTTTAAACCACTAACTCATGAGTAATTCCACGTTCATTATGAATGACTACTATAAATATACAAGTTCAATTAAGTTTCAAATTGTCTGTCTGGTGTCTTTCTATAATGTCTGACTTGTGTCATTCCATAAGGTATGTCTTAATAAATAATGTTATATTCCTTTACAGTTCTTCAGTTTCTATATACTAGAGTTTAATGGAACTTGGTGAAGAATTTGAGTAAATTCTTATATCAAGTTCGAGTTAGGAATTTGAGCAAGTTCTTGTTGTCTGAGGGTGAAGTCTATCTAAGGGTGAAGGGTTTGAGTAAACCTTTTGTAAAGAGTTGTGGAAACTCTTAAAAGACTTAGAGTTAAATCTAGAGTGTATAGTGGAGATTATGAGAGAGTTGGAGTTCCGGGTGAAACTTGCGTTTGTAATAGGTTGAAACAGAGGAGGTTTCCTATTATAGTGAAGATTTTTAAATCTTAAGGAGGTCATGAATTTCTTCTTGTATTGAGCCAAGAAATATCCACGTAAAAATCTATCTTGCACTTTCAGTTCCTTATTGCTTATATTTTAAATTCCTCATTATTTGAACAATAAATTACACACTACAATTCACCCCCCGTAGTGTTCCTAGTGAAATAACAATGTCTAACACTGCTTGTACTTTGGCTGGGTTGGCTTTGATTCCTCTTTCATCGACCAAAAAACTAAAGCACTTCCTCCATTTCACTTCGAAAACACATTTTTTTGGGGTTAAGCATCACTCGATTTCAACGGTAGACAAGATTCCCCTTAAGTCAACTGCATGGTCTGCTACTTGCTTACTCTTAACGATCATATTGTCGACATATACTTCAATGTTTCGGCCTAGCTGGCCTTGGAAAATCTTGTTTACTATATGCTTAAGTGACATTTTTTGCATACAATGATGGTAAATATTTGAGCGTAATTTTGTAAAAAAAAAAAAAAATTGTCATTTCTATGTCCAAGATAATGCAAACTTATTTTCAAATATCTACATATCATCTCAAAATTCCATTATCACTCATTATCATTTCAAACAAGTAATTTAGCAAGATGAACATTTACAAGGAAAACTAAAGCAATTATCAGGGATGGTAGAAGGTAGAAGGTAGAAGGTAGAAGGTAGAATGACTTTTTCCTTACAGAATTACACAAACTCGTTAATATTATTCATTACCACCTATCTAAAATCACGATCCATAAGAGACTGCATGGGTAAATTCGCATCAAAATTTCATCCTCTCAACAAAAAGTAAAACATAGGGTTGGTGATCAGCTGACTTTATTTGCATCATTTTAAGATTTCGCCTTTTATTTGATGTGTTAAAAATCAAAAAAAGAAAGCAACAAAAACATTTTACAAGAATTACAGCCCAAGGATGAGGAGCTAGCTCATGTGGTAGAGCACTCCCCTCTGATCCTTGAGATCAGGGGGTTCGATCCTTACCCCCAGCATTATGTTGGGGTATTTCCTTAGCATGCTTTGCACGCTTTACCAGTCAATGTGCTGGTAGTTCCTACAAGGCTAGTAACCTTGGTAGGGGTTAGCCCTTGGGCTGACTTAATTTCCCAATCAAAAATTAAAAAAAATAAAAAAACAAGAATTACAGCCCATTTTTACAATACATACTCTCCAGTCTCCACCAATTTTACCAACCACTTCAGAATTAAGATCTAGGAGGACTGGAGGAGAGGACGGGAAACAACGAAGCAGAGAAGAACAATTCCACCTACAACATCGTCTTATAAACCACTCCTAATTACACAAGAGAGCGCCATCAAAATCCTTTGATATGGGGTACATGTACATGGAATGGCGAAAATTCCAATATTCTAGTAATCTAGCTGATCCAAGGGGGAAAAAGCCACTACAAGTTAGAGAGACACTCTCAATATTGGTTCTCTAACCATTTTAATAACCTTAGAAGGTTATTTTTGCCTCCCCAATACAGTTTTCCAATTCCTCACTCATTTAAAATGGAGCACCTAGCTAGCCGAAATTCAGGATGTTCTTACACTATATTGCCTCTTTGAATCTCATATACATGTGCAGAATAGGAAAGTATGATTTTACTGACCATATTTTCTAAAGGATATATACCTCCTGGTTCTGAACAGTTGACGCCTCCAGGTTCTCAAAAAGTGGGTTTCCATATTTCATCCTCACTTTCCCCACAACGCTGGTGAACCTCATAGATCCTTTCATCAGACCGGCAAATACCACTGCAGGTCCAGTCGAATGAGGCCCCACAAACGTTGCCCGCCTGAGCTTTCCACTCACAATCTGTAGTGATAGAATAAGCATCATCAAAACAAAGCTAATGTCTGTATTAAAAAAAAAAAAAAGCTATATGGTGAAGGAAAATTCATGAGATAATCCCAACTAAGGTCCGTCTTCTTATAGTTATATTCCATAATAATCTCAAATTCCCAAGTATGAGGTGTCTTCTCAAACTGATCTCACGTCCAATAGAATTTCATGAAAAAGGTCAAATGATGATATGTCGAGCTTTAGTTAGCTAGGCAAAGGGGAGGGAACAAGGAAGAGGAAGGAAAAAAGTTGAGAACACAAAACAATAAATAATTAATTAAACAAGTTACTGGTAGTTTAGGATCCTTTTAAGAAGAACATACATAGGTGCATGATGCGCATCATGAATCCGAGTAAATGATCTAGGCATTGTGCATGACTTGAGACATAAGACTACTTATGACTCATAAATTATTATATTCCCTTTATTTATTACCTTATACTGGACAAGCTTCGAAGCGCTTTTAGTTGTCTAAAGGATAGACAAACCTCCCTCTCTCTCCACCACTTACTCCCTAAGGCGAAAATGTTGCAGAAAAAGGATTAATATGTATGAAGGATCCTACCTGGTGGGGTGCCACAACATAGTCCCTTGTCATCAACATGTGATACATCCAGACCAATTAGCCATGCTCCTAACGAAACATCTTCATTTGCATATTTGTGCAGCACGTGCCTAGCAAAGCATATACATTACCAACACAAATCATATTACTAGCCTCAAAAAGAGAAGTTTTTCTATTGATCTGTTCATTTCAGAGAAATTGATACAACTGCTCTTGACACAAATTTATCACAACCCAAAACAGCATATATAGCTAGCAGTTGCTGGGCAATAGCTATATAGGTAGCCAAATGACTTAAAATAAAGGACAGATTGAAAATATACAAAAAATTGCAGACTTACTGGTTAATGGCTATATAGGTTGCCAAATCATTTGAAATAGCATATAGCTGTCCCGTAGCATGCCGAAAATACTTGTTTCCCTCTCCACCAAATTTCCAATGCTCCGGTTCCTGGTATCTCACTCCTCTGTTCATTATTAGCAGGCATTTTAGGAGCTGTGTATCATTAATCCTTAAAGTTCATCAGAAAAGATGGAAGACTTGATTTACTTTTTAGCAAGGATCGGACCAGACTTCATGCAGCCTACATATACTCTAGGCTTCAAGCGGTGTCTGGATAGTGTCTTCCCTAGTGTTGCTGCACCGACGAAATTCAGTAAATATCAGCCTGATATTAGAAAAAAAGTACAGTATGTAGTGATATTGTGCAGTAAGAACTTGATTACTAGTAAAAATCTAGTTTCCGAAAAAAAATTGCCTTACTTGCAAAATAAGAATATATGAACGAGAAACTCCTTTACGCTAAGAGGATGACAAAGTTCCACAGCCTACTAAAACAATTAAAAAGATTTCTATAACTTATGAAAGGGAGACAATGAAGCCATCAAAACCAGCATTCACATCATTCACAGATGTATAATGTGATTAATGTCCATCATCACAATCCATATTGACAACAGTTTCTGCCTTCAGTTGATATAATCTCCTTATGTCTGTCTTGTAAAGCCTGTAATTTTTCAAAATCTGAAACTTCTGTGCCACACAATGCTTAGTTGCCAATATTTTTATACTTAGCTACTTAATCAGGTCTGAGTGAGATAGCCACTTGAACTCCACTCTTTTGTGATACATCAAAGACTACATGATATTTCAGTTCTTTGTCAAATTCTTGGAAAAGGACGACTGAGTAACTATTTCTACATTCCTGGATATCTGTGCTTAAAAAATTTATCCAATTCATAAATAGCATCAAGTGCCAAAACCACCATGACAGTAGGACACAGAATTTCTAATAGCAAGTGAAACCTCATAATTTCTGTTCCGGTACATCATGCTACATGATTGACCTCAGATTAGGGAGCTTCCTACAAAATGATTTGCTTCAATGAACTTTCAAATCGTTGCAACAGCAAATCCGAAAGAGTGAAGGTGATAAAGAAACTCCTTTACCTAGATTAACATGAACATCGTCATCAACTTTTACATAAAAGTCTGCATCCCACAAACTAACAGCAGTGGCAAAGTATGCCTTAGTCTTTGCTGACAGTTCCAGATAGCCCTCTACATGTTCCTGCTTAGATTATGAATATGTACAGTTATATAGCTGATAGACTTTAGTTTTTTTTTCCGCTAAGATCAAAAAGGAAAAGGAGCACACCAATCTCAAAAAGTCTCCATGTTTCTTTTCTTCTGCTTCGATAGACTTGTCAAGAATGCCACCAGAAGTTGAGCTGGAGACAAAAGGATGTTTAGAAGTTACAAATTTGTATGCCTGTTCTATATTAAACATGATATCTTGTAAATATCTATTTTATCTCTGGAGAAAGAAAGAAGAAAAAGGTAAAGGCAGGTGAGCATCACATTATGAATACGTTAAGAACTTTGTGTTGTGATAGAGCTAAGTGCAAATAACACACTTGATGCACACATCTTCATAGAAACTAATAGCCATGGTTGTGAAGTGAATGCATTTATGTCAAGGAGTATCCGAATTAAAATTCATGCTTTGGAACAACACAACCTAAAATAAGAAACCAGTACCTGTGGCCAATAACAAATCTTATAACAATGCCTTTTTCTTCTTCTAACTTCTTTCTTTTATCACCTGTATTTCAACCAAAAGGACCACATATAGATGTTGACATGCACACTTTAAAAAAAAAGCAGAAATTGTAAAAATTGAACCAGAAAATTATTGTATGCACCTTGTGGCATCCAAGTCCCACGAACTGAATCTCTTCGTTTCCGGCTATTGAAAGCAGTGTTTATCCCAATGACCATTAGATATTTCCGTTTAGTAGTTGACTCCACAATCTTTAGGCTTTCTGCTAAAGGAGATCCATTCATTATTGATTCCTGTGCTGCCCTGGCAGCAGCTAATTCTGCCTCCAGTTTTGAAATTGTTTTCTCCAATGACCTGTATTAGACAGAGACTCAAAGTTATCCAGCAGATAGGTTCAGGCACCAGTGAAGAGAGAAATCACCAGTGTTTGAGTAATAAATTGTTTTTCAAGCACCAGGAAAGCTTACTGAGCATTGTTATCTTTCATAGAGAATTCGCTAGGAACGTGATTAGATTCATGCCGTATAACCTTCAAAATTAGATGAGAAATACGGTTACCAGTGTAGCTATGTAGGTATTGTTTCACTTTAGAGTTACTTAGATAATACACAGGAAATACTCCACTTGGAAGAAAAAAAACAATTGTTACTTGAACTTGACAAATGTATTATGTAAATACGGGAATGAGTCTTGTTAGGTTTACTGGCTCGACAAGTCCAACACTGGAGTGGGCTTGAGGACACGTGATGGGTCTCGGACACTCGGCTGGGGTATAAAGAAGCTATAAATTGAAGGCGAAGAGAAAGGGCAGAAAAGTGAAACTCGGGACCAGATGATCATGTGGTTTAAATCGAGAAAATAGGACTTACACATGGGCATGTGGTGTAATCCCTTAGCACATCAAAACCTATACCGTGCACCCGGGTGTACAATACACCCAAGACTGTTTTTTTATCATTCCTAATTTGTGGCTCATTTGGAGCTTTACACATGAGCAATAAGCAAATAAATAGCCTTGAGTGTACAATACACTTGTTATATTCTATAAATTGCAAAGATTAATATACGACTATGTTTTCATGTCCTGAAAAGTAATTCCGTGTATTGTAGTTCGACTTAGTTGTACTTTCCTTTTTCTTGTTTGTTCAGAATTCTTGGATGTTTTACTAAGAGAAAGCTGTTGCTCGGATTAGAAATACTTTGGTGATATTCTTGGATATTTTACTAAGTTCTAGCTTTCATGTGGGTTTTCCAGGGAAAATGTTTTTGCATTGTCTTTAATTTCCCTACCTTATATTTTTTTCATATATTTGGTCTTGTTTGTGCTTTCGGTAGTCTGCTACGAACTGGCATAGCTGGGTAAAACTAAAAGGAAAGAGATTGATAAGATTATACTTCCTCAGTTTCTTTTACTTGCAAAACTGAACTATGGTACAAGAATTTAGGAGAGGAGGGAGATGGACAAAGATCAAAAAAAGAACCACCTCTCATGTGCCAGGAGTGAAAGAGAAGATATATACTGCCAAAAATGTCGATGTTGCAAGTAATATACAACTTTCTAAAACGGAAAACATTGCATGTAATAAAAAACGGAAAAAGTAATTAATTAGTTTACGGAAAACAGCAACAATTGATGATGTTGTATTCACTATTTTGATGATGACAAATATTTATCTTAGCTTAATTTAGTTTCTTTTGTTTTGTTAGTTTTGTTAGAATTAATTATTTGCGTAATTTAGGTTTATTATTTTATCTCACAATTAGCTTGTTTAAATAACTTATGGAGAATTGATTATTTAAACTAATTGTGTTATGACTGATCTTTACATGATTATATTATGGAGTTTAATTTTTGAAAAAATAGAATCCATAATATTATTGGAAGTTAGTTATGTATGGGCAGCAGAAGCAAATAACGACGCAATCTGATTTGAAGCAAACGGCTAACTTCCAGCGCTAAAAAGGAGGGTTGTTGAAGTAGTTCCTAGATTTTAGGAACCACAACAACCTATCTATCTTGATGCGCGAGATCATGGCTGAAGATGTGGAAGTGGTTAAGCACAACTTCTAACGGCTACATAGTGGATGAAGTGCAGCAAAATTTTAGCTCCCACTATGTACGTGTGAAGAAGATCATGGGGCAATCAGCTATCTACATATAATTGTGATTTAACGAACTTAAAGATTATGCTTTCAGTTTTTTCATGTAATATTATTCAAAGAAAGTATATTCGTTTTCTACTCTTCTTTCATTGTCAATCATTGTAATAGAGATTGGGTTGAGAGAAACAAAAATCTGTAATCACTTGAGAGAAAAAAGAGAAAGAGAAAGAAAAGAGAAAAAGAGAAGACTTCCAGCAAAGTCAAGAGAGAAAGTCACTTGTTTAGGGGGACTGGGAACAAGTTCCTAGAGGAACTGAGAGGGTCCAATATTAGGTTGTACAAAAGAGAGTCTTTTGGCCTAGTATATTGAAGAGAATTGAGTCAAAATCACTCGTGGTCAAGGTGTTTCTTCCTATTGGGCCTAGGAAGTTTTCCTTGTAAAAATTTCCGTGTGCTTATTTCTTTAAAGTTTATGTACTTGTCTCTTTCTTAGTTAAAGTTTGTTTTATTTCCGCAAAAAGATTGAAAATCTTCCCCAACTACAATTCACCCCCCTCTTGTAGTTGATCTAGTGTTTGTACTCGACTAACAGATGATAATATAGAGAGGCTTGTTCTCTGCCAAATTCCAAAAGAATCTTCGAATGATATTCATCATGATTTCCTATCTCTGATCTTCTCTATTTTCACATTTATATTTTAATTAACTCCCTTTTTCTTCTTCAAGCTATGGATAACTAATTCGTAAAGCTACTATCCGAAGCGCCCCTCCCAATTATATAGTTCATTGCATAGTTCTTGGTCCTTAGAAGTGTTACGGTAGTTCATCAAGAAGAAAAAGTAGGTAATAGATTTGAAAGTGGTTCAGCAATAATAGGTCGCATATGAAAGCTAATATGTCCCCCAATTTTTAGCAAACCGAGATAATGACTTGGAGCAACATCTTATAGCATCAAAGGCATGCATTTGCAAGTATAATTGCAATAAGCTAAACTATACTACATCTGTAGAACCAAGCCTAAGACACACAAGAAAGAGCATACTCGATCAAATTATCATGCAGAAGCCAAGTATGACATACTGAACTTTTCAGCAAACCAGCAGGACCAAGGGCAAGTCTCTAGGAAATGGCCAGTGAAACAGGCACAAGGTCTAGATTTCCAGTCACAGAGCTAAAATAATAGCAAAGCTCTATCAACTAAGCAACCATTTCACTCATTTATAATTTCACCCATATATTGGGGTTGGAAGATGCTACTTGCATCCCCAAAAGATCTCTTGTTACCTAAGATAAATAAAAGAAATCTAGAAAAATCCCATTTCCATGTGCAGTTTGTTCCTCGCTTTCTCTTACTACTACTATTCCTTTCCGTTACATTAACCCTTTCTCTCTCACAATTTAATATCTTCTCTGACTAGTTTTGGTCTCTCTATCGATTGTCAATTTGTTTTTACTCGTTCTTAACCACTTCTTTTAACTCCGTGCCAAAAGCTAAAATGAAGAGTGAAGACCTTTTGGGGACAAAGCGATTAATTTTCTAAGGGGACAGGCACCTGTTTCTGCTCTTGTATCAACGATATGCTTTCACCTCTGTTTCTTCTTGTACTCACTGAATCTTTACCTTCAGGCTCAATCCACATCCTGAGACACGAGCAATGTTATGAAGGAACATAGATCATTTGAAGTCAACTCAACATAAACTTAAAACAACCACCTTGCCAGAGTAGCTGAGAATAAAACAAGAGTTAAATGCCAGCACGACAAAAACAATTAAACAAATATGTAGATTATTGTTGACTTGCTAGTTTATACTTTTTCATAATCATTAACCAACAAATGCATTTGCTTCAACAACTGAAACTAGTTCATAACTTTATATTATGGCAATAACACTACAAGTATAATTTATCTGACCTCGAATTCATGTATAACCATTCTCCCCATGTCAAATGTGGGTTTATCACAAAGAACCTTGTACTGTTTTAGGGTGTACATCCAACAAACCCCATCTCGTAGAAGCCTCAAGATTTTTTTTTCATCAAGGCATTGTTGTTGCCGTAGTGTTTCCCCCCTCTAAAGTTTCCTCATCAATAATAGAACTATAGAAAATTATTAACAGCATTGGAACTTGATTGGACTATTGTCTATTGATCAACAAAATTGATCAGAACAAAATCAAGTGAGAAATTTTTTCTTCCCATATCTGGGGTTGGTGAGATACTGAGATCTGTAGTATTAGTAACATACAGTTATGCGTTGGGTATAGGAAAGGAAGAATATCAGAAGTACATTAAAATTGATTAAGCTTGGAGAGAAAGCAAGTGAGTAGCTCTACAAATATATAAGATTAGTAAGAGGAAGAGGCATGAAGGAAATTATTGAGAGTTCATTCGTGTTAGAGTTGGGAGTGAGTCCAAGTCACTCGAATGATTGGCAACTATTCTCATATTCTGTATGTCCACTCTTATCAATGAAAAGCATCAACTTCTTCCCTATCTGCCCAGATTTTCAGTTCACAACACACTCCTCCTCATAGACTTTCAACTATAGATCCCATCCACAAAATGTTCAAATCCAAAAAGGCCAACCTATATCGTGCCGTCAGATTCTACTCCAATTAATAGAAAACTAGCAATCAGCACTCCAGCACTCAGACACTCCTTGCCATCTGATACAAGAAACTCAAGCATGTTTGAGACACCTAATTACTAAAGGTTAGCAAAAGATGTCATTGCTATTACTTCTCCACAGTAACCTAACTTCCCATAAAGTGATAGCTTCCAGGTCTTCAAAGTTGAAACACCTATCAAACACCTATTATGAAGACTTCTTATGGTGACAATGCCCATTAGAAGAAAGGGAGTAATGCATTTTACAATGTAAGTTGACCTCTAACTCAAGTACTGACACACATGACAGGCCATCTTAATAGCTGTCCTAATTACTAGGCAACTTAAACTCCTTATACCAGCAAAGAAGAACCAGAATTGCCAGGGCATGTTTTCTTCTCACTAGCAGCATGTTTGATATGAGAGTTCTAATTGATGGAAACAGAAAAAAGAATTTATTTCCGTTAAATGTTGCTTGGTACGAGGGCTGGGATAATATTATCCATTTCGTCAGGATAACTATTTTTACCCAACTATCACCCCTATCAAGTATCAACCCTATGGTACATCTTATTTGCCCTCCTTAATCCAACACTTGTGTGTACTTCCCACAGTGGAAAAACACCCAAACAAAGGTTACAGTGTTATTTTTACGATTTCACCTTTCTATTTGATTTTGATTTCATTCCCTTTCAGTTCCATGAGTTGAACCTGTAAGTCCTATTGACTATCAATCATAGAATAATAGCAAACAAATATAGAATATCAAATAAGAAAGCAGAAAAATCACACCAGAAACTTTTTACGTGGAAACCCAAGAACTGGGAGAAAAACCACGAATATGCACTAGGAATCGATGAATATTCAAGAAAGATTACAAAAAGTGCTCAAGATCTCTCTCTATAGCCTTTTCTCTCTCTAAATGTGTTTTAATGATGAAGAATACCTTAATCCCGTAATTAGGGCACCTATTTATACCCCTACTAAGTAAACGCGTTTCCGAAACTCAAACCCGCATCAAAACAGCCCCACCCGATCAGGTCGGGCGAGCCCGCCCGATCGGGCGACTTTACGCCAATGTTGAATTCGCTCTCGGGCCCGATCGGGCGTGAAGGCCCGATGTCATCGGGCGAGCCACTGCTTCACTTCTGCATCTGCATTGCTGCGAACCCGATCGGGCGAGGACGCCCGACTCGTAGTTCGGTCCTCCGCCCGATCGGGCGAGATGGCCCAAAGCCATCGGGCGAAGCCTCGTAATCTCCCAAACAACTCAGCATTCATGTTCGGTTGCGGGCCCGATCGGGCACCCTTGCCCGACCCGATCGGGCGACTACCCCTTTACTTCGTTTGACGCATTTCTTCTTCTACGCAACCAATCTCCACACTCATACACCCCATGAGCTTCATATAAGTCATATACCCAACAATCTCCCACTTAGAGATAGGTGTAAGTGAAGAAAATACCATACCTTCATCATCTTTTCATTCATCTCAACTCCTAATACACCATCTTCGCCATCAATCAACGAAGACCAACTAAGGTTCTGCACAACCTTAGTTTATCACAACTCACACTCTTAATAAGCATATCTGCTGGATTCTTAGCACCCAACACTTTCTCCAGACTCAACTCATTCTCCTCCACTAAACTCCTGATATAGTGAAAACGCCTACGAATGTGTTTAGTCCTACAATGATACATGGGATTCTTAGCCAAATGCACTGCACTTTGACTATCACTATAAAGTATCACTTGTCCTGTTTAATGCCCATCTCCTCAAGAAAACCAATCAACCATACCATCTCCTTACCTGCCTCCGACATAGCCACATACTCAACTCTGTAGTAGACAAAGAGATACACTTCTGTAACTTAGACATCCAACTCACTGCAGTACCCCCACAGTAGAGACATATCCTGAAGTGCTTTTGCTTGTATCGATATCTCCACTGAGATCAGCATCAACATAACCCTCTAGCTTTACTCCTTTCTGCCAGAAACAAAGCCCCATACTTGAAGTACCCTTCAAATACCTTAGTAACCACTTTACAGCCTCCCAATGTTTCTCACCTGGATTTGAAACAAACCTACTAACAACTCCCACTGCAAAAGCAATGTCAGGTCGTGTGCACACCATGGCATACATCAAGCTTCCAACAGCTGAAGCATAGGGAACAGTGGCCATCCGCTCCTTTTCTGCTTCTGTAGTTGGTGAATGCTCCCTTGTCAATTTGAGATCACTAGTAAGTGGTGAATTTCTTGGTTTAGCATCACCTGCATCAAACCTCTTCAGCACCTTAAGAATATAATCCTCCTGAGACAACTTCAACATACCAGTAGACTTGTCCCTGAAAATCTTCATGCCTAAGATTTGTGTAGATTAACCTAAGTCCTTCATCTCAAATACTTGTGACAGCTTTCCTTTCACTCCATTTATCACATCCATACTAGTACCAGCAATCAGCATATCATCAACATACAGAAGTAAATAAACATAGTCATTTTCATACCTCTGAAAGTAACAACAATGATCACTATCAGCTCTCTTGAACCCACTGCTACACATGAATGTGTCAAACTTTATGTACCACTGCCTAGGAGCCTGCTTCAGTCCATATAAGCTCCTCTTGAGCTTGCACACCAAGTTCTCCTTTCCTTGAACTTGAAAACCATCTGGTTGCTTATGTAAATCTTCCTCCAGATCACCATGTAGAAACGCAGTCTTTACATCCATCTGTTCTAAGAACAAATTTTCAGCAGCAACAATAGCCAACAAGATACGAATAGTAGTTAACTTCACAACAGGAGCAAATATTTCATTATAATCTATACCCTCCTTTTGTAGGAACCCCTTTACTACTAGTCTCGCCTTATACCTGACACTTCCATCAGGCTCTTTCTTCAGTCTGAAGATCCACTTGTTGCTAAGTGCTCTCATACCTTTAGGTAATGCAGACAACTCCCATGTCTGATTCTTTTCCAGGGATTTCATCTCATCTTTCATGGCTAACTCCCACTTAGATGAATCTGTCGAATTTATTGCTTCCTTGTATGATTCTGGTTCACCTGCATCAGTTAGTAACAAATAATACATAGAAGGTGAATATCGAACAGGTGTTTTGGACACCCTTGCGGATTTTCTCAAGTCAACTTGAGAGACAATTCTTCCTGTACTAGAATTGGAGCCTCTTGGTTGTATGACAATTGTATCCTCTGAATTTCCAGGCTGTGAGATATCTGACTCCTCAGAATCAGACCCTGCAGGAGTGTGAACTTCATCTCTATGTTGCTCACCCAATTCTGGAACAATGACATCCCTAACATCAATGCCACCTATCTCCACAATCTCCTTCTCCTGAACTCCCACTACTTCAGTAATCTCAGACTTGTCACCAAATACATCCTTATACAGTTTAGTCTCATCAAATGTGACATCACAGTGTCTCAAAATCTTCCTACCTTTTGGTTCCCAACATCGATATCCATACTTCTCAGAACCATACCCAATAAAATAACATTTAACGGCTTTTGGGTCTAACTTGTCACGTTTTCAGATTAAACATATGCAACATAACCAAATAGTTTAAGAAAAGTAAGATTTACCTCCTTTCCACTCCAAACCTCTTCTGGCAATTTGAACTCCAAAGGTACGGATGGTCCTCTGTTGATCAAATAAGCTGTTGTGCTAACTGAATCTGCCCAGAACGTCTTAGGTAGCCCTGCATGCAACCTCATACATCTAGCCCTCTCAGTCAGTGTCCTGTTCATCCTCTCTGCAACTCCATTCTGTCGAGGTTTCCCTGGAACTGTCCTCTTCAGAATTATGCCGTTCTCCTTACAGAGTTTTGTGTACTCTGTCAACTCATACTCACCTCCATTATCAGACTTAATGCACTTAATCTTCCTACCAGTCTGATTTTCGACCTCAGCTTTCCACTTCTTGAAAGTTTCATGAAGTTCAGATTTCTTCTTCATGAAGTAGACCCACACTTTCCTGCTGTAGTCATCAATGAAAGTAACAAAATACCGTGAGCCTCCAAGGGATCTGACTGGTGAGGGACCCCACAAGTCAGTGTGCACCAATTCTAGCTTCTCAGTTTTCAACTCCTTCTTGGCTTTTGTGAAAGTCACCTTTTTCTGCTTGCCATAACACAACTCTCACAAAATTCCATGTCAACTGATTTCAACCCTGACAACTTGCCACTTGAAGCTAAAATCTTCATCCCCTTCTCACCCATATGACCAAGTCTAGTATGCCATAACTTGGTCTCATCTACCGTAGCTGCACCAATCATGTTGTACACCCTGCAATAGTGTATAAGGTTCCCATCTTAGTACCTCTAGCCAAAATCATGGAACCTTTGGAAATCTTCCACTTTCCCTCACAGAACACAGTTTTGTAGCCACATGAGTCCAGTTGACTCACAGAAATCAGATTCTTTGCTAGGCCTGGAATGTACCTAACATCATGCAGTTTTAAAGTTCCTCCATTCGTAGTCCTGACAATCACATCTCCCTTCCCCATTATATCCAAGGTCTTATCATCAGCAAGATGGACCTTTCCTAACTTCTTTGCCTTGAAGTCCTGAAATAGCTCCTCATAGGTGAAGAATGAAATGATGCCCCCGAATCTAGGATCCACGACTCTATAGAACTATCAACACTCAAAACCAGAGCATCCTCAATCTCATTCGATGCAGAAAATATCGATGAGTTATCACTATCCTCCTGTCTCTCATTATGATCAGATTTTCCACCCTTCTTCTTGGGATGTGGACAATCCCTCTTTGGATGACCCTTCTCACCACAATTCCAACAGGTAAAATTTGTTCTGCCCTTAGACTTACTTCGCCCCCTTGATTTTGATCTCCCTTGTGAATTCTTCCCTTTTCCCTTTTATTTTCCCCTCCCTCTACCCTCTACACTGTATGCTCCAGATGATTCTCCACTCTCTTTCCTTCGAATGCTCTCACTCAAAATAAGATCACGGACAACATCATAAACCAATTTCTCTTTACCAGAGGAATTACTCACAGCAGTAACAACAGTTTCCCAAGCAGTAGGTAAAGAGGACAACAAAATTAAAGCTTTCACTTCATCCTCAAAAGCAATATTAACAGACGATAACTGACTTATTATAGAATTAAATTCATTAATATGTTCAGCAGCAGAACTACCATTATTCATCTCTAAATCAAATAAACGGCGCATCAGATATACCTTATTCATAGCCGAGGGCTTCTCATACATATCTGACAGAGCTTTGATCAGTCCAGCCGTTGTTTTGATGTCATTGACATTGAAACCCACAGTCCGAGCCAATGTCAATCTCACCACCGCTAGCGCCTGCCTATCCAGTACCTTCCATTTAGCCTCTTCCATGTCAGCAAGCTTATCAGTCAAAGATTGATACAGATTTTTCTGATATAAGATGTCCTCTATCTGCATCTTCCAATATCCAAAATCTGTCCCATCAAACTTCTCAATTCTAATCTTTGAATCCTCCATTGTTAATTATTCTAGATCTAGACAATAATCAAACCTAGCTTTGATACCACTTGTAAGTCCTATTGACTATCAATCGTAGAATAATAGCAAACAAATATAGAATATCAAATAAGAAAGCAGGAAAATCACACCAGAAACTTTTTACGTGGAAACCCAAGAACTGGGAGAAAAACCACGAATATGCACTAGGAATCGATGAATATTCAAGAAAGATTACAAAAAGTGCTCAAGATCTCTCTCTATAGCCTTTTCTCTCTCTAAATGTGTTTTAATGATGAAGAATACCTTAATCCCGTAATTAGGGCACCTATTTATACCCCTACTAAGTAAACGCGTTTCCGGAACTCAAACCCGCGTCAAAACAGCCCCGCCCGATCAGGTCGGGCGAGCCCGCCCGATCGGGCGACTTTACGCCAATGTTGAATTCGCTCCCGAGCCCGATCGGGCGTGAAGGCCCGATGTCATCGGGCGAGCCACTGCTTCACTTCTGCATCTGCATTGCTGCGGGCCCAATCGGGCGAGGACGCCCGACTCGTAGTTCGGTCCTCCGCCCGATCGGGAGAGATGGCCCAAAGCCATCGGGCGAAGCCTCGTAATCTCCCAAACAACTCAGCATTCATGTTCGTTGCGGGCCCGATCGGGCACCCTTGCCCGACCCGATCGGGCGACTACCCTTTACTTCGTTTGACGCATTTCTTCTTCTACGCAACCAATCTCCACACTCATACACCCCATGAGCTTCATATAAGTCATATACCCAACAAAACCAAACATGCACTAGGTGTGTACTGCTAGCTTTCAAGCTATGGGAAAGATATCATAGAGAAAGGATATATCAATGTCACTTGCAGTCCCACAATAAGCACATTGATCTTACAATTTCATTGTTACACATTATAATGGTCAAGTGGAGCCATCCGAACAGTGAATATTACCAAGCAAGAAACCCCCTTGCAACCTCAAAGAGTCCACCAATCACTCAATAGTCAATAGCCACACCACCCTCCCTCTGTCCCGCACACGACAACCCTACAGCGCATTGCTATAGCCCACATCTGTCAAACACTCCTCTAAGGCCCAAAATATGCTTTACATAGTGATCTGCCTCCCTGAACTGCTCCATTGATAGTTTCTCCAAGTATTAGAAAATAAACATCACTTTGTAGAACAGAGTGAATATTAGCTAATCCTAAGTTTTTAATTTTGGAATTCCAATAGTCCCCTAAAACCTAACATATAATAATAAGGCAGATGCAGTTAATCTACTTACTGTTGGTGCTGATGTTCTGCTTTGTGATTACACAGTAGACACAATTAACTAGTAATGAAGCAATTTCTACAGCATTGATCTCTGCTTAGACCACAGCATTGATCTCTGCTTAGACCACAACAAAATTCCCAATTTCTGCATCAAAATCTTATTTGTTGCACTTCTAACAACACAATAACTTTACACATTCTGACATTAATATTCCAGATTTCAAATTAAAAAAAAAAAATAAAATAAACCCAATAATGTATGATTACAGAAAGCCAGAAACCCCTATCTAAATTAAATCTCAGAATATCCCTTTTCCCACTTAAACTCCTCAAAACTAAAGCTTGCCCACTTGATAAAATTCACAATAAATCAATTTTAGGAGCTATTACAAAATAACAAGCATCTGGGAAAAAAATTGCTGGAAAAATACAAATAAAGAAACAAAATTACCTTTCTGTAAAGAACATTCCAGCACAAAAGCTACCAATGCATAGCAAGATTACAAATTTCCGAGGTAAGAAATTTTTTGAAGATGGTTCATTTCCTCCTAACCCAGCTCTGCTTTTCACCGACATTTTTGTTGTTGGTTTTCTCTAACTAAGCTCATTTACAGGGACAAAGACTGAAACTTTGGTGAAAATTTGTGATTTTTTTTGGCATTAGTATAGTACTAGTATATGCCTATGGGAGTCAAAACCGATTGTCTACCAAATAAATTGGTGCTCTGGTGTTGTCTGTCTGTCTCTCAACTCATAAAGCATGACCAAATAGAGTATTATTGATTTACTTCCACTTGTAATTAGTTTTATTATATGGATTACTAGTTTATTTCACCCAAAAACAAAATATTAAAAATTGATAATGACTGCAAAAGGTACATTCTAAATCTAATCCAAATAAAGAGGTAATGAAACCCCACCATCAACACCAACCACAGTGCACAACATGACAACAGTGCAACTTGGTTGATTTTACATAATTAGTTTAGATGAAGCTCTTCTTTCAAAAAAAAAAAAAAAAAGAGTTTAGATGAAGCTCTCACAATCTAGCTTTTACTAATTCATATTTAGATGGTGCATAGGTTTATGCATTTTTTTTCATAACTTTCAAATAAGGGTAATGTTATGTGTAGTTTTTAGAGTGAGTCCATTGGATGATCTACAAACTAGATCATGAGGAAAGAAGGAGAAAAATATTATAAAGAATTAGGAGAGAGAAAAAAAGAGAAGAGAGAGGAGGATGATCAGATCATTATAATAACCTGATCATTGTTGGATCATAGTTAAAGCTCATGAAAGAGAATAATTGGTAGGTCCCATGTATGGTGAGTTGGCAACAATCTAATGGCATTAAAAAAAACCAATCCAATGGTTAAAAAGTTCAAAATTGTAGATCATCCATTGTGGGTAAAAAAAAAGCATAAAACTAATGATAAATCATAAGTGAAGTGGAAGAGAGAGAAAATATTAAAATAATTGATGATCCAAATTTTTGGATCAACCATTGTGTATGCTCTTAGGGCTACATAAGCATTAAATATAATTCTTTAAATGGAAACCGTTTAAGAATTCAAGACACATTTTCACATCACATCAATTGAGGTAATAAATGCTTGATTTAATATTTTATTTCCATTTTAAGCACCTTATACATAACCCTAAGGGCTACGTATATCATTTTCCTTTTAAAAAATAAAGGTGTTTTGGAATATTATTTCTACAACATTATCGAAAAAATCATTGAGAAGTGAAATAATTTTACAAACATGGGATGAAGTACTTCTTTTTAGTTTCTCCTTGCACTCATATGATTTTCTATGTGAAATTCTTTTGAAATAATGTGCTTTTTTAATAAACTCCCTAAGAGTATGTACAATAGGGCTTTTCAATTAGCTCTCCAGAAAGAAAGAAGATGGAAAGTCACCTCTTACCCAATAATGAGGCTCTTGGGTGTGTCTTGGGTGTCTCTCCATGGAGACACTTTGCAAAGTGACTCTTGGAAAAGATACCATTTGGGTTGATGGAGAGATGGCTCTCCAATGTGTGGGACCCACCTCTTATTGCAATTACTTAAATTCTATTTTCTTCATGCAACCATTTAATGATCTTTTTTATAAAAATTAAAAGAAAGACGGTAATAATTACTATGCTAACAACAATAATTTTCCTTCATCTATAAAATGAGCCTAATATTGAATATTTTACTATCTTTTTCATATTCCACCCATTTTTAATTTTTTTAAGTGTTGAGGAAAAAAATAAATACCAAATTTATAAAATTAAATATTAGCACTCATAATTAATATTGTTTTTTAAAAATTCTACATTGCATAAATTATGAAAAAGGTTAATTTGTAATTATATTTAATTTACATGAATAACTTTATTTATATAACTTTGATCATAATATGAAATGAGGTTCATTTATTGACATGGGGACCACAAAACAATGAAAAGTTGAATAGAGAGCTCTTTAAAGAGTTTTATTGTTGTTGGGTGTTTTTAGACATGACTCTTGAGAGTAGCTTGAAGAGAGAGAATAGGAGAGAGAGTGTGGAGAGCTAGTTGGAGGGATACCAACCATTGTATATGCTCTTAAGAGTATGTACAATGGGGCTCTCCAACTAGCTCTCCAAGGAGAGAGAAAATGGAGAGCCACCTCTTACCCAACAATGGGGCTCTTGGGTGTGTCTTGGGTGTCTCTCCATGGAGACACTTTGCCAATGGGCTCTTGGGGGAGATACCATTTGAGTTGATGGAGAGATGGCTCTCCAATGTGTGGGACCCACTTTTTATTGTAATTACTTCAATTCTTTTTTCTTCATGCAACCATTTAATGATCTTTTCTATAAAAAGATAAAAAAAGATGGTAATAATTATTATGCCAACAAGTATAATTTTCCTTTATCTATAAAATGAGCCTAATATTGGATATTTAAAAATTAGTTTTTCATGTTGTAGGTTAATTCTTCATTCCATGCCAAATTTATGAAAATTAAATATTACTCCCTCCGTCTTTTTTTATTTGCTACAAGCACTTTTTCACAAAGACCAAGGAGGGAGTGGGGACCATTGACATAAATGGAATTAACAAAAAAGCAAATAGGTAAATTGTGGGACCTATGTATTATATATGGAAACATTTACAAAATCAAGAAGGGAGTGATGGCAAATTTGTAAATAAAGTGTGGGACCTATGTACTATATATGGAAATGTTTGCAAATGTAGCAAATAAATTGAAACACCCCTAAATGGCAAAATGTAGCAAATAAAAAAAGACGGAGGGAGTAGCACTCATAATTATATTGTTTTTTAAAAATTCTACTTTGCTTAAATTATGAAAAAGATTAATTTGTAATTATATTTAATTTACATGAATAACTTAATTTATATAACTTTGATCATAATATGAAATGAGGTTCATTTATTGTCATGGCGACCACAAAATAATGAAAAGTTGAATGGAGAGCTCTTTAAAGGGTTTTATTGTTGTTGGGTGTTTTTAGACATGGCTCTTGAGAGTAGCTTGAAGAGAGAGAATAGGAGAGAGAGTGTGGAGAGCTAGTTAAAGGGACTACTTCAATAAATCAGAGTGAGCATCGAAAACAACAAACAATGGAAATTCATCGTCTCAATTAGGGGTATACAGTTTCGGGCTGGACCGGAAAGAAAGAGACCGGATTGGACCGGTGACTGCCGCTCCAGTCCCAGGTTCTCAAAATTTTGGAATTCGGTTTTTCGGTCCATAACGGAAAACCTAATTAGTTTAAATTTTTTTTTTATAATTATTATCTTTATACAAATGTTTCATTAAACTTTCAATCAACTTATATTAAACCCAAGCTAGTTGGAGAGACACCAACCATTGTATATGCTCTTAAAGGGACTACTTCAATAAATCAGAGTGAGCATCGAAAACAACAAACAATGGAAATTCATCGTCTCAATTAGGGGTATACAGTTTCGGGCTGGACCGGAAAGAAAGGGACCGGTAACTGCCGCTCCAGTCCCAGGTTCTCAAAATTTTGGAATCCGATTTTTCG
Organism: Beta vulgaris subsp. vulgaris; assembly: GCF_026745355.1. Taxonomy (NCBI): domain Eukaryota; kingdom Viridiplantae; phylum Streptophyta; class Magnoliopsida; order Caryophyllales; family Amaranthaceae; genus Beta; species Beta vulgaris. The sequence goes on from NC_079209.1 coordinate 10,148,607, forward strand.
GTCCATAACGGAAAACTCAATTAGTTTAAAAAAAATATTTTTTAATTATTATCTTTATACAAATGTTTCATTAAATTTTCAATCAACTTATATTAAATTATGATATTATATTAAGAATTTTAATATGAAACTATCAAAAAAAGTGGTTAAAACAGTTCGTGACTTAATATTAGGAAGAAGAACAAGATTATACTCCTATAAGAGAAGGAAAAAAAAAACAACTCTCAAAGAAAACAAAAATTTGCAATTATAATAAAATCAGGTCCAAACTAGAACTGGATCGGACTGGACAGGTCTAGACCAGAACTGGATTGGGTAATTTTTGTCTGGTCCCCGATTCAAAAATTGTGGTTCCGATCCGATTAGACTGGTGCACAGCCCTAGTCCCAACAACATTAACCCATCTCCATCTGAGGAATATGAGCTAAATTATGGACAACCTTATTACTATCGCGATTTATAAAATACCAAACTATACTATCAAAACTAGCCACTAAACTAAAGATGTAATATTTTGAAAATTTTAATACATCATCCCTCAAAGAAAAAAAAAGTATTTGATACATCATATTTGTAAATTATACACCTCTATCCTAAAATGTTATGTCATATAATTATTTGAGTTTTTCTCAAATAAATAAATCACTTTTAAAGTTGGTAAATTATATTTGAAATTCTATATTTCCTCTAATAACACTATCTAACAAAGAATTTCAAAGGAAAAAATAAATTAGTGAATAGTGCATCTTGTGTGTGGTTGGCCACACGCGAAATTACAGGTGTGGCCGCGCGCGGGACACCTTGTCAGCCCGTCAAGTCATTTTCAAGTAGTCATATCTCACTCATTTCTCATCGAAATTAAGTTTTTGACCAGACGTTGGAAAGCTATCGAACCAAATTTTCATCTACAACTTGAATCTTCCCAAAAAATTAAGTGTTCTGTGAGATATGACCTTTTGAAATTGGCCCTTATGAACAAACCCTTATGAATAAATGGAGTTACTCTTATGAATAGATGAAGTTACTCTTATAACCAAATGGAGTTACTTGATGAGTATGTCATTACTTTTAACAATAAAAGGGTGTCACTCATATAAAGAAATGTGGTTACTCTTATAAGCAAAATGAGATTCCCTATGTGAACAAATAGGGTTACTCATATGATCATATGAGTTTACTAGTATGAATAAATATGGTTACTCCTTATGAACGAATGAGGTTACTCGTATTAATAAGTGGGGGTTACTTATTTGAACAATTGGGGTTACTGATACAAATAAAATGGGGTTACTTATGTGAACAAAATGAGGTTACTCATATGATTAAATGGGGTTACTAGTATGAATAATGGGTTACTTTTTACGAACAAATGAGGTTACTCGAAGTAATAAGTGGGGTTACATGTATGAACAATTGGGGTTACTAATGCGAATAAAATGGGGTTACTTATGTAAACAAAATGAGGTTACTTCTAAGTTCTATGATTAATGGGGTTACTAGTATGAAAAACTGGGGTTACTTTAGTGAACAATTGGGGTTACTTGTATGATTAAATAGTTAAGTGATGTTGCTTTTATGATCGAATGTGGTTATTTGTATGAAATAATGGGGTTACTCGTATGAATAAATGGGGGTTACTCGTACCATTAAATAGCATCATCGTATGATTAAATGAGGTTACTCTTATAAACGAATTAGGTTACTCGTATCAATAAATGAGGTTACTCTTATGAAAGAATGGGGTTACTCATTTGAATAAATGAGGTTTACTAATCAGTTTACTCTTATGAACGAATGAAGTTACTTGTTTAAATAAATGATGATACTTTTGTGAACAATTGGGGTTATTCATATGATAAATAGGGTTGTCGTATGATTAAATGAGGTTACTCATGTGAACGAATGAGGTTACTTGTATGAATAAATGAGATTACTTTTCTGAATAATTGCTGTTACTCATATGATTAAAAGGGTTGTCATATGATTAAGTGAGGTTACTTGTATGAAGAAATGAGGTTACTTTTGTGAATAGTTGGGGTTACTAGTATGATTAAATGAGGTTATTCATGTGAACGAATGAGGTTACTTGTATGAATAAATGAGGTTACTCATGTGAAAAAAATAAGGTTACTCATATAATTAAATGAGATTATTCATGTGAACAAATGAGGTTATTCATATTATTAAATGGGAGTTACTTGTATGAACTAAATAAATGATGTTGCTAATATGAATAATTGAGGTTACTCATAAGATTAAACAAGGTTACTTTAAAAATTAAACGAAGTTACTGCAAAAAAAAATAAAACAGGTTACTCATACAATATCATAAGGTTACGCATAACAAATAGATTGGGTTACTCTTCTAAACAAAATTGGATTACTTATACAAACAAGATAGGGTTACTTATGTAACCAACTACCTTACTCATCTGGTTAGCCATCATCACCTCACCAAAAGTTGATTGAAGAAATTGAAAAATAAAAACAAAAAGATGAATATTTTTCCTTCAGCTTCTTCGAATTGGCATCAAAATTTATAGCAAACTAAGGCTATGTTTAGTTCACCTGAAATTTTCTGATCTGAACTTATTTGATCTAATCTGATCAGATTTACAAGATCTTATCTTTTATAAAATATTTTATTACTATTATATTATTACTTTATAATTCATTATTATGCAATACATTATAAGATCTTATTTATAGTATTACTATTATTATCATTTTATTTCTATTACAACTTTTACACAACTTTTATTATTAATAATAATAATTATTATTATTATTATCATTATTATAAGAACAACAACAATAATTATAATCATAATAATAATAATTATTACTAAAAGTAATTATATAACCCAAGTCATTAATTTATAAGAGCACTTATACAATGTTAATTCACACTTTCCCTTAAAAAAAAAGTTTCACACTTGAGAAGTCGGCAGACTCAACTCTTTTTTTTCATATAAAATAAATTAAGATATACAAATAACTATGACTTGCGCAAGAAAGAAATACATAGCGTGCAACTTCAAATAGCTAGAGAATTTAAAATTCGGTAGGAAGAGGTATACCGAATCTAAATTTATAATTTGTATCTCGCACTTAGCTTATTTTAAAATGTAATCCAAACTTATTAGTTTCGTTGTCATGAATTTAAGCTATCATATATATATATATATATATATATATATATATATATATATATATATATATATAATATATATATATATATATATATATATATATATATATATATATATATATTTTGCGTCAATCTTATGTTCTTAATGTGTGGCTTTTAATTTTCTATTATTTAATAACAGCAAAATAACTTAAAATAATGATAACAATGACATTTATAATAATAACAACAAGATTAATAATAATTACCAATATTAATAATTAATAAGTACAACAACAACCACTAGTGGAAAAATGAAGAAGGGCTGCGCTGAAAAAGACCTGTAGGGCTGCGCTTTTTGACAACTGCCCTTTCAATAGCAGCCATTCACTTTTTAAGTAGGGTTGCGCTACACAAACGCAGCCCTTCACAAGGAAGGGTTGCGCTTTTTAGGTAAAAGCGCAACCCTTTTAAACATGAAGGGCTGCGTTTTTTGTTAAAAGCGCAACCCTTTTGACCCAAAAAAAATAAATTTTTTTTTTTTTTTTGCATTTTTTTACTCTCAAAACACACCTACAGAAAGTGGATCACCAACCTTGACAACCCAAACTTAACTACATATTACAGCTAGCCACTCTTTATTGCAACCAAAATGAACATGAATAAAAAAACAGACATATCATTATCAGTATAGATAACTTATGATTACAGCACAGATTTTACATCTTCAGAGTTGCAACGAAAATAAAAACAGAAGTTAACAAAAATGAACAAAAAAATGAAAAAAATAACCTTAAAATTATAGATCTGAAAATGAACTAATCTGAATAAATCTGAACATTAACGAAAATGAAAAAAAATAACCCTAAAAAAATAAACGAATCTGAAAATGAACAAAAAAATAAAAAAAATAAACGAAAATGAAAAAAAACCCCCTAAAATTACAGATCTGAAGAGTTTCAACATCTCCGTCTCTTCTCGATCAATATCCAACTCTGATTGTACATACAAAAACATCAACAAAATAAATATGCTTACACAATATCATCAAAAGCTGGTAGCATTAACATTATACTGAAATTCGTAAATCGCGAAATCTGGGGCCATTAAGCCTACTCAAAACACTGGAATCCACGCCCAATTTGAGAAGCTCTGAACAGCCAACCCGCCTTCTTTTATTGGGAAAACCAACGACGGAGTTGAATTTGGTGAGAACGACGGTGGAACGCCAATGAACGAATTGAAGCCAGTGAGAGAGAGAAACGAACGAACGACGAACGGAGAGGAAAGGGGCGACGAACTCGCGACGGTGGTGCTTCTGCTTCAAAACTCGCGAGAGGAAAGGGGCGACGAAAGAGAGGAGAGAATGAGAGAGAGGGAGAATGAGGACGGCTGAGGGAGAGGGAGAACGAAAACGGTAGGGTGAGGGAGGAGAGAGAACTTAGGGTTTGGACTTTGGTGTATTGAGCGTTTAAACGAGTGAATTTTTTTTTAATATACAAAAGCCCATAAAGGGCTGCGCTTTTATTACTAGCGCAGCCCTACTAAGTCAGAAGGGCTGCGCTTTTTTGACAAGCGCAACCCTTCACTCAGTAGGGCTGCGCTTGTAGAAAAAGCGCAGCCCTTCTGAATAAGAAGGGCTACGCTTTTTCTACAAGCGCAACCCTACTCAGTGAAGGGTTGCGCTTTTTTTAAAAAACGCAGCCCTTCTGTTATGTAGGGTTGCGCTTTTTAAAAAAACGCAACTCTACAATAAAGAAGGGCTGCGTTTTGAAAAAAACGCAACCCTTCTTGCGCAGCCCTTCCTTTTTTTCCCCCTAGTGAACAATAATAATTCTTTTGAACAAATGTACTAGTAAATAATAGGAAAATCTGACAATAGAGGTTTGAACTTTGGGTGATAATTTTTAAAAAGTCTGAACTATTGATTAACCTGTGTAGGTGACAATAGAAGTCCAAGAGTTTAGAGTTTGTTGTTAGAGTTTTAACTTTTTTATTTAGTGGATTTGACTACGGATTCGACTGTTGTTTATATAAATGTGTTTGGTGATATTTAGCTATTTGATAAAAGTTGATAAGTATTTTAGGGTGTGAAATGACTATTATAGACATTGATCTTTATTGATTTGTTTTACTAATACTAATACTAATACTAATACCAATACCAATACCAATACCAATACCAATATCAATACCAATACCAATAACAATACCAATAACAATACCAATACCAATACCGCAATACCAATACCAATACCAATACCAATACCAATACCCCCATACCAATACCAATACCAATACCAATACCAATACCAATACCAATACCAATACCAATACCAATACCAATACCAATACCAATAACAATAACAATACGCATTCTCTCCTATTTCTTTTTCACTTCCATCCCACTAATTTCGTTAAAAAAAATCCTAAAACTAATCTGTGGCACCATCTCATCACCATCATCCTCAATGGTTTATCAAGAATCATCATCATCAAGTATCCGCATCATCATCATCCTCATCATCATCATCCTCAATCGTTTATCAATAATCACCATCATCATCAAGTATCCTCCTAATCATCAAGATTCAAGAATCATCATCATCAATCGACAATTGTTCATCATCAACATAAGGCACATCATCACCGTTCACCATCACCATCAAACAGTATCTCCATCAGCGATTCTTCATCAATGGTGGTGGTTTTCTGGGTGGTGGTGGTTTTTTTGGGTGGATGTTGGTGCTGGTACGGTGGTTACGATGGTGGATTTCGATGGAAGTGTTGATGGTGGGAGTGTTGATGGTTTTGCATTAGATTGATAGTGATAATTAATAATGGGTAAAAATGTCTCCAAAATTTTTGTTTTGTAAAACTCTGAACAAAACGTTGCATTTAGCAGCGTTTTTGTTTTGAGAGTATTGACCCCAAAACTCTATTGCAAACCTCTCTTCACCAAACACCCATATTAGAGTTTTGACTGATCAAAACTCTAAAATGGGTTCAAAACCTCTAAAAGCTAATGAAAAAGCTCAATGCCAAATAGAGCCATTGTCTAAGAAGAAAGGCAAAGCTGAATTATCACCAGGGAAGGTTACATTTGCAAGGTCTAATCCAGACGAAGAGAAAGACACTTTTGATCGATCGTATGTTTTTTCATTATTCTTCTTTTATATGATATGATTGTTTTTGTCTTTTATTAATTTATTTTTGTTCACTTTTCTTAGGAAATTGACAAAGCAAGAAATTAAGTCTATTAGTCTACATGTATTGTCAGATTATTCTCATTTACATGAAGTTATTAGTAACGAACCTCAATAATCTGCAGCAAAGAGACATTAGGGAAATTGGTTTTGACAGTCTTCTAGATATTAGAATAAAGAAGTTCTGTTCGAATCTCTATTTGGAATTGTTGTTGAACTACAATGCTTCGGGAATAATGTTTATGACAAAAGAATGGGAAAGTAATTTTTAATAAGTTTACCATTAGGGATGTGTTGGGTTTACCTGTATCAGATAAAGCAGTTGAGGTGATTGATGACGATGCTTTTAAGAGAAAATGTAGTCAGGTTGAGGCAAGAAGTGCTAGGAGGGATTGACATAGGTTGCTTGATCTTTCTGATCCTAAGAAGCTATATATTAGTAAAAAAATTGGGATGATTTGTTTAAGAAATATCAAAGTGGGAATGATTTTAAGAAGATGTTTGTTATTTTTTCCTTGTCAAAGCTCCTTTGTCTACGTAGTGATTTAGGGCATGTCTCGAAGTGTGCAAAGAGTTTGGAAGATGTATCTATGATTTCGAGTTACGATTGGTGTGGATACATGTTACATAGTCTTTGTACTGTTGTCTTGGACTGTCATCAGAATATAATGACGAGAAAGAACGAGTTGCATCTTTTCCAGCTGATTCTCCATGTAATTTCTTTTTTTTTTTCCTGATCTGCTATCTGTATCAAACTTTTTTTTAATATGCATTTATTTCTTTTGAATTCATAATTTATTGTGTGAAACTTGCTGTTTAATGTGAGATATGTGTTACCTTTGTCGTTGGTTAGTTCATTTTTTAATGAACTTTCGATTGAAGAGTTCGAATCTTCGAATATATTTTTGTCGGTTGACATTCGTGCTTTAACTTGATTGAAAAATTGAATGTCGAAATGAGATTTACTTGCAGGGATGAAGCGGATGAGTATGATGATTTCGCGTTGAAGAGTGGCGTTTAGGGATGCGAATGAAGCTGTTGTTTTTTTTTTGGGTCGTTATGAAATTTGCTGCTTTTAACTAAGATGCGCGTGGTATTTTGTGTGTGACGTCCGACGAGAATGGTTTGTCAGACGAGTCTGACACAATACCATCTCTTTATTTTAATAACGCAAGTGAACGGTGTCGTAGCACATATGAGTTCAACTAGTGTTTAGTCTTACATGTTATTGAGTTCGACTCATAACTTATATGTTTCAAATTTGTGATACTTGATGTTTTAGATTTTATATCTTATTGCTCTGTAGCTTAGTTTACTCCTGATGAGATGAGCTTATATGTTTCAAATTTGCTTATTGTATCTACAAGTTTTGGGTTTTGGTGTTCTTATAAAATTCATGCATTCTAATGTAGGTATGGTCCTGTAGCGTTGCTCGTACATGTCTTGTTGAAGATAAAGTAGGTCAAAACTGGATGTTTAAAGGCAAGGACACATCAATACTTGTTTCAAATTTTTCAAGTGCTTTGCTCATCACTTCTTGATATACACATAATTGAAAAAGATTATTGTATTTTGGTGTTGGCAACCTATGTTTCATAAGCAAAAACTACTAAATGCTAACAAATTAGTGACCTCATTATTATGAGCATACTAAATGCCTTCACGATTCTTTCTTCTCTTTCTTCCTTCACAACTTCTTCTATATATACCTATCTTTTAGGTAGGTAAGCTATGCACGATAGATTAACTAGAAAACTTATAGTGAAGAACATGCTTAGGAGGTGTGCCATGCATCCTCGAGTGTATCTATGCTCTTGAAAAGATACTATATCATGTAGGTGCTCTTTTCTTTCTTGTTGCCATCTCTCAAATTCACATGCTAGAGTTAGGCATCTCAAAGAATAGGAATTCTGCCGGCAATAATTTCCTCTCGATTATGTGGCTTTGACTATGTTGATGTTAGTATCTTTCCGTCTACCTACTAAAAGGGATGTTCAATATCGGATCACCGGGTTTTCGGATCGGTCGTTGACATTTTTGAAAAAATTCCGATCCGTATTCGATCAAAAAACCCGATTTTTTACAGATATCCGATCTGAAATATCCGAAATCTTAAAATTGGATCGGATATCCGAAATTTCGGACCGAATCGGCGGATTTTCTGATCGGATATTTTTGAATAACCCTACCTGCTAATGTTTTGAATTTCCTGGCTAGAAAATCAAATACACGGAAATGCTGCTGTGATTCTTTGTTCAGTTTTATGAAGCCTTATTTCCACTTCTTAAAATTTTAGGACGACCTCAACATCTTTTGGATAACTTTTCAAATAAATTTTCGTCCTACAAATAGAGTTGAAAGATTATTCTCTATTCTACAATAAGTATTATCTTCATACTTTATTATCATTCTACATAGGTACACAGATTCTTTTCCAAATTTCTTTTCCTTTTATTCATGTTTCATTCTAGGGGATCTAGGTCTATTCCTTAGTGGAGTGAGTTGGTTGGAGGGAAACTTGAATTTTAGGGGTCATTTGGTCTTTAAGAAATGGGAAATCATATCTCAGCATCTTGGAAGTGTTTGATTGAGTCTTTTTAAACTCTCCTTTGCTACTTAATGTTGCTCACTTGCTCTATGTGTTTTACCATGAGAGTTTGATTTACAGTGATCTTCAGTACAATTCTTCAAATTTCACACCATCTAACTTCAATGATGATGGTACAATGTGATAGAAATCTTTGCATGCTTGATATTTCCATTAGCGCATCATTATTTAAATTATGTGATAGTCATGGATCTTCCTTGCTCGCTTGTAGATTCTATAAATTATTGATGCATCGCCATACAGTGCACTTACTTCAATGATGATGGTACAACTTTTCAACATGCATGTTGTGTTTTGTTATTTTAGTTTCTCATATAATGTCAAACTTTTTCTTTGATTTGGCAAAAAACAGTTTGTAAACTTAGTTAAACATGTTGTTAGCAATTAAAAAAAGTACAAGAAAATCGCACACATTGACTAGTTTCCTTATCCATGATTTTTCCATAAAGAATACAAAATTACATTTGCTCCAAACTTAAATTACATATCCACAAAAGTACTTTCTATAGCTAAAGGTAATGTAGCTAAACAGTAGCAATGACATACACAAAAATGTGAAGTCTCAATAGATTAACATATTGCACCCGCAAAAATTACAATGTTTTAATAGACCATACAAGTTACAACGACACTTTTGAATTCTTTTTTAAAACACTAAGGTTAGCTACCACTCTGGTGATGTTGGAGGTGGTGAGCTACTGAGCTGGAAGCTGGAGAATATGGGGTTCAACAACTGGATTTCGATGACAGTTCAAAAATTGGTTAGGATCAGTGCAATAAAATGATAAAATAGAAATAACTAACTATTTTTTTCTTGTAATTCTACATAGAATTGTGTAAGATTTGTGAATTGATCTTACTTTTTTTGGACCTTTAATTAAAATACGAGCCTCATTGATCATATTGTGTACATTACAATCTAACCAATGTTTAATTAATAGGATGATCTGGGAGCCTTCTTAGCTATCCAACCGCTATTTCACACCTCCCATTTTTTGATCGAGGTAGGCCAAAGAAAACCCTCTCCTTGAACAATGCGCTGCAATGGATCCTTAAGAAAGTAGTGCTTAAAGGTCAAACTGATGAAGCTGCAAAGCCCGATTATCACTCTGATGAAACTGATGGAGCTATGCACTTACCACTGAAGCTGTTGCTAAGTCTAGCAATAAGTTATTGCATCACCCACCTAAGAGACTTTTTGGGTTATGATTTTGCTGTAAAGTTTGATGCTACAAGTTAACAGTATGCCCCTTCAAGTTAATCATCACCTAATATAAACTAAACCCTTTTGCTAATAGGCATGATTGAGTTCTTGTAATTGATATAACAATAACACAAGGGCATTTTAGAGGATGCGAAAGATCCTTGGCGTGCTTAGTAACCCAAAATAGATTCCGCTAACAAGGGTTATTTGCATATATGTTATGCGATTTAATTACTTTATCTCCTTAATTAACGAGTTCACAAATGCTTTGGTTTTGCTTAAATCAATCATGTTAAAGCTTAAAATTTGTTATTTACAATCAACTATAGCACGGGTCCAATAACTAGTCTTTGAAAAATTCAAGTTGGATATGAAAATTTGGCTCGATATTTTTCCAACACCTGGTCAAACGCTCTATTCTGATAAGAAACGAATGAGATATGAAATTTTGAAAATGACCTGGCTGACGAGGTGTAGCTAGCCACACGCAAGACGAGCTAAAATTAGTGAGGAGAGAGAAATCACAACAAAACCTTAGCATCAAGTTGGACTGTTGGAGCAATCATTTTTCATACTTTTTCTCAGTTGTTCACTTCTTCTTTACCCCATTCACCCATTGTCTTCCTCTCAAGTTTTTTTTGTGCATGTTGATTTTTTATATATATATGTATTATTGCACCGTTAATTCTTTATAACATGGTCTTCTATAAAAAAACTTAATTTCATATTAAATTATGTTTGTTCAATTTGTTAATCTGGGAATTTTCATATAATTGCTACTTATTTTTAATTTGTTTAATGGTAAATTACTCATCATATAATTGTGTTTCTTATTTTAATTTGTTTGTCTGCTAGTTTTTAAATTTTTAATTTCATCTTGTTAATGTTAATTCCTTACTCATTTCCTTCACTACCATTAAGTGCTTGTTTGGTTGCAGTGTGAATTAAATTCCCATAGAAATTTACAATTTGTGGAAAATTAATTCCTTTATAAAATTTCTATAAATTAGTCTAATTTGTTTAGTAGTCATAAGGAAAGTTGTAATTCATAGGAATTTATGTAGGAATTGTGAGTGACCAAAGGGGGGTAGGTAAATAAATTCCTACATTTTGTGGGAATTTTAAATTTCCATGAATTTGCATTGCCCCCATTTTCATCACTTCCTATCAACCAAACAACTATCCAAATCTGAAAATCATGAAATTTTCTATTGCCTACATAATTTCCTGTATACCAAACGACTACTAAGATAATTAATGTTGCTTAAGATATTAGTAATGAATTTTTGAGTTAAAAAATTAACAAAAAAATAAAAAAGGGAATAAAATCAAGCAGACCCATAATGGCCTGTTTGGCACGCATGGGACAGCTCTGGACAGACCAAAAAGACCCGATACCCGGTCCAACCAGGCCGACCCTCTGTGCTAGGCAGACTTTTAGATGACAGACTTGGGCCGGAGTTCGATCAGGTCTACGAATTGCGCATAATTCAGTTTAAGTTTTTTTTTTTGATAAATTAAGTCTTTCATTACTTAATTAATAGTATTGAAAATATTATAATCCGAAATTAAGTGTTGAATACAATAACTTGGTGGGGTTGGGAATAATTTGGTTTAAGTTTTGACCCATTACTAATGACGACTCTTTCACAAAGTAAACATAACGGAAACGCAGGATGCAAGGAGTATCTGGATAAAACTATTTCCATATATATTCGTATATACGTAGTCTCATAAACGTCTTCACTTGGATGTCAGGCTCGGGCCGGAGTTCGATTAGGTCTACGAATTGTGCATAATTTAATTTAAGTTTTTTTTATAGATAAACTAAGTCTTTCATTACTTAATTAATAGTATTGAAAATATTATAATCCGAAATTAAGTGTTGAATACAATAACTAGGTAGGGTTGGGAACAATTCAGTTTAAGTTTTGACCCATTAGTAATGACGACTCTTTCACAAAGTAAACATAACGGAAACACGGGATGCAAGGAGTATCTGGATAAAACTATTTCCATATATAGTCGTATATACGTAATTCTCATAAACCTCTTAACTTGGATGTCAGGCTCGGGCCGGAGTTCGATTAGGTCTACAAATTGTGCATAATTTAATTTAAGTTTTTTTTTAGATAAACTAAGTCTTTCTATTACTTCATTAATAGTATTGAAAATATCATAATCCGAAAATAAGTGATGAATATAATAACTAGGTGAGGTTGGGAACAATTCAGTTTAAGTTTTGACCCATTAGTAATGGCGACTCTTTCACAAAGTAAATATAACGGAAACGCGAGATGCAATGAGCATCTGGATAAAACTATTTCCATATATAGTCATATATACGTAACGCTCATAAACGTCTTCACTTGGATGTCAGGCTTGGGCCGGAGTTCAATCAGGTTTACTAATTGTGCATAATTCAGTTTAAGTTTTTTTTTCTATAAACTAAGTCTTTCATAACTAAGTGGGGTTGGAAACAATTCAGCTTAAGTTTTGACCCATTGGTAATGGCGACTCTCTTTCAAAAAGTAAACATAACGGAATCGCAGGATAGCAAAGAGTATCTGGATAACACTCTTTCTAGTCGTAAATACATATTCCTCATAAACATCTTCACTTGGATGTTAGGCTCGGGCCGGAGTTCGATCAAGTCTACGAATTGTGCATAATTCAGTTTAAGTTTTTTTTTTTTTTTTTTTTTGATAAACTAGGTCTTTCATTACTTAATTAATAGTACTGAAAATATTATAATACAAAATTAAGTGTTGAATATAATAACTATAGGTGGGGTTGGGAACAATTCAGTTTAAGTTTTGACCCATTGATAATGGCGACTCTTTCACAAAGTAAACATAACGGAAATGCGGGATGCAAAGAGTATTTGGATAAAATTAAATTATTTCCATATATAGTCATATTATATACGTAGTGCTCATAAACGTCTTCAACTCTTCACCCTCTTTAATGGCGACTCTTCTTCCACCAGACATATAATCAAAAATCCTCTTATGCCTCCCTTCAAAACCCCTTCAACGCTTCACTTTCGTCTGTAAATCATGGCATTCTCTCATCCCATCTTCTTCCTTCATCTCTTCCTACCATTCTCGTACTTTCCTCAATCCTCAACTTTTTTTCCTCAAACACCCTTTCTCAGACCCTCTTCTGGTTGCATGTGTAGTAAGTGACGACTCTTCCTGGTATAATTAAGGAACTTAAAAAGGTTTTTCCTTGCTGCATGTTGTTCAATTGTTTGTTCACCAGAAGGCATATGATTATAACTCATAATGTAGTTTTTTTGGTAGTAGGTATAATCCATACGTAACTAAAGTACTAAACAAATCATTTTAATAGCAGCTAAATTTCTCTATCTATCCCAAATCACAACCCAATTTTCAAACTCAATATCCTTGTTATCATTATGAACTTGCTCATCTTCTAATATATCCTCGTTGTTATTGATAAAATTTTCTTCCATCTATAATAACATATTATAAAATAAATTATATATTAGAGATATATTTATAGTGTATCTCTTAGTACTAAGGTGTGCAAGTGTATTGTAATTAGTTTGAAAATAACACAAGAAAGCTAGTTCACACAATAACTACTAGTCTTACATGCAACTATGCAAGCAATGCGTGCGATAACGTGTGATAACAAATGAAGTAGAAAATAAAATTAATTAGGTAGAAAAACTGTCTTTATATTTTGTTTTCTCAAAAAACTGATGTTCAATTTAAATGTCCTACTTTTCCTTTTTTTTTTCATTCAAATGATACAGTTAGTTAGCCTCTATTTTTTTTTTCTTTTATTCTTTTTTCTATTTTTTTGGTGTCCCCCATATGTTGCCTTATATCATAGAGATATTTGACAATCAAGATTACTTAGAAGTTACAACCATAAATGAATACGTGAGTTGAGAAGAAAGTAAGCTAATAGCCTTTGCACCATGTTTACTTGTGAGGCAGATTATACAAAACTATTAGCATGTACTTCACATAACTTCAGCTATTTATAGATGTATAGAAGAAAAAAAGCAAGCAAAGACATTGAGTATTATTGATAGAGAACGTATTATGTCGGACTCGTTCGACCATAATCTTTGGTCGGACGACTTTCAGGTGGTTCCAATTTTTTTCAGTTAGTCTTAATTTTTTTTCAGGTAGTCTTCATTTTTTTTCAGGTAGTCTTCCTTTTTTTCAGTTAGTCCATTATTTCTTTCAGTTGGCCCATTATTTCTTTCACTTGGTCCATTTTTTGTTTCAGTTGGTCTATTATTTGTTTCAGTTGGTATACATATTACGAAACAAAGTCCAACTGAAACAAAACAAAGTCCAACTGAAACAAAACAAAGTCCAACTGAAACAAAACAAAGTCCAACTGAAAGAAAACAAAGTTCAACTGAAAGAAAACAAAGTCCAACTGAAAAGAAAACAAAGTCCAACTGAAAGAAAACAAAGTCCAACTGAAAACACACCATGCTTAAATTTTCATGTATATCAAATAAGCACTAGGATCGTCGATATTTTGTGCGAGGAGGCAGTTCAAGTTTTGCTGAAAACACACTCAAGAGAAGCTTTTAAAACTAAGCACTTCGCTGCGAACAGTTTAAGGATTAGTTAAGAACATGCCTGAATTACAACTTTGTTGTTATGAATCAAGTGAAGCAAATCCACGCATTCACCCTTAGAAATGGCTTAGATTACACCCAAATCCTCATCACTAACATCCTTAAAATCCCCAACATTCCTTATTTCCTTATGCACGCCAACTGTTCGACCTTATTCCTCAACCAACATCTGCACTTTATAATAAAAACTTCTTTAAGCATGGTGTCACCAGAATTATCACCATCTCCACTTGAAGGGCCAGCCTCTTTGTTGTCGAGTGCGCGTCTACTAGAAGGTTCAGCAGGAATCTTGAAGTTCGTGTCGTCTGAAGAGGCCTTGGTTGGCCGACTACGTTGCCGGAGGTATGTGATGGGGGGCAATGGAGGGTTCTTGATGTTGTCGGGGTCACTGTGAATCTTCAATGATGATGATGAAGAAGGACGCGTTATTATTGTTGGTGAATTTACTGGGCTCAGTCCGTCTGACGAGAATATTGGGTCAGACGGTCTGACCTAATACTTTCACTTATTGATATGACTACAAGTGTAACAATCAATAGCAAAATGTAGCAAGTGGCAGGTGTATCTTTTTTTTTATATGAGTTTTTACTTCCTCTCTATTTTTCTAGTCCTGTCTATAATCTTCTGTAGATGAATCATGGACGTTGCCCACATGCTTAATCTAGAAGCATTTTGAAGTTGTTGATGGATTTATTAATCAAGTCATACTATGATACAAACTAGCTATTGATAAAATTTCCTTCTTTGCTATCATACACCAATTACATATACACACAAAGATATACTTACTGTAAAATACGAATTACATACATCAATTAATTGGAAAAAAAATCAAGGTATAAATGAAATCATGAAAGTAGTAAATCAAGAAATTGCAGGCAAGAATAACGAATTATATACACCAATTTAATTGCAAAAAAAAAACTGAGATAATAGAATTTGTATATTATTATGGGGCGATGGATGAACGTGAATTGAAAGAAGAGAAAGTGTTATTATATACTGTATAAATTTTGGAAGGAAAATTATATGTGGGAGGAAAAAAATAACATAAAAGAGGGAAGTAAAATTTAGGAAAAGATAAATCAATTTTTAATTTCTTTCCTCCCACTTTCTTTCCATTTCTATTAAATCCCTTGTTATTTTTTTTATCAAATATAAAAAAGTTTTTTTTTTCTTTCCACTTTCATTCTTTCCCATCCAATTCCTCTGCACACTGTTAATGGAGACTCTTCTCCCTCCAGAAATAGAAACAGAAATCCTCTTACGTCTCCCTTCAAAATCCCTTCAACGCTTCACTTCTGTCTGCAAATCATGGCATTCTCTCATCTCATCTTGTTTCTTCATACATTCCTACCATTCTCGTACTTTCCTCAACCCTCAACTTTTTCTCCTCAAACACCCTCTATCAGACCCTCTTCTCCCTTCTTCTCTTACCACAATCCACTTTTCTCTCTCCTCTGACTCCCTCCTTGACTTATCCTCCTTCAAAGTCCCCCAAGAACCCACCTCCCACTCTGAATTTCTCCGACCCACAGGAGTCGAACTCGTGACCTCCAACTCCATTAACGGCATCGTTTGTGTTCTTGTTTATATGGGTGTTCATACTGAGATTGTGATTAATTGTGATTTGTTCTTGTGGAATCCATCAACGAGTGAGTCTGTAAAAATCCCGAGTTCTGAGATTACTGGGTTGTTTTCAGGTCCTCCAATGGTGAAATTCTATTGCGGGTTCGGGACCGGGTTATATTGCGAGGATTATAAGGTTGTTAGGATTGTGTATCCACATTCAGATCATGCTATTGTAGAGGTTTATTCTTTGAGGGAGAATTGTTGGAGGAGATTGGATTTGATTTCTCGATCAGGCATTTTGTCGAACATATTGTGGGCGAGTTTATCGTGTACGTTTGTAGATGGGGTTGGGCATTGGGGTGCATTTAGGAGAGAGAGAAAAGATAAGTTCTTTGTGTTGGGGTTTGATTTTGGAACTGAGTGTTTCAAGAAGATTAAAGTTCCTGTTGAATGTGTTGATGGGAGGGAGATGAGGTACCATTCTTTATGGGTTTATAAAGGCTCCTTGGCGATTTCGGTTCTTCGTTTCGGGGAATTCGAGTCGAAGATAACAAGGCATTACATATGGGTGATGATGAATGAAAATAATTGGTTTAAGTTGTTTAACATTGATTTGGTTGGTGGGCCTAGGAGGCCTATTGCAACTTTGGGGAATGGTGAATTGTTGTTGCTTGGGTATGGTGATGATGGTGAGCATGCTTTATATGATCCTGAATTGGAGGAAGTTAAGTGGGTTATGGTTGATATCTCTGATGTTAATGCTGCTGTTTCTTATGTTGAGAGTCTGGTTTCACTCAGTCAGTTGATGCCCAAGTAGCTGTTTCACTGGATCAATGCAAGAAATGGTGGGCCAAAGATGGTATATTTCTTTCATTCCTGTTGTTTTCTTTTGAGATTTTGTCTCTCTTATGTTGTTGGCTAAATGTAATTCATAATGTCAATTGTGGGTCAATGATTGTCATGTTTCTATTTGTTTTTATATGGTTTTAGCTCCTTTTAAGCACTATTAACATGATTGAGAAGTTAAATTGTATTATGACTTTAGAGTCTTGATTAATAACCCAAAGCGAGTCTCGAAAGCTTGATACATCATGAAAGCTGTGCTCTTAAATTTATACTAGGATACATGAAGCTCCTAGAAAATTATGGAACATATCCTTGTCAACATACTCAATACATCACGAAATTTATAGGACACATGGAGATCCCCAACATAGCCAATAGTTCTTCCTTGGAGGAGTGAACAAAGGACCTCTGTTTTCTCCGTTACCGATTTTCAAGATCAATTTGTTGTTTTGGACTTTGAAGTGAAGTTATTCTCACATTTGGATGGACTATATTGAGTAAAACAGAAATGCTACCTTAGAAGTTTGAACTTCGGAGATCGGTAAATGACTTAACCAAGCTCTCATCACTGCGTTTTTATTATATTCTGGCATCTGAGAGAACATGATTGTTCTGTGAGCCAGCTGTGAATCAAACCTAACCTGCTGTTGAAGTATAAGAGTATAGATGTCATCAGTCACCTGAAATATAGTCACTGAGGCAATCAAAGCATAGATAGACAGATCTCCTTATCCCCAAACCTAATAGATCAATGATATAGTTGCAACAGCAGTGCATTTTATGTGGTTTCTGAGAGAGTTTCAAGACAAAACACACAGGTATACAGGAGCAGTAAGAGAATATTTAGCAAAGGAGAAGTATAAAACATAGAAAAGATAGCTTTCCATTGTATAAGGCAATGAAGATTTAAGAGTATGGATGCTTGGCTATTTATTACTAAGTTCTTGGTGCAATGTCTTATGTGCCAGCATAACAAAAACAATATAGAGTGTAAACTTTGTTGCGTGGAGTCACTTAGATAAGTTGGGGTCATAGTTGTGTATGGCAAGGCATTTCTACTATTTGAAATGAGCAACCAGCTACATTAAGTAGCTAGCTTATTACTAATTAAGTGTTTGGTGAGGTAGTTTTCCGGTAGCTTCTCAGCTTTTGAGCTAGCTGAAACGAGAAGCTACTGGCCATCAAAAAAAAGAAAAGGAAATGAGAAGCTATTGCAATTCTTATATGTTGTATCTAGAAAATAACGTAGCATTTGCCTATTTATCAAGATCGATCTTGTCTCCTTATGTCTTTCTTGTCTTTTGGCTAGTTGAAAATCTAATTTCTCCTAATGCTTTCATTACCCTTTTCTAGTACTCTAATTTAACATTATTAATCTTAGCTTATTGCTTATAACCTTCTACCTTTAAGTTAGTATTTTATGTAGGCCGTATCGGGCTATTAACGGATAGGCAATAGTTGTTAGTTGATTGTATTAGTTGGTTTAACGAGCTGATTGTATTAGCTGTTTGTATAAAAAATGTGGTAAGTAGTTACTACTTGATTGTGTAAATTGACCAATAAAGACACGAGCATAATTCATTACTGTTCTTTTTAATCAGGTGGGATTGGGTTCATGTTTAGGATGATATTAAATTGGTTGAACATACCTCAACCCAAACCTAACACATCTATTGATCGGGTTGAAAAATGCAACTCTAACACAACCTATTTATTAAATGGGCTACTCATTTAACCCGTTTTACCCATTTTTAAAATTTTCTACTATTAAACTTTAATTAAAACTAATAATTTTTAAACAATATATTCACCTAAAAGTATGCATGGTTGGTGTTCTTTTCAGTATATGTGTTGTACAATTCGTATTTCGTAAATTTTCACTAATTTCAACACAACTTTTTTGTGAATGAGTTAAACGGGTCAAAGCTAGTAAATTTCGAGTTAAAAATGTCAACCTTAACCTAACCCATTTATTTAAAAGGGTAAGTTGTGAAAATTTCAACCCAACCTCGCTTATTTCAGGTCGGTCTCAGGTTCGGTAAACGGGTTGGGTCAGTATTCTCCGGCCTACTTTTTACTGTTTGTAATCTAATTTCCAAAAACTTTAGTATAAATGTAACTTAGCCCACTCATTCCTGAACCTCTAATGTCAAAAATCTGTTACCCCATCTTTTCTAAAAGGAGCTTTTTGGGCTCAATCAACTGTTTTAAACCTCTCTTTAGTAAACACTCAACTTAGAAGATTGACTAGTCAAATCCTCTAATATGAGCTTAAAACGCTATTTTTTCCCCAAACCTCACTTTACCTTAACAGGACTATAGTTAACTGAGCCTATATTTGTCTTGCGTAAGAAGACAATGGTGCTCATCAACAGTCATTAGCTCTTCTAGTCCCTCTTATTGTGTACGTATTGTGAACTTTCCCGAAGTAAATTATGTTTTATAGTCAGACCACCAACTAGATGATTATTGATGGATGCTTTGCCACTTTGATGGTTGATAATAATAATGAAGATTCCAAAGTTAATGTTAGTAAAATTTCAAAAGGGCTCATACAACGGTTGGACTGAGTTCCCAATTTCTGGCACAAAGTTGTCAGCAGGAAGTATTGGTGAAGCTCGGATTGGTTTTAATTTATCTAACAATTAGAACTTTAAGCTTACAATATATATCTATATTTATTGAACCTTTAAGCTAGCATTCTATATAATTAAGCCAAATTGAATATACGTCCTCGGGAGGTGATCACCAGAGATACTAGCTTGATCAAGAGTTCTTTTAGTTCCTCCTGGCTCCTATGGTGTGCTACTTGTTAACTTTCCGCATCTTAAACATAAGTTATGATCAGATTGTCACCACTAGATGATCGAGGATAAATGCTTTGCCAGTTTTATGGTTGATATTACCTCTGTTTTCGTTTTAGTCCGCACATTTTGACTTTTAAGCTTGCCGACACAAAATTTTGACTATCATTGTCACTAATTATTAGTAATTACAAATTATTAAAAAGTTGATATTATGAAATATATGTAGACAAATTTAACAGGATCCGACATAACTATGTTTGGCCTTTTGTATACATCACCAATGATTTTTAAAGCTGTGTATGTGAATAGTATAGAAGCCAAAAGTGTGTGAATTGAAAAGAAATGGAGGGAGTAAATATGAAGCCGTTAGATTGCAAATTAGTTGGATTTCAAAATAGACTTGTACAATGGTTGAACTCAGTCCCAATTTTCTGGTGCAAAGCTGACAACATTGCAAGAATTGGTGAAGGGACTCTTCAGGATTGAACTTGATTGTTACTAATGTATAATGAGATCAAAGTTCCTTTTATGGAAAATCATAAATATTCAATTGCTAAGATTGGCTAAGGAGCAATGAATATACATTAGAATTAAGTGAATCTCAGATTTGTACCTTCACATAAGTTGTGGCTTATCGAGTGCTCTTTTAAACCTCATCTGAGCAGGACTATGTAACAAACAATTCGAAATCTCACTTAAAAGGCAAGATATCTTTTATCTAAAACCTTCTAAGACTAGTTACCTAGATTAGATTATATATATCCAAAAAATTTATGGCAATAAGCATGAGCTACATGGGCAAACCGGCAAAGTCCATTATCAGGAAATCTACTCCTTTTGATTGCATCTACTTTGTATATTACGTCAAAAAATCAGGAAAAAATTCATATATTTGATATGTTTGTAGAATGGTAGACGTGAAAAAGTCATGTTTCACTCTTAGATTGAAGTGCCTAGAATCTCCCAAGCATGTAAAGCTTCCACTCCTAGATTTTTTATTAATATTTAGGACTTAGGTTACAACTTAAATGTACAGAGTAATGTCTCACTTCGGCATTAGTATTTTTCAGCTACATATTGTTTCTTGTAATCTTTCATTTCTTAAGCTTGCGTCCTTTTTTTTCGTTAGTTGTGTTAGTTGTTTTAGTTCTCTGATGGCAATGAGATACCCTTTAGTTATGATGGTTTCCTGAAAATCTCAAAGCTTGTTTTAGATCTTTAAATTCGTTTTGAGTTTCTAACCTATTCTTGCCTATGTTAATAAGTTTTGCCTTTTATAATTTTTTTCTTTTGTGAAGGTTTTTATATATCCTACCTTTTGGTTTTCGTCTACTATAATTGTGGTGCATTTTCACTGCATAGCCTGAGTTATGATATTTGTGTGCTTTGACTTGCTAAAAAGTGCAAGTGGATGGAGGAGATAATAAGAGAATGGTCTGCTTTGCTGCTCAACATAGGCGGGATTAATGGCGATTAAGTTTGCTGAGGAGAATTGTCAATTGTGGTTTTATTAGATTTGAATAACGTAAGGTAGTTGTGAAAAATCATCCAGATTACTTGACAAGAGTCGACAAGATTTTGGTAAATTTATTCAAACTATATGCTTTTATAGATTAAATTTATTAAGAAGAAAGTAAAATAGATATTGTTTGAAATAAAAAAGAGCTGAAAAGGGATAAAATAAAATAAAAGAAAGTGGCAAGTATAGGCTACTAAGTCGCTAATGTGTGAATATGAGTGAGAGATTTTGTGATCCTAGTGATAGGCAACCGGCTTTGGAATGATCCATTGGGCCTTGCTCTCTAAAAATGATCCTAATCATATACCAATCTCCAAATCAGATTCAGAGGCTCATGTGATCACCATTCAACCCATGATCCTGTTAAAGCTAATAGAGTGCTACTATATGTTACTTTGATTCTTCTATTCATCTCAAGTACCCATGTCGGATATTCGGCGACCCAAGGGTGTGGAATCTTTACCCTACTTTTTAATCCGTCATATTTGTAAGTCATAGTAAGTCTTATCATATATGCTTGAAAATGGGCTTGAGTTCTTTTAGCAGAACTTGCATACAACTCAATCCAAATGGTGTTTTACTGTATATGTAATGTGAAATGATATGCAGAACTCGTAGAATCAGGGATATGTTTCATAAATGCTGTTTCTGTGCACCTCTATTGGATATTCTTAACTTTGGTGTATTTAGCACATGGATGTACTTGTGCGCTACACTCTTACCCATGTATGACAGTATGAGTAACACTGGGCTTTTTGTAAAAAGTGCTAACAAACAGACACTGAGATATCATAAGCTGAGTACAGCAATAGGGTGTGATTGGAGGGGTTGATGGATGGAATATTATGATTTTATGATGTTGGCTGTGCAGTTGAAAGAATGAAGAAGAAAGATGCCATGAGGCATTTTGGGAAGAGATTTTTGCTTGGGAAATGCCTCCATTCAGTGTCAACTAATGAGGTTGTGGCCTTGTGGGTGAGATAGTAGTGAGAGTATAATACTTGTACAGTATATACTAGATAGTATTCGAAGTTTTGATTTACTTAGGAGGGAACCTAGCTTTAGTATATTATAGTTATATAGATAGTGAAGATTATTACATGTACATTTGGCATGCTTAATAAAATCTCCTTTTCTTGCAGTGATACTGTGGTCTGTAACAAAGTTTTCTGTTTTCCTAGAGTGTGCTATTGAGATGTTGTCATTGCTTAGCTTAGAAAGAT
Organism: Beta vulgaris subsp. vulgaris; assembly: GCF_026745355.1. NCBI lineage: Eukaryota > Viridiplantae > Streptophyta > Magnoliopsida > Caryophyllales > Amaranthaceae > Beta > Beta vulgaris. Next base: position 10,171,355 of record NC_079209.1, read on the forward strand.
ACAGCAGCAAGGAAGTAGAGTGTTGAGCAGGATTCTAAAGTTCACATCACATGGTTTGTTTTGCGCAACCTGGGGCACATAATTGGAACTCGGATTATGCTTTGGGTCTATTACAGCCACGTACGCTTTTGTGGAGTATCAGGGTCTTGATGGCATTTGGGTCCATTTGTGCAGTCTTTTAGGTTAGAGAATTTAATTTCGGATGTAATAATCTGTAGAATGCATCACGACAGGTACTTTGTGAAATTGGAGATCTAGGATAGTAGAATTGTGTTTACTGATAATTCTGCTTTCTTCTTGTGTTAGATTCATTATTTGCTTGTGAAATCACCACAGGTACTATTTGATCTGTACACAAATATAATGCTTTGAGGCTTATTACTAGTTGCCTGTAAGCTGTGTACCTCTCAGTTATTGAAAACTATGGTTTAAATAATATTTTGGTGTGCTCATCTTGTTACTGTGAGCCACACAATTCCACATGACTTTGGATCATATTCATAGGTAGGGTTCACTATCTTTACTAAGAAGACTATTCTTCCGCTACAATTAGAAAATAGAAATATGTTCTGTTGAGTTGAGTCATAAGTACTATGTATTTATGTTCACTCGGGATGGACATAAATACATAGTAGTACGTTGACTACATTTAAGCAATGTGATGATATGCTTCTGCCTTCACGAGCATTCATATATCTTAGCATTGGGATTAATCTCGTCCTTCACCTTACGAGCATTGGAGGACAGGGTTGATTTTGCTGGCTAGAATGCCACTTGCCAGGGTCGTCAACTCTCATGAATGATACAAAATTCAAAGTAGTGTAAAATAATTTTTTATTATGCATGTTTAGTATTATTATCAGTTATTAGTATATGGTTTTATGAATATATAAAGGTCTTTTGATATAAGGAGTATAATCATCTTAAAATTTGTCATATTTATACTAAATATTTTAATTTTGAAAACTGAACAGAAAACTGAAATTTACTTTATCTACTTTTTATATTATTTTTTTTTCTCAAAAAATTGAGAGATGGAGACAAGAAAACGAACCTTAACAATTCTCAAGATTTATAATTTCAATAGCCATTCCTCGACCTGAGGAATGATAAACCTCTTTTTGCTAGATGTTTGCAAACTTCTAACAGGGGTAAAACTGTCAATATATATAGGAAATAGTTGTCAGTCAAACAAAAAAGTTATCTCGAAAATTGCAAAGTGTCAGTCAAACCAAAAAGTAGTCGCGAAAATTCCGATGCTAAAAAATAGTGTTCATGCTACTAAAATTAGTGTTCGTGTAACTAAAAATAGTGTTCATGCAACTAACAAATAGTGTTAATGAAATATAAAATTGTGTTTTATTCATCTTCTATTTCATGGGACCCATATCACTAAAAAATTATCTCGAAAATTGCAGAGTGTCAGTCAAACCAAAAAGTAGTCGCGAAAATTCCGATGCTAAAAAATAGTGTTCATGCTCGTAAAACTAGTGTTCGTGTAACTAAAAATAGTGTTCATGCAACTAACAAATAGTGTTTATGAAATATAAATAGTGTTTTATTCCTCTTTATCTGCTAGATGTTTGCAAACATCTAGCAAAAAGAGGTTTATCATTCCTCGGCCTACATAGCTTGGGTCGAGTAAATGAAGGGGGAAGGGGGTCTAAGCCTTAAAAAAAATCTTTTCAAGATTTAGAACTTTTTTGAGCTCTAAGCCTTAAAGAAATCATTTCTTTGAAGAGTTATACATATCATATTAAGCGGTTAAATAAGTTAACAATATGCAAGAATTTGTTCAAAACGGATCAGTATTAAAGGTTGACTTATTCAAGAATAATCAAAAAGTTGTTTTTAACGGATGACTTGAAAGTTGACTTATTATTGACAATATTTCCATTACATTAAACTCTCAATCTTTCACTTATGCGACAATACTTTGAAATGTTGGAGCATTTATTAATCATTAATCTATACAAGTATATTAAAAGGCGTGCGAAAAAAAGCTTATATGCCACGTGGCACTTTCCTCATATTTCTAATGCAAATGTCTTATGTCTATGTGCACTCCTTACTTCTAAAAAAATGTGTAAGTGCAAGGTATCGAACACGTGACTTTTGAAATGAAAAGTAAGAGTTTAACCATCAATACACTATGACTTTGTTGTCTAATGTTCCAAATAAAATATGATGAATTCCTGTAATAATTATAATTAACTAAAAATACTTAAACAAGTATATACATCTCTAACACTCTTATTACGTACTCCCTCTGTTTTTTTATCATTCTCACTTTCTTGTGCACATCTCCCAATGCACTTCTTTGAACTTAAATATCTTTCATTATATATTAGTAAAAATTATAATGATTGAATATTAATAATGTACTAATTGAGACGAATCAAACAAGACCCCACATGACTATATTTTTTTTCTTATAAATTGAAAAAATTAAGAAGATTCTCTCAAAGTATGAATAGTGCCAAGATTCAAAGTGAGAAAGATAAAAAAAAAAAAAAAAAACAGAGGGAGTAACTTACAAGAGAATATTGATATCATATTACGTGAATTTTTCAAATTTTTTAATGGATAAAAAATACGAAAAGTAGCAAAATAAATTATAAAATTTAAAAATGTGACTGGCCCGAGGCATCGCTCGAGCAAAAAAAAACTAGTTAAAACTAGTAATATTTCTTTCTGTTGAGATTACACTGAAATCCACAGTTGAGATAATAATAGTGAAGTCCACTGAAATGGACTTCCACCCTGGCATGCATTTGATGCATGTTGAGAAAGTTTCTCTCATTCGCCTCATTTGTTGAAATTGTAATGTAAACACTGAAATCTTTGCCTATAAATACCATCATTGTAAGAAGTGAATTTGCTCATTCAAGTATAATACATTCTATGATGTTCGATCAGTACCTTCTCTCTATTATATATTTCTCACAACACATTATTAGCACAAGTTTGCTAGCGAATAAAAAAATAAAAGGTAAATCTAAAATTTTTGCATCCATCATGTTTCAAGTTCTAATTTAATTCCCCAAGCACAACCCTTTACTATCCGAACATGGATCAAAAAAAGTAACTAGCATTGTTTTACACAATGTTTCTGTCACCGATGTACATTTTTGGATAGAGCGAAATAACGTGCCATTCACAATCAACCCAGCGAGTGAAACTGTAAGACATCCCCGACCGAGCAACCTCAACCATGATACACATACCCATACCGGAGAAACCTCACAAACCCTTCTTCCCAACACCAATAATAACCCTTCTAGACAACCAACTGAAAATCAACCTCCACCAAGTAATAAAAGAAATAGGGATGAACAGGAAGGTACTAGTAGTAAACATCATCATGCCACTAAACCATAAAATAAATAATTTGATAATAACACTACTTTTATGGAGGACAATGACATTTTATTTTTGTTATCTTTTTTGCTCTAGAATCCCCTATATGGACAGGTTATTTTTATTCTTTTTTTTTAACTTGCCACCTATATGGACGGCCTAATAAAGTGATAAAATTATAGCTCTTATATGTGCAATAATGTTATATATATGTAGGAAACAATCACTATTATATATTACTATCTCCTTTTTTTCGCATTTGAAGTTGCATATTTTATATCACCATTTTACTGACATGCATATTAGTAGACAAATTTAGTACCAATAAATTGCTCTAATACATATTTGCCAATTGAGAATTCTTAAAATTTTATCACATTGTATATTGTTAAGTGTAGAGTTAGAGATAACCCTCTATAAAAGTGGATTACTCATCCCCATTTCACCACATATCCCTTATCTTCTTCCAACTCTTAGTCTTATCTAAACTCAATTTTTTTCCTCAATCTTTCGGCCACCATGTTCCATGCCGACGACAACCGTCCTCCACCCTCTTCTTCCTTGGAGGAGGATTTTAGGTTAATAAAGCTATATTTAGTGCTTATAGCCGACTTATTTTTCTTTCTCATGGCATTTATGATATATTTACTACTACACAAGTAGGAGTCGAAAAAATTCTATCTTTCCGGAAGAATGACGAAAAATTCACATGAATATCTTCTTGTCTTAAAGTGCGTTTTAGGAAAAAAAAAATTCACCCATTTTTTTTTTCAAATTTGGCATTTTATTTTCATCATTTTTTTTTTGCTTCACTAATGTTGTACGCTATTTTAGTCTTTTTGTTTGTATTATTTATGTATAATTATAATGATGTAAATCGTGGGGATATAATATATATTATTTATTATCATCTACTAATTTCAAATAGGGAAAATTTCATAAAACTACCTTTTATAATAAAAAAATTTCAAAAAACTACCTTTTAAAAAATTTCTTTCAAAAAACTACCTTATATAACAAATTTGTTTCAATATACTACCATTTTATCATAAATGGGGTTTATTCACTAATAATTGAGTCATCGTAAATTGCTTTTCTTTCTTCCTCTCTCGTTTCTCTCTTCTTTTCTTGCTACCCCATCGGCAGCAACACTACAGCGATTGTCATTTGTTGATTAGTATTAAATATAAACGTAAAATGGTAGTATATTGAAAAGATCTTGTTATATAAGGTAGTTTTTTAAAATTAAATTTTTAAAAGGTAGTTTTTTGAAAAAAGTTGGTTATAAAAGGTAGTTTTTTGAAAATTTTCCTTTCAAATATTACATACATGTTTGTAGTAAGAAAAAATGGAAGATCTAGCAAAAAGACAATTTAATATACTAGATCTATTTGGGCAAAAGTTTTTAGAATGAAGGGTGGACGCTTAAATGAATTTAAAGACTCAGGGATTGGAACATACAATCAAAAATGTCATAACGCAACAAGGGGATGCAACTACATCAACTACAAAAGTTAAAGAGCGACTGAACAAGAAAAGACAAAAGCCTTAGTCCTTCTCAGGCATCATTTACATTACATTTTAAAAACTGAATATCTACTTGTGGAGGATCCCAAAGAACTATGGGATATCCTAAATGAAAGATATGGACATCACAAAAATGTGCTCCTCCGGAAGGCACACTTTGACTGGACCAATCTCAGGTTCCAGGATTTTAAAACAGTTAGATATTACAATTTAACATTGTTAAAAATTGTGTCATTCTTGAGCTATTTTGATCATCCCATTAAGGAATAGCAGATGATAGATATGAAAATCTCCACTTTTTACGCTAATGATATAATATTGGCACAACAATACAGGTTCATAGCTTTCAAAAAATATTATGAGCTAATCTTGGTGCTACTTATGGCTGCAAAATAATGATCTTTTGTTGAAAAATCATAATGTTATACCTACGGGGTCTTCAACCACCCATGAAATAAATGCAATAGAAAGTTCTGATCCACCATAATCCAAAATGCTATACATAAGGGTGGATGCGGTAATTACACGGTCGTGGGAGAGGACGTGGTAATTACCGTTGCTAAGGGCATGGATGTGGCAGAGGTCGATTTTCTTCAAGAAACAATAATCTTACAAATTTTGATAAACAATAGGGACAACCATCTGGAAACCAAAGGCAATCATCCTACAAAGGAAAAGACACATGCCACAAGTTGTGGCATGATTGGACATTGGGGTCGCAAATGTCGTACTACCAAACACTTGGTGGATCTATATCAAGCTTCAATAAAGAACGAAGGAAAAAAAAGTTGAAGCTAGCTTTGTTAATGAAGCTAATACATCTATGTCCAACCTTGATGTTTCACTTTTTGTCATGGATGATGTTGAAACTGAAAAAAACTTTGTCCTTGGAGAAAATTGCAATACATTAATATGCTTAGATTTTTTTAAATTGCTTCAATATTCACTTTAATGTATTTCCTCTTTCATTATTAATAAATTATGTGTTTCCTTAAACTGATCATCATATATATTATTTATGAATATATGAATTTACCAAAATTTGAAACCAAAGAACAATGCTTTCCCGACAGTGAGACAACACACACCATATTGAAAAATAAAGAGTATTTTCAGAACTTACAATATTCCAAGTAAATGTCATCACAAACTATGGGACAACCAAGCTAATTGAAGGCTCTAGAAAAGCCTGCATTATATTTTCAAATGGGACAAAACTGATCATTATGACTCATTATATTCGAGTAAATCTCGAAGAAACCTCATAAGTTTGAAAGACGTACGTCAAAATGGTTACCATTTGAAAAGAACGACAGTGAACCAAGAGGAAAACTCTATTGGACACGCAATAAAGAATGTCAAAATTCCTCGATCAAATGTATTATCATGCTCAACATGCTTGCTTGGCAAATTGATAACCAAGCCATATATAAATAAAATTACCACTGAAGCTCCAACGTTTCTAGAAAGAATACAATGAGATATTTGAGTGCCTATTCACTCTTCATGCGGACCATTCCGCTACTTCATGGTATTAATTGATGTCTCTACTCGATGGTCACTATAGACAAATAATCGTGTATCCCCATTAAGGATCCGATGATGAAAATGTCACGGTCTTAATTGGTCCTATCCAAAGGGATAATAGTTCAAAAAGTCGTCCCAAAATAGTTTTAAAAGGTTTAAAGTCCTATTTTAAAGCCCAATTAATTATTCTTGATAATTAATTGTACTTTGAGCCCATAAATAAAGTTTTTATCCCAATCCTTTAAAAAAGCCCATGATAACTAATTATTTTAGTTTGATAAATAAATATTTTTAAAGATATTTTATTAATTAAAATCGAATTTCCGGAGTCAAAAGATAAAAGAAATTCATTAAAACGCGTTTTATAAAAAAGCTGCAAAACGTGTCAAAAAGCAAGGCGGTGCGCCTAATGTGTCATCGTGCGCCAAACGCACTATTGTTCAACTGTGTGAGGGACACCAATGCTTGCCTAAAACAAGGCATTATGTGTCACAAAAAGTCGTGCGCCTATCGCACCTCCTCTGTGTGACGTGTAGTTTTCTTTTTTATCTTTTTTAAAAACGCGAACCACATGTACATAAGGATGGCAGTGGGGCGAGTCAAGTAGGAGACCCGCCCCATCCCCGCCCAATTGGGGAGGGGATGAGTCTAGGTTTGGCGGGGATGGGGCGGGGATGAGGATTAAAATTGTACCCACTATGGGTGGTGGAGCGGGTGTGGATTTTATGTTATACTCGCCCCATCCCCGTCCGCCCCACCCCGCCCCGCAGATTTATTATTAAAATTCTATTTATATACATATATTACTAACGTATTTAAAGACACTTTTGAAATGTAATAAAACATTTGCCTTTGTTAATATATTTTAACTTTTCTTTTACTATATTATATTGTGATTTTGTGAAGTAGACAACTATAATGGGCTTATGGCAGATTTTTTGGTGGATTTTTTGCGGGGATGAAGCGGGTATGACATGGGTACGACGCGGGTGCGGGGGTGGGTCTAAAATTTTCCCCCGCAATGGATGGTGGGGAGGGGATGGACATGAGAATTTAATGCGGGTGTGGGGGTACCATCCTCCGCACCCGCCCCGCCCAATTGTCATCCCTACATGTACATAGCTGATTGGGTGTGTTACGTCAGCCGCACCAATGTGCACCTGACACGTATGATTGTGCGTACGCGCCTGGCGCACCCAGCACATGATGCGCAGTTTCGTTTTCCTTATAAATAGGTCTTGATTTCAGACGATTTTTCCATACTTTTAACACTTCGACTTCGTCACTTCACGAACACTTACGAATATACTTACAATACATCTCGAAAAACTCATATTTACATACTTCTAAAACAGAAACAAATACATTCAGACATTGATACACACATTCGTATCTTCAGGCTTCACGATTGCTCGCCCCAAAAGTTGTCAATCTTTCATACCCAAGCCACGGTATAATCCCGAGGGTCCTTGAATAAATTCCTTATTTTTATATTGAAGTTACTAACTATTTCTTTGCTGATGTAGATCGATCTTTAATATACAATTATTCCTTTGTACATTCTAATCCCTTTTCTTCTTTTTGATTTATTTATTATTCATACACATACATGATATATGATTGTTTAGTTAATGCTTTCATCACCTCACATGTTATTTTTGCTAATCAAGACCTAAAAAATTGTTCTAATATTAATCAGATAATTTGAACAACCTACTAGGTTCCCTGTAAATTAATTACAACATGTCACTAAAAAATAGTCTTTTATGTGTTTTCTGAACAAACCTAGACTACTTAATATTTTTAAGGTATGAAATTTTTTTATGGCTATTCTTTTGCATAAAAATTGACATGAATTGATATTAAGTAGAGTCCAGCAATAGGTGACATGGTTCCTGTCCATGTTCATTCCCTCGCCATCGAACTCAATCTATGATTTATTGACCATCTTGTCCATCTATGGAGTCAGGACGAGGAAACCTACATTTGGATAAGTCCGTAATTGGTCCCTACGATGTCCCAATATCTAATTTAGGTTTATGAGTTTTCCTTTTAATACTTGTTGGCGATTTCAAAAAAAAATTCAATAAAACCTTTAAATTGAGGTAGTCAAATACGCGCTCATCTCGTGTATGCGAAACAAAACACGCCTACAGTCACATGTAAGCCTTTTCTTAAGTAGAAATGTTTCTTTTGTAAAACTTTTGGCTAAAATAATTTGATTAAGAACTCACTTCCCACACCACATAATGAGAATAAGATTAGACAATGTTGGAGAATTTAGATCCCAAACTTTTAATGACTATTGCATGTCTATTGGGATCGTTGTAGAGCATCATATGCCTCATGTACATAAACAAAATGGTTTTGCCGAATCATTAATCAAGAGACTACAACTAATTGCAAGACCATTAATAATGAGATCAAAATGACCCTCTTCTACTTTAGTCATGCTATATTCCATCCAGCATCCTTGATAAGATTAAGGGCGACAACCCATCACAAATTCTAACCGTTACAATTAGTATCAGGTCGATAATCGATCACATTTGAGAATTTTTGGGTGACATGTACCTATTACTCCTCCCCAACGTACCAAAATGGGTCCATAAAGAAGAATGAGAATATATGTTAGATTTGATTCTCCATCAATTATCATTTTCATGAGTCTGTATTTCCATCTTTAGGGGCAGAAAAAGTGGACTCACAAAACATAAAAACAGAAATTACATGAAATGCCCAAGAAATATGAATTTTGGACCCGAGAACAAATTCATGTGAACAAGAATTCAAGAAAATTGTTCATTTGCAAACTATTGCAGACCAACTGCTAGATGCATTCCCAGATATTAAGAAAGTGAGAAAGTTACATGTACTTGCTGAGAATGCCCCGACATGGATTGAAATACCTTGTAAAGATACGGACATTAAAAATGAATCAATAGCATGCCAAAAATGTGGTAGACCACCCGATTCTAAAGACTCAAAACCGAGAAAAAAAATGAAAAAGCAAGGCGAAGCAACAAAAGAAATTGATACAGATTCTTCAACGGAGCATGATGAAAACAAAAATAAAGATACGCATGTTCCAGAAGAAAAGGAACACTAAAAATATAAACAACAATAAAACTTCAATTAATTATGTTTACAAAGAAACAATGAAATAGAAAAGATGTTGTCTTGAATGAAATCTTTACTTGCTCCATAGCGGTTGAAATGACATACGTTGAAAATGATATAGAACCTAACACAGTAGATGAATGTCGTCATAGAAAAGATTGGCCAAAATGGAAAGAAACAATTCAAACTGAATTGAAAATCACTTGAAAAACACGATGTATTTGGATAAATAACCCAAATACCAAAAGGTGTAAAACCAGTTCGGTACAAATGGGTATTCGTGAGAAAAGGAAATGAGAAAAATGAGGTTACTAGATATAAGGCAATGTTAGTAGCTCAAGGTTTCTCGCAAATGTCGTGGATTGATCATGATGAGACATATTCTCAAGTAGTTGATATAACTACATTAAGATTTCTGGTAAATTTATCAGTTTTGAAAAGATTGCAAATTAGGTTAATGGATGTAGTGAGTGCATACTTATATGGGTCACTTGACACATATATTTATATGAAAGTCCCTGATGGACTAAAACTACCAAAAAATCAAATGCCTAAATAAAAGGCTTCAATAAATTGAAAAAGTCACTTTATAGGTTAAAATAATCTAGAAGAAGGTGGTATAATCGTCTTAGTGAATACCTATTGAAAGAAATATTCAAAAATAATCAAATCGGTCCTTATGTATTCATTAAGCGATATAAATCAAGATTTGTCGCTATTGTTATCTATGTCGATGATTTGAATATTATTGGAAGTCCTAGAGAACTCGAAGTAAATGCAAAGTACTTGATGAAAGAATTTGAGATGAAAGATCGATCGGGATGACAAAATTTTGCCTTGGCTTGCAAATGGAACATTTGAGAAATATTTTTGTCCATCAATCAAACTATACAGAAAAAAAATTTGAAACGTTTTTCCATGGACAAAGGTCATCCAATAAGTTATGCAATGATAGTGCGTTCCCTGAATGTGAAAAATGACCCATTTAGGCCACGAGAAGAAAACGGAGAAATTCTTGGTGCTCAAGTACCATATTTAAGTGTGATTGATGCCTACTTGGGTAAAATATTCGACCTGACATAGCTTTTTCAGTAAACTTGTTAGCTAGATACAACAAGGCACCAACAAAGAGACATTAGAGTGGAGTTAGACACTTATTGCGTTATCTTCGAGGAACATAAGATCTTGGATTATTCTACTAGTCGAAACCAAATGTATCACTCATTGCATATGCAGATGTTGAATACCTATCAGATCTACAAAAGGCTAAGTCTCAATCCGGATATTTGTTCACTTATGGAGATACCGCAATATCTTGAAAATCCACGAATCGTACTTTGACTGCCATATCATCAAATCATGCAGAACTAATTGCTCTTTATGAGGCTAGAAGAGAACGTGTATGGCTAAGATCAATGATCAAGAATATCCAAGAAGAATGTGGAATGGAAAAATAACAATAAATCCAACTATCATTTACGAAGACAATACTACATGTATCACCCAAGTAAGCGAAGGGTATAGCAAAGGAGACATTTATCACCAAAGCTCTTCTTCACTCATGACCTTGGAAAGGAAGAGAAGATAAACTTCCAACAGATCCAATCATGTGAGAATCTAGCAGATTTATTTACCAAATCCCTTCCGTCGAAAGAAATTTGAAGAATTAGTTCGAAAAATTACAATGCGTCATCTTTGTGATATATGCTAGATTCAGGAGGAGTATTATATGTGTTACATTGCACCTTTTTTCCTTCGATCATGTTTTGTCCCACTGGGATTTTCCTTACAAGGTTTTTAATGAGGTAGTTAATTTTAAGCATATAAGGATACATAGTAATGGTACTCTTTTTCCTAGTTATGGATTTTTCCCATTGGGTTTTTCTAACTAGGTTCTTAATGAAAAAATTTCTATTATGAGTTATCGGTGGACATTCAAGGCGGAGTGTTTTGAGATAAAGTGAAATTCACTGTTGAGATAATAGTAGTGAAGTCCACCGAAATGGATTTTTACCCTGACATTCATTTAATGCATGTTGGGAAAGTTTCTCTCATTCGCCTCATTTATTGAACTTGTGAAATGTGAACAATGAAATTTTTGCCCATAAATACCGTCATTGTAGGAAGTTAATTTGCTAATTCAAGTATAATACATTCTACTAATATATTTCGATCATTACATTCTCTCTATTATATATTTCTCACAACATGCACTTTCCAGTTTTTTGAGTTATACATTTTATAATTTTATTCACTGATGATCAGCGTTTCAATATATGTACTCTCCGTTTTCACATACATGAAATTGTACTTGTATATTTTATAACTATTTGTCCCCTACTCAAAAGTAAGATAATGGATTCATTTTTCATTGATTCTTTTATTTCTCTGGTTCTTGTATTCACATTAACAAGGAAATATTATGAAAGTGGATGTAGTAGACTAGTAAGAAAAAATCTTCACATAGCACATTCTAAGAATATAATCTATGCAAGCGAGAGAGTTTTGTTAACGAGGTTTTGACGTCCTGTCTAGTGTCTACCAATAAACAAGCAGATATTAGCTAGACACCTAATAAGAAGGTCAAAGTTAAAACTTTAACCTCTTAAAGACATGAAGGAGAAAATAGTTAAAAATATGCTTAAGATAAGTTTATATAAATTAAACACATTGATATTTGTACTAAACTCTAATGTTGTCTATCAATGGCCAAAAAAAAAAAAATCTGAACTTTGGAATATGTACCATGCATAGGTGATACTATTGTAATATACTGGAAATTACAATTATAAATGCACTTGCGTGTATATATTATCGAATGTTAATCTTTGGTCATTGCTCATTTGCAAGAAGTCTACAAGACTACAACAAATGTATACCCCGCATAGAGTTGCCTCATCAAAAGTGAAAGATCTGTAATGGTAGGCTGCAGCCGTTTTATAAGCAGGAACTTAATGATTAAAGAATCTTTGTTGGAAGTAAGATTACCTTCCCTGCCAATATCAAAAGGTAAATATGAGGGTTGAACCATATATTATATTTCGCTCTCGGTTTTTAGACCTTTAAAACTTTCTTTAATGGAAATATGAGTTTGAAAATTAGAGAGTGCGTGGGACAGAGAATGAAATTGATGACTGAAAATTTATAGAAGTATTGTCATTAGGTTGAGGTTCCTTCACTTCTTTGAGCCTAAAAAGTTTTCTTATAAAAAAAATTTTATATGTGGTCGGCCACACCTATGAAAATCAGTGTAGTCGGCCCATTTAAGAATCCCAACAAACCAATGTGTCTTTCTCAAAAGCCCCTCTCGCGTCTCTCTCCTCAAGTCGTGCAGTACAAACTCACCTGATTTATTGCTCCAGAAAAGAAGATATATATAGATACATCGTCTTCTTTGACTAACTCAGATGAAGAGATAACCTTGCTTTGACCCCCGAAAATTAAAAACAGGAAGAATTTTTGTCCCACCTTGCGCAATGGATGAGCCGCAAATCCACCATTTGAGTCCGAATATGAGAAGCTAATGAGGAGCCCTATGGTCCAACCTATAGTGGCGAGACTTATATTGGGAATCATATTTATATTATGAATTCTAAGGAAAAAACACTATCTAGGTTTATGAAGGTGTTTTGGAGAAGAATTAAATCGGGTTGTTTGATGAGGAAGGATAGGCATGTTTGGCAAAACTAGCAGTTCTAGATAACATGGTTATGCCCGTTTTGGTTAGGAATTGCCGATGTATAACATAGACTTGATTTAAATTTAACTCTTTATTTTGAAGTTGTTTAATTTTGTAGATTTCGATTTATGTACTAAGTTCAATTAAGTTTTGAACAGTTGTTGAATGTTGATTAATTATTAATGGAGAAGAGTGGAGAACACAAGGAGTGATAAATACTTATACAACATGTTATCAAAAGTATCCTCATTTGTCTGTAAGAGTAACCTATTCTATTGTTTAGTCATAGAAAAAATTGTCAATAATAAGCCAACATTTGGTCGTTCTGCTTAAAATATGTTACACTTTTGATTAACTCATAATAAGCAAAGATGCGCAAGTATTAACTTATAATAGGTTTAACAGGTTAACGACCCTGTTATTGTGGGTAATAATAATCCATGTGTCTCTTTTTTATTGGTTAAATTATGAATTTTCATTTATTTCTAAATATTAATAAGAAAAAAAAACAATGTTCCTACCTCTACTCTCCTTCACAACCCCTTCCATCCCAAAACCACCACCCCTCCCAGCCACTAGCCCTGCCTAAAAAGTAAAACCCTCATCTCATCTCTCTCTTTCTCACCCTGATGCCCTCTCTTTCTCTCTCTTTGACTCTTCGTACCTCTCCCAGTCTCCCTTATCCCCGCATAATTTAAATCGCCGCATTTGAAATACATACTGGGTTGCTAAATGCTACCTTGAAATTTTCTACTAACGCTCTGTATAAATACATATATATGTATTTATACTCCAATACTCTCCCACTCTCTTTCACTCTCTTCACCCTTCCTCACTCTCTTACTCCATCTCCACTCTCTTTCACTCTCTTCACCCTCCCTCACTCTCTTACTTCATCTCTCTCATCAACAAGGATCGATCTTCCATCAAGATCTCAGGCGACAAGAACTCCGATGATACCTCGACCAACTACGATTCCGCCAACCCGTGGCAGACTTTTCGATGGCATTCCTCTGGCGACAAGAACTCTGACAAGACCTTGACTAACACGGATCTCCAGCGACCAAGGTTAATGTAAAAATTGTAAAATTATCATTAGGCATCTGAAATAGACGCTTCACCCTAGGCATAGGTGCCTGATGATGACGCCTCCACCAGTGGTGGAACGCCAAAGTTAGGCGCTTATACCAGTGGTGGGTCGCCTATTTCAGATGCCCACCAACATTTTTATATTTTTTTTAAAAAAAATCGCATGTGTAGAATTGCATATTTCATTCGAATATTGTGAATTTCTTGTTAGAATTGCATATGTTAGACTAGGTTGTGATGTGAATTGATGAAAATGATAAATTTGAATTGAAATTCGGATGGGGAGGTGGGCGCCTAAATTAGGCGCTTGAACCACAGGTCAAGCACCTAATTTAGGCGCTTCGTCCACTGGTGGGGCGTCTAAAATAAACGCTTGCACCAGAGGTGAGGCACCTAATTTAGATGCCTCGCCTGTGGTAAAAGATCCTAAATTAGGCGTTTCACCATAGGTACACGCGTCTAACTTAGGCGCCCGACCTGTGGTGCAAGCGCGTAAATTTGGTTTTGAACCTTAATCTGAAACGATCCGGTCTAGTCCGAATTCGATTCGAAAAAATCTTGATCTGAAACTCATCCGAAATTCGAATGATCTGATACGATCTTGCCCTATCCGAATGACTTGGCTTGAAAATTTATTTTTCCTTCATATTTTCAAAATCTTATAATTTTTATTACAATGTTTCTAAGAATAAATAAATAAAAATATGGAAGAATTTCGTGTAAGTATATGTAACGAATACTCAAATAGTTAGACAGAATAATTTTTGAAAAATGTAGAGAGTAGTAACTACTAAATCATTAATATCCAATAAATGGGCTAATAATAGAGTAATTAATAACTCAAAAGATTAGTATACTAATTGCGAATAGAATAAAATCTATTTACATAGAAAAACATTACTAAAAAAGCTCAAAATTTTCTTATCGAATCCGATCCGGCCCGATAATAATTTGAAACCATAATCTGAAATCCGGTCCGAAATACAATAGTCCGAATGATATATGAATGCGAAACGAGGCGGGCCGGTTCCGATCCGAATCCGATATGATTGGTCCGCTTGCCAGGTCTAAGTATAGTCTAAAGAAAAAAAATGAAAAAAATAAAAAATTACAAAACTACTTACTGTTTAGGTAACTAGTTACGGGCCTGTTCTCTTCGGCATAAAACAGCTGAACTGATCCGAACTGAACTGAACTGATCTGAACTGAACTGATCTGAACTGAACTGATCTGAATTGAACTGAACTGAACTGAATTGAACTGAACTGAACTGAAATGAATAGTGATATGTGAGAGTAAAAGTATTGTCAAGAGCTGAACTGAACTGAACTGAACTGATGTGAACTGAACTGAACTGATCTGAACTGAACTGAATTGAACTGAACTAAACTGAAATGAACTGAATTGAATTGAACTGAACTGAACTGAAAATAAGCTGGGGAGAACAGGCCCTACCTCAGCTTATTAGAAGCTGATACTCCCACAAGCTTTGCTTATTCTAATTAATCAAAAGTCAGACTTATTTTAAGCAGATCAGCCAAATGTTGGCTTAGGGCCTGTTCTCTTCGGCATAAAACAGTTGAACTGAACTGAACTGAATTGAACTGAACTGAATTGAACTGAACTGAATTAAACTAAACTGAACTGATCTGAACTGAACTGATCTGAACTGAACTGAACTGAATTGAACTGAATTGAAATGAATAGTGATATGTGAGAGTAAAAGTATTGTCAAGAGCTGAACTGAACTGAACTGAACTGGTCTGAACTGAACTGAACTGATCTGAACTGAACTGAACTGAAATGAACTGAACTGAATTGAACTGAATTGAACTGAACTGAACTGAACTGAACTGAATTGAACTGAACTGAACTGAACTGAACTGAACTGAAAATAAGCCGGGGAGAACAGGCCCTTATTCCTGATAATTTTTGCTTAATCATATTAGTAACTTCGTTAATCATATGACTAATCATGTTTAATCTTATTATTAACCTCATTTATTTCATACTAGTAATCTCATTTAACTATATGTGTAACTTCAATTATTAACAAAAGTAACTACATTTATTCATACGAGTAATCCTAATTATTTATACGACTCTCATTTCTTATGTTGTTAATTAAACTAGATACATCAAGGATCGTTCAAACTTTGTGCAACATTAAGAATATTATATAAGTGATCGCATTGAAGTAACCACATGTAATCATATGAGTAAGCTCGTTTAATTATATGAGTAACCTAAATTTATCTTATGAGTAACCCTATAATTTAATCATAAAAGAAACTTTATTTATTCATACTAGTAACCTCATTCAATCATACGAGTAATCCCAATTACTCACAAAAGTAACTACATTTATTAATATGAGTAGCCTCATTCATATATAAGAGTAAATTGAGCAATATCCACTTTTGTTTATAGAGTAACCTCATTTGTTTATAAGAGTAAATCCTTTTATTTTTGAAATTAAACTTATCTTTCAAGGTGACCACATTTATTCATACAACTAACTACATTCGTTCATAAGCGTAAACTCATTAGTATATCCTTTTTGTTTTTACTAGTAACTCCAATTAGTTATAAGAATAACCTCCTTTTATTATTATTATGCATAATCTCAAAAATATTATATGAGTAAACCTATTTATTTTTTGGAGTAACTTTGTTTAATCATACGTGTAATCTCATTCAATCATATGAGTAACCTCGTTTAATCATACGAGTAATGCCAATATAATTAGGCTGCACACAAACTGGTCCGGACCGGAATTTGGACTAGACCGGCTAGGATTCCTGTTCGGTCCTCGGTCCAAGAGAAAAGTGGATTTCGGACAACCGATAAAAAACGGGAGAGACTGGTATAGACCGGTTGACCCAATTTTTTTTATAAAAAAAATTTTTTTTTCTGAATTTTGAAACATCAGTAATATCTCTCTACTCCCTCTATATTTTTCTATCTTTCCTACTTTGACTTTGCACGTTTGCCAATGCACTTATTCTACATTATATATCTTTCATTACATATTAGTAAAAATTATAATAATTGAATATTAATAACGTACTCATTGAGACGAATCAAACCAGACCCCACATGACTATAGTTTTTCTTATATATTGAGAAAAATGTAAAAGATTCTCTCTAATTGTGAATAGTGTCAAGATTCTAAGTGAGAAAGATAAAAAAAAAATACAAAGGGAGTAATACCTAAGTCATTTCTATTTCCTAAACCCTAGCCCATTTTTCCTTTCTCCAGCCACAACTAGGGATGTGCATGGGTCCATGACCTGATCCGGACCCGGTTGGACCTGGCTCATTTTTAAAGGGCTGGGTCTAAAATTTTGAGACCCATTAGGTCCAGGTCGGATCTGGATCTAAGTATTTGAAAACGAGTCTGGGTCCGGGTCTAATAATTCCAGACCGAGAGGCCCAGTGAATTTTTTTAACATATGAATATATAAAAAATATATAAATTAATTTTACCCTAAATCCTTACACCCGAATACAGTAATACACACATGTCACAAACGATCACTTCGAATTTCGACCTTCCTATTTCTCTCTGTCTCTCTACTTCACTTCGAACTTCGAATCCCTAGTTCGATTTTTTGAAAGAATTTTTATTATTAGTATGAATTTGAGTAACTTATACTTATTATAGACCAATTGTGAGTAGGGATGGGCATAGGTCCAGGATCCGACCCAGACCCGGTTGGACATGGCTCATTTTTAAGGGTCTGGGTCTAAAATTTTGAAACCCATTGGGTCCGGGTCGGATCTGTGTCTAAGTGTTTGAAAACGGGTCTAGGTCCGGGTCTGATAATTCCTGTCCCAAATTCGACCCAGAGACCCGGTGTATTTTTTTAACATATAAATATATAAAAAATATATAAATTAATTTTACCCTAAATCCCTACACCCTAATACAGTAATACACACAGATGATAACTTCGAATTTCAACCTCCCTGTTTCTCTCTGTCTCCCTGCTTCACTTCAAACTTCGAATCCCTAGTCCGACTTTCTGAAAGAATTTTTATTATTATTATGAATTTGAGTAAATTAAACTTATTATAGACCAATTATGAGTTGTGACATTTTGGTATTACATTGTTGTGGTTGTTTAATTTAGGATATTTTGTGGAAGAATTAAACTACTATTTTGGTCCCATATCAATTTAATTACTAAGGAAAATGTGCGTAAAAAATTGCAAGGTAAAAAAATAAATAGAAAGTCAAAATATGCTTGAGACCCATCTTGGACCCATTTTGGACCCAAGACCCACCAGACCCATTGGGTCTGGGTCTGGGTCCAAAAATTTTAGACCCTGTGGGTATGGAGCGGGTCTGGGTCCAAATAAAAAATGCGGGTCAGGGTCGAGTTGGACCCGCCCCAGATCCGGCCCATGCCAATCCCTAATTGTGAGTTGTGACATTTTGGTATTACATTGTTGTGGTTGTTTAATTTAGGATATTTTGTGGAAGAATTAAACTACTATTTTGGTCCCATATCATTTTGATTACTAAGGAAAATGTGCGTAAAAAATCGCAAGGTAAAAAAGAAATAGAAAGTGAAAATATGCTTGAGACCCATCTTGGACCCGTTTTGGACCCAAGACCTGTCAGCATGGGCGGATCTAGAGGGGGTACAAGGGGTACAGCTGTACCCCCATTATTTATGGAAAATAATGAAAACAAATCAATAAGTTGAGGTTTGTCTTGTTGGTAGCAAAAGGGAAAAGAAAGATCCATGAATTTATGAGGAAGTCTCGAGTTCAAAACCCCACAAAGTTCTTTTTATGCTTTTAATTACTTACCCTTTGACTCATGTTTAATTTATCTTCAACACTTTTACTATATACTACTCTCTATGGGCCTATGGCTATTAGTGTGGAACTAAAAATTTATAAGTAAGCTTACTCTGCAACTACAAATTCATGAGCCCACAAAAATAAAAGCTCCGAAATAATAATTTTGTCTCTATTCTTTTTCCTTCAAAATTTCCTCATTTATATACTTAAACTACTGTTTTTAAATTGAACAACTTATTTTAAAGATCTGGTTATTTAAATTGAAACATTGAACACTTAAATCATTAGCAATTATATCTAAGTTCTTACTTAAACTTAAGGAGAAATTTTTTTTCTCATTTATATACTTAAACAACTGTTTTTAAATTGAACAACTTATTTCTAAAGATCTGGTTATTTAAATTGAAACATTGAACACTTAAATAGTTAGCAATTATATCTAAGTTCTTACTTAAACTTAGGGAGAAAAAAATGTTAATAAAGCTTTATTTTGAAAAAAAAAAATTAACGAGTCTAACTACTTACGTATTCGTACCCCCATGAGTAAATTCCTAGATATGCCACTGCCCGTCAGATCTATTGGGTCTGGGTAAGGAACCAAAATTTTTAGACCTTGTGAGTCTGAGGCGGGTCTGGGTCCAAATAAAAAAATACGGGTCTGGGTCTAGTTGGACCCGCCCCAGATCCGACACATGCCCATCCCTAGCCACAACCCCTTCTTAACCTCCCACGCACTGCCTTCTCCAACACCTCACCTCCCAAGGGATCAACCAACGCCTCAAGCACTCACGACCACCAACTTCTCAAAGGCTCCAACCTAGGGGTGATAATGAGCCTGACAAGCTCGCGAGCAGCTCGGGCTCGGCTCGGTCAAAGCTCGGTCAAAGCTCGGCTCGTTGAAGCTCGGCTCGAGCTCGGGCTCGGCTCGAGACTTAAACGAGCCGAGCCGAGCTAGGCAAAGCTCGGCTCGTAAAGCTCGTGAGCAGCTCGTTTATTATTTTATATTAAAAAAATATTCTTATTAAAAAAATATTTTATATTAAAAAAATTTAATACTAATTTATATTTTAATTTAGATTACAAATTATATATTTTAATTTGTGATCCAACTTCACCTCTACTCCACTAGGCACTAAAGTCCCACATTGGTTAAGAAAACAAGGATCAACCTTATTTTCTTTATAAATAGCTACTATTCCTTACTTCAACTTAAAGTTTAATTTTGTATCTCCTTGGTTGGGAAACAAAAACTATACTTTATTTTCTTCATAGAGGGAATGAAGTATAATTTTAAATAGTTGATTATTTAATCCTTAAAAATATTTTGATAATTTTTTCTTTAGCAAAACATGGAGTCCCACATTGAAATTTTAACAATGCTAGGAGGGATTCCAAGTTATAAAAGCATATGTAAACAAAACAAGGGTATAATGACTTTGTTTTCTTAACAAAACATGGAGTCCCACATTGAAATTTTAGCAATGCTAAGAGGGATTCCAAGTTATATAAGCATATGTAGAATGAGTTTGTTTATCTTAAACAAAACATAAAGTTCCACATTGAAATGGGGATAGTGAGTTTGTTTTTCTTTAACAAACCATGAAGTCCCACATTGAAATCTTAGCAATGCTAAGAGGGAAATCAAGTTATAAAAGCATATGATGGGTGAGTGAACAAGCTCACCTACTTCGAGCCAAGCCGAGCTCATTAGTCGAGCCTAAGCGAGCTCGCGAGCCGAGCCTAAGCGAGCTCGCGAGGCGAGCCTAAACGAGCTCGCGAGCCGAGCCTAAACGAGCTCGCGAGCCGAGCTCGAGCCCTAAATTTCCATCACGAGCCGAGCTCGAGCTCGGCTCTCCCAAGCTCGGCGAGCTCACGAGCCGAGCCGAGCCTGGGAAATTATAAACGAGCTCGAGCCGAGCCCAGTGCTATTCGGGCTCGGCTCGCTCGATAAGCACCCCTACTCCAACCCATCTCCAACTACTTTAAGTAATTAGTTTTGTTTATTTTCATTTTTTTCAGTTTTATTTATTGTAAATTTGTGATTTTTTATTCTCATTTCGTGTCCTTGAATTGAATTTGTGTTTTTTTTTTTTTTTTGCTCTGATTTTGCGTCTTAATTTTTCTGTTTGAAATTATGTTTTTAATATTGTGCATAATGGAGACGAACTCCTTGTATAATTGAGACGAAATCCTTATTTTTTTTGTTCTGATTTCGTGTTTTAGTTTTTTGTATTTGAACTTCTGTTTTTTATTTTGTGCATAATTGAGAGTTGAGACAAACTCCTTGCACAATTGGGACAAATTTATGATGTTGTTCAAGTTCTTCACCACTGTGATACACCTAAAAAAAGGATTTATAATTGCGGTTATTTTTTTGTATGAAGCAACTTTTTAAAAAAAATTAGGAAAAATACCCCTAAAAAACGAAAACAGGTCCAACACGTCTAGAGCTGGATCAAACCGAAAAAAAAGTTGTCGTCCAAATCCGTGTAAATGCATTGAACCGGTGCACCGGTCTAGTCGGTTTTGGCCCGACCCGATTCTAGACCAGTGTGTAGCCTTTAACGCCAATTGTTCACAAAACTAACCTAATTCATTCATACATATCCCCATTGGTTCATAAGAGTAAACTAATTAGTATATTATTTTTTTTGTAAAAGTAACTCCAATTGTTTATAACATTAACCCACTTTTATTGTTAAGCATAACTTATTTTTTTTAAGAGAAATTTCATTAATTGAAAGTCAAATGACATCTATAATAGGTATTAAAGAAAACAAAAAAGTACAAAAACAAGATTAAATCAAACTTGTCTTTGGTGAAACTGTAATTGACCATATCGACCAAAGTAGTACAAGCCCCTTGTATTTGCTGAATCTTGAAGCTATTAGTGGAATCGTCTTCATTTTGACATAGTTTTCAGTAGAATATTTTTGGTCTAACAAAGTTGACTACATCAAGCTTTCAACTTTGTTAGACCAAAAATGTTCTACTCAAAACTAAGTCAAATGAAGACGGTTCTACTAATAGCTCCATGAACATTATATAATTGAACATAAGATTTTAAGTTTGACTTCTCCTTCATCAGTAAAGAAGTTTAAGATTGTTGTTCGACCTTAGCTGGTTAATTTACATAGCAAACTAGTACCTCCATTTATTTATAAGAGTAATCCAGTTTTATTATAATGCATAACCTTAAAAATATTTAATCCCTTTTTTTTGGAGTACCTTCATTTAATCATACGAGTAACTCCAATTGTTCACAAAAGTAATCTAATTTTTTTTCATATGAGTAACTCCATTTGTCCGTAAGAGTAAATTGATTAGTATATTTTTTGTTGTAAAAGTATCTCCAACTATTTATAAGAGTAACCCCTTTTCATGGTTATGCATAACCCTTTTTTTAAGAGAGAAATTTCATTAATTGAAAGGTCAAGCGACATCTATAGTAGGTATTAAAGAAAAACAATATACAATCAAATAAGATTAAATCAAACTCGTCTTTGATAAAACTATAATGACCCAGATCGATCAAAGTAATGCGGACCCCTTATATTTGCTGAACTTTGAAACTATTAGCGGAACCGTCTATTATTTTGAGATAGTTTGGAGAAGAGAATTCTTGGTCCGACAAAGTTGAGTGCATCAAGTTTCCAAGGTCCAACACCTACATGTTGATAGTTTTGAACTTCAACCAATGAGAACAATTTTCCATACATACAAATAAACAAACAAGATTCACAACTCCCATAAAGAGACATCCGTAACTGAGAAGACCAAAATTCTCATAGCAAGACTTGAGAAACTCTCATAAAGAGAAAACTTATATATTAAATAAAGCAAGATAGTAAACTAGAAATTGGAAACAAGGAAAAAGGGGCTTATTATGAACAACAAACTTTATCTGTTCATAAAAGAAGCCCTAATTAGGGTGCGTTCTATTCAACTTATTGGCCCTGAACTTATTGGACCTTATCTGAACTGAACTTATTGAACCTGAACTGAACTTATTGGAACTTATTAAACCTGATTGGACCTGATTCAACTTATTGGACCTGATTGAACCTGATTGGAACTTATTGGACCTTATTGGAACTTATTGACCTTATTGAAACTTATTAGACCTTATTGGCCCTGATTGAAACTTATTAGACCTTATTGGACCTGATTGAAACTTATTAGACCTTATTAGACCTGATTGAAACTTATTTGACCTTATTAGACAAAAAAACTTGATCATTAATAACATAAATATTACCACTAACATAAATACTACCCCTCATAATTTCTTATGGAGTAATAATTATTATAATTCATCCTTTAAAAAATAATGATTATTAATTATCTCTTATGATAATTAAATTAACAAAAAAATTTACTATTTATATATTTGCCTATATATAACTTTCGCCACTAGTATATCTAATAGTCTTGTTTTGATTTTTATTAAAACACTAGTAGAAAAGCAAAAATTTTAATATGAATAATAAAATAATAGACATAATACAAATAAATAATAAAATAATAGACGTAATACAAATAAATAATAAAATAATGTAATTATAATTATTATTGCAAAATATTGTAATTATAATTATTATTGTTAAGCTTAATTATTTGACCATGATTATAATATTATTTAATAGCAATATGAATAATCAAATAATAGACAATAATACAAGTATAATAATATCCATTGTGGTACTTTAATAAAAAATTCTAATGATAACATAATCAGCTAATAGTAATATGAATAATAAAATAATAGACATAATATAAATAAATAATAAAATAATAGACATAATACAAATAAATAATAAAATAATAGACACTAATACAAGTGTAATACTATATAATCATTGTGGTACTTTAATTAAAATTCTAACAATAACATAATCAGCTAATAGTGATATGAAATTATGAATAACAAAATAATGAACAATAATACCAATGTTTATTAAACATTGACTATTTGGACCTTATTAGACCTGATTGGACCTTATTAGACCTGATTGGAACTTATTGCACCTGATTGGAACTTATTGCACCTGATTGGAACTTATTGCACCTGATTGGACCTTATTGGACCTTGTTAGACCTTATTGGAACTTATTGCCCTTATTAGACCTTATTGTAACTTATCTGAACTTATCTAGAACTTATTGGACCTTAAACTTAATTTTTTAAGTTGAACAGAACGCACCCTTAATCATACGAGTAACCCCAATTGTCCACAAAAATAAGTGCATTTATTCATATGAGTAACTCTGCTCGTTTATAACAGTAGACTAATTAGTATCCCCATTTGTTATAAAAGTAACCCACTCGGAGTAACTACATTACATCATATGAGTAACTTTATTTGTTCATAAGAGTAACTCTTTTTATTATTCATTAGTATTTTAGCTATTTTTTAAATATATAGTAATGCACCCTCTTGTGTTTTCATGTTTTCGGTGTTGCCTTCAAGGTCATCATCCCACAACACAAACATAGAAGGGTTCATCAGGGAAAAACAAGTTGTGTTTGGAAGGATGTGCACAAGGGTCAACTTCAAATGAATTTTTCTCACAACACACTCAACTATTGTGTAGATTCAAGTTAGATATGAAAATTTGGTTCGATGTCTTTCCAAAGCCTAATCAAAAGCACTATTTCGATGAAAAACAAATGAGATATGTCTTTTGAAGATGAGCTGATTAGTGTGCTCGCGCTGGCACATAAAAAGTTATAAATGTAGTCGATTACTCGATTGTTCACAAAATGCGTGGTTCTTTAGAATAATCTCTCTTACACTTTCTTATTTAAATTAAGCAAAAAGGAAATCCAATATCTATAAAATATATATTTACTTCCCCTTCTATTCTAGATCTTAAATAACATTATCCAAGGGTTGTTAGAGAGCATTAAGCTAACGCAAACAAAAGTAATGACATTTCTGGCTTTCTGCAGTTCATACCAATACTATATAGCACATTAGTTAAGCCAAACACTATTTGCCAAAACAAAGTGAAAAAGATAAGTTAGCCGGGTACTAATATTTCAAATGGTACCTCCTACACAAATTCTACCTGACACAAATGTAATTTGATATCCATGGAAAAAAACATATATATACTTTTTCCATTTTTTCACTTTCTCTGTTTTTTTCACTTACTACGTTTTGACTTTTATAATATTTATACACTTAATTTGAAAGGAGATTTATGAATAATATGCAAACAAAATTTAACATGTAAGGTAGTGTTGTATAGTTCAATATATTTACAATATTTCAACTTTATAATTTTCATAAATATTAAATTAGAAATATTAATGGTCAAAATTATAAGTTGGTCAAAATTATACTTCCTCCGTTCTGTTTTAAATGAAACATTGGATGAAATGATACTATTTATTGATCAATTTTGACTCCAATTTATCGCTATTATATAAAGAAAAACATAGTCAAGTGGGATCTTGTTAGATTCGTCTCGATGCACACTATCAAATTATAACTTTTTTATATTTTTTACGCGTACACAACTATAGATATTAATGACTAAAGAAGCGCGTTGGGTTGCGTGAAAAAGCAAACGTTTCATTTAAAACGGAACGGATGAAGTAAGTTGGAACATTGCAACTCTAAAGAACGAAGGAAGTATATAATTTGATTTGATCCCAAGCTGAAGTACACTGGATTTGGAAATTGATATGACTTGATTTTGTTCAATGTTTCATGATTAAGATTTAAGACTCCTAATAGATTAACGGTAGATTTTTTTTGAATATTGATTCGACTAGTATTTGACACGACTTGAATTGATCAACCGAAAACTTATCATCAAGTATGACACATACCAGTTTGATTCGAATCAAATTTGATCCAAATAACTTGTTTGTCACATCATGTAAAACCTTACTAATCACTAAATTTAGCGATCAAATTACCCACAAGTCCAATCTGATAGAAAACATATAAAATTTCCTTTGTATAAAACTTTTACTCAATAATTAGTCATTGCAAAGTATATTATTCATTGGTATGAGCTAAATATGCATTTGATATAAACTAGGGATGAAAATGGATCGGGTTCGGGACGGGTGGAGCTTCAATTCACCCGCATCCATCCGCTCCATTCGCATCCATCCATAACCCGCATAAGCCATCATCCGCATCCATCCATCTATCATCCACCGGGTGAACGGGTGGGTAGGGTGGTTAACGGTTGATGAGATATATAACCATTTTACAAAAAATTATGTCATAATATACATAGTTATTAAAATTTTCAACTAAAAAATTTAACAAAGTAAAAAAAAAAAACATATTTAATTGATAATATTGACGATGGGCGGGTGACGGATGAAAAAAAAATTTCACCCGCATCTATCACTCGCCACCCGCTTTTCATCCGTTTATTTCGGATTTTCACCTACTTAATAAAACCCCATTTGCATTCTTAGTACAAACCAATTGTATAGTATTGCAAAGATGAGATTGGCTAATTAAAGTGATACATTAACAATAACATAGTAACAAGAAGCTAAATTAATTCTCTCATTAGTAATTAATTAAGCACTAAACTCCCTCCTAACAAAATTACAGAGAATGCCAAAACAATTTCACAAAACTAGGCAGTTTCTCTGATTTAACTCAACAACTAGGGGAAAACCCCACTTTTTTAAAAACCCAAAAAAAACTCCTAATTTAATTTCCCATCTCCACCGAACCATTACATTACATTACTACATTACATACACCCTTAAGCTAGAGTAAGATGAAAACGACATACATGGGACCTCATGTAACAAAGAAACGACAACCATGTTCATGATGATGAGTGATGACCATGCTCATGATGGTGATGATTTCTTTATCCCCCCCAATAATACAAAATTGATGATTACCATGATCATGATATTGTTGACGATGATATATTTTGATTCCTTGATGCCATTAGATGATGATGAGCCATGCATCACATAAACTAGCAAAATATAACCCATTATATTTTTACTCCAAAAAACCAGTCTTAGTTAAAATTGCATTTCTTACTTTACTAAGGTCTCTCCCTTTGAGAGTCCTTCCAATCCCTTCATAAACAGAGAAAGAAGAGATCTGACTTCTTGCTAGCTTCTTAGCAAGGTACTCATGTGGTGGAACCATGTCATCATCATCATCATCCCCATCATCATCCCCATCACCAACATCATAATACCCATTTAGATGATGATGATGATGGTCATTGCCACCATTACCATAATACCCATCATGATTAACAGCATTGTAATCAACCCATGATGAAGATATAGTACCATTCTTCTTCTTTTTTGATGTCTTACCATAAATTTTTGACCAATCAGGAATTTCCACTGGAGCTGATGACTGCTTCTCAGATGATGATGATGATGCTACTACAGATGATGATGATGATGATGATGATCTGGGTATCATTCTTGGAGCAGCACTAGCCATAGTAGTAAAATGTTTTGTTGCAGAAGAAGAGAGAAAAGATGAATTCTTGAATGGTTTTTTGAGTTTTGGACTTGAATTTTCTCTCTCCTCCATAACATTCCACACTTCACCTTCCTCAAAGTCTTCATCTTTTAGATATTTTCTACCATATCTTCCTGCCATTGATAACTCTGTATTTTTTTTTGGGATTTAAATCTGTAAATATAAAGACATAAATTAAAGGAAGGAACTCAAATGGTGAAATGGGTGTGAAGCAAAACTGAAAAAGAAGCTACAGAAAGTAAGTTTAACGGGAATAGAGAGTTCTCACACCCTCTATATAGGAAGGCCAAACAAAAGCTGTCATTTTTTTTAAATTTATTTTGAAGTGTTACAAGTACAACTTTATGTGTATTTTCTTGTGATAATTGGGACTTTAATTTAATAAAATGAAAAGTGTAAAACTTAAAAAATTTCTGTTTTTAATAGAGTGTCCTATTTTTATCTCGTCTCTTATATAGGTATATATCACTTTACTTTATTATCAATTATAAATTATAGATGATCTTATCACTCTTATTCTCGTCAACTCCACTCAGGATAATTCTTTAAAAAGTAGTATCGATGGATAATGATCTTTGAAGAAGGAAGCAAGTTAAATAGTTCAACCGTCATTATTATAGCTTCAAGGGAACCACTTTTAGATTAGCCAAAAATACTCAAATTATCCAATTATCCATAATCATGTACTAATTATTACAAAATGAATTACGAAATATACCTTCTAGTTCAAAAATGGTTTCTCGTGTAACAATCAAAATTACCACAAATGTTAACTAGATTTTGGTAATTAGCAAAGATATAAATACTAGTTCAATATGGACTAGTAGTACTACTGCTACAGTGATAATACTTGTGTTCGTTCTCATATACCTTTTTCTTTATGTAAGTGGGTTTGTTACAAAAATTAAGTAACCTCATAAAAACTATAACCTCCAAAAAACTTTTTATTGTTGGCTAAAAACTGATTGAAATCTAGGTACTCATAATTGGTTGTTTTGGAGAAAGAGAATAAAACCAGGAATCTTCCTTTGGCCTTTAGCAGGCTATGCTTCCAAACCAAAAGCTAGCCAAGTAAATGCTTTATAGCTGAACTTCCATAAAAAGGGCAAAAAAGGAGCTAGGTAACTCAAACAAAAATAATTCAAAAGATGGAAAAATACATCTAAATATATGTAGGTCACTGATAACCCTATGTGAAAAAGATTATAAACAGTTAAACACCTTCTTTAATTTAATTGAGTGAGAACAAAATAAAAAGACTCTCTTTTCAGCATAATTTACATACTTTAGCTTCTACCTAATGACACACATAGACATTATGAAATAGTTGGAAAATAAATATTTAAACACATAGAACAAAATCTCATATAATATTATATTGGTTAGAATATGTCATCAAAATATATAAATTTTGAGTAGAAAAGGTTGAATGTGTAAATTTATCCTATGAGACAGAGGTTTTTTTTAATAAAAAAATTAAAACAAAAAGTACAGATCTGTCAAAGGACAAACTCAACCAAAAGTTTAAGCTGATGGGTGAGGTCCCAAGAATAGATTTATACTTTATTACGCCCCCGCACACAAGAACTCTTTGGGCTTAAAGTGTGGATGCAGCACAGGTCTCCCTCATACCCGATGTTAAATATTCCACTGAGAAAGGAGGGGTGGATGAGATTCGAACCCGTGACTTTTTTTGTCATGCTGGCTCTTGATATCATGTCAAATGACCAACTCAACCAAAAATTTAAGCTAATAATTAAAGTCCCAGGAATAAATTTATACTCTATCAATATCGATACAAATAGAACAGAATCTTACATAATAATATTACGCTGTTTAGGAATATGTGGTTAAAATGTGTAAATTTTGAGTAGAAAGAATAAAAAATGTGTAAATTCTAGTATGACACAGTGTTGCTCTACAAAAACTTAAAAAAATGATTTTACTCAACTTATCTTAACCTTTATTCCTGGGTGATATATGTGGCAATCAAGTAAATGAATAGCTCCAAATTTGATCACGGATTTCAAGAATGGAAGAAGCTGCCTGATCAATCCTGACTCCTGCAAAAGCCATCAGAAGAAGAAGATAGAGTTTTCAGAGAAGAAAAAAAAGAAAGTCAGAAGGAAAAGACAAAAGAACAAATTATAAATTTAAGTGAGTGATTAATTTGATCCAATGAAACCCAAAAAAGGCAAAGAAAGTGATGGGATTTAAGAAGAGAATCTCAGTTTCTACAACTTTTTTACCTGAAAAACATTTTTATTTTTCTTCTTTACTTAGCCAGCTCAAACACTAGTGAGTAGTGCAGTGGAAGAGAGAGAATTTTAAAGAGAGCAGAAGTGAGAGTGATCACTGCACCAAATTTTCCTAGCAGCTGTAATATGAGACCTCATATAGCTCTGTTATACTATAAATTTATAATTAAAGCACTAACTAGAAAGATAAAGATAATTCAATGCTATTGGCTTTATTCTAGGAAGAATTATGAGGGTGACACTATACATCACAATTCACAATTATTTAAACTCCCTATTAATTAAAATAATATAAGGGTGACACTATACATCACAATTATTTAAATTCCCTATTAATTAAAATAATATACTCCTTACCCATATACTATTAGCAACTGGTAGAACAACCACATTATTTGTTTGGTTAGAATTTTGAAACTAAATTAATAAGGATAATCCTAAGTTTGGGAAAAAAAAAACAAAATTGATTCATATTCGTTGTAATTTCTTCTATGTTGTTATATGGGTGTCAGGGTGGACCAATAGTTTGACGTAATTAGCTTGCAATAACTTATAACTCTTACAAATTATCTATATATTTCTTTCGTCTTTTTTTAGTTGATACATTTACTTTAGCACACAGATCAAGAAAACATGTACAGTTTAATGAAAAGTAGATCAATAAAGCATAACGTAGTTGTCTTGTTGTGTGATATGTAGACAAAAATAAGGATATAAACGTAAATTATATGTGGGTACCACATACTAAAAGTAGAAATATTGGCAAATGTAACAACTAAAAAGAGACATGTCTAAATGGTAAAATGTAGCAACTAAATAAAGACGGAGGGAGTAATATGTTTTATGGTGGAGGGGATGAGACGATAGGGATGTTTATTTCAGATAATTCAATCATTTCGGATCGAGGAAAATGGAATCTGAATCTGACCCGAAAAAATCGAATATCCGAAATTTTGAATTAGTTGGATATCCTATAACTAAGTTTAGTATCGATTTTTCGGAGAAAATTTCAAAAAGTAAATTTCGGATCAGATCAGATCAACGGATATTTTCGTGTACTCAATCAGATATCCGAGAATATTCGATTGAATTTCCAAGTTTCCGATGTTAAAAATATCCGAAAATTTTCGAATATCGAATCGAAAAGTCTGAATACGAAAAAACTGAAACGCATATCCGATTTATCGGGTCGGATACTTATGCACACTCTTAGACGAGAGGTGAGGGAAGAAACATACTCCCTCAATTTCATTTTAATCTACACACTTACACTTTTCATGCATGCCAATGCAAAACTTTGAGGACATATATCTTTAGTTTTGTATTTGTAAAAATTATAAAAAGTACATATTAATAAAATATATGTTATGATGAATCTAACAAGATCTCACATGATTATATTTTCATCCGCGTATAAATCACAAATGATGGTCAAATTGAAATTTGTGAATAGTGTAAAATATCAGAGTGTAACAATTAAAATGAAAGGGAGGGAGTATTTTTTTAAGGATTTTAAATGATGGAGAAGTAAGGAGAAGTTCATTTATGTGACACTATAGCAAACTTTGGATTATTTTATTAAATTTGTCAAATTAGGACTATTTTATTTATGATGCGAATTTAATAATTGAAATTGTGGTTGTCAAA
Organism: Beta vulgaris subsp. vulgaris; assembly: GCF_026745355.1. Lineage (NCBI taxonomy): Eukaryota > Viridiplantae > Streptophyta > Magnoliopsida > Caryophyllales > Amaranthaceae > Beta > Beta vulgaris. The sequence goes on from NC_079209.1 coordinate 10,202,878, forward strand.
TTTTCCTAAAACATGCAAAGCAAATTTTTTAAACACATACATAAAAGATTGTGAAGTTGTTTGTAGGGTAAGTGACTCAAGTGGAGTCAAGTTTATTTCTAACTTATTCGAGTAAGCTTGATGATAATTATTCGTATTTGAGAATGGCTCGCTCTATATAGTTCAAAAAGAGATTTTAAGATTTCTTGTTCAAGCTTCAAATTATCTAAGACCAAAAATCCGTTATATAACACCTCAAGAGCTTGAACAAGGCCTAACGAGTCTCCGTCCCTACCCTCAGGCATTACAATTATTCTGCTACAATTTGTGGAGTATTTGGAAGGAACGCAACTCAATTATCTTTGAGAAAAATCTGCTAAATTTAAATCGTATTTATTACAGAGCCTGGCATTTGTATGTGGAATGGACTATGCGAACTACGATGGATTTTTCCTTTACTATCTCTTCTCTTCCTCCTTGCAGGTCCCCCACGTCCATCGCAGTTAGCTGGCAGCCTCCCCCTTCCACTTACTTCAAGCTTAACTTCGATGGATCAGTCATTGACTCTTCAGCCGCTGCCGGTGTTGTCATTCGCAACTCCGCTGGTATTCTTGTGGCCGCTCAAATTTATCGATTTGGCCAAACCTCAGCTCTCGTTGCTGAAGCCTGGAGATTAAGAAATGGATTAATACTTGCCATTCAGCACCATATTCAAGATCTGTATATTGAAGGAGATAATCAAGTAGTTATAAGAGTGTTGCAAGGGCATTACAATTGCCCCTGGACTATCCAAACCCTAATTGATGACATTCGAAATTTGCTTCGACAATTTCGATTCTACAGCATCAAGCATATTTTTCGGGAAGCTAATCGGGTAGCAGATCTTCTATCAAAAAAAGGTCACAATAGTTCTGCTGCTTCGGTAGACGTGGATGCTTCTACAGAACCTATGTTAAATAAATTAGTTATTCTGGATTCGTTAGGAGTCTCCCTTGAGAGAAGGGTGTCCTAACTTTCAATATGTACCAAAAAAAAAAAAAAAAAGCTCGAGTTGTCAAGCACTTCGCTTATTGAGCTCAACTTGTGCAGCTTGGTTGTTTGCATTTCGAGAGCAAACGAGCTTGAGCTAATGAACAAGCACTTTTAATTTATAATAAAAAGGTTTTCTTGTAAGATTTTATGCATGCCTATTATTTAATTAACATAAATTTTTGAAAAAGATGGTTTCACGTTAGTATTAATGTGAGAGTTTCCCAAGTCCAAGAGATACATGTTTTTCACGAACCGGGTCTCACAAATTCTCACAATACATTTTTGGCCAATTAGTTAATATTTCGAATTATATAAGTATTTTAGCACAATATAGTAGTTTAAAGTTGATAATCTATTTGTAGACTTACATTATTTTTTAGTCAACATATACAATACATTAGTTAGTGTTGTTCTATAATTAGTTAAGATCTATTGAATATTATTTAGTTTCCAATATAGACAAAGAAATAACTTTTTTTGTAAATATAAAATGTCAAATACAAAAGAAAACCTGAAAAAAGAACTTAAAACAACCTAACATTTGGAGTAAATCTACCTATTTTCCTTGGGTTTTTGGAATTTAATTTGCTTTTTAGCCTTCTCAAAATGTCTTTTCTTCCTTATACTTTTTCCTTTTGTTTTTGCATGTTCGGGTCTAAAATAACCAGTATAGTTGTACTTGATGAACATTTTTATTCAATAATTGGTTTTGTAGTTAATACTTTGTTTATACTTGCAGCAATATGCTCGTAGACTTATTGTGGTACCTTTCTTGTATCTTCAGTATCTTGACTTTTGAAAATGAAATTGTAGAACTTTCTTGCAGTTTTGATATCACCATGGAGTTACCTTTTTCTTGTAACTGCTCCAGAGATTTCTCTATCCAGTTCTCTTTTTCACACTCACTCTTTGCAAATATAAGTCACCTTTTGCACATGTACCTATTGTGGTATTGTTGTGATTGAACGCATGTGCATGATTGACTGCATGTACAATATGATTATCAAGGTATGAAAATATAATAATCCTAGCAGCATAACTTTTACATCATATTATTTAACTAGTATGAATAAATTAATAACTAATAACATTAAGGTATTATTTACATTTTTCATATAAAAAGTTAAACTTATTAAATGCAAAAGTTAAATTTTCGGTACCAAAAGTGATCTGACATGTTTGTTCAAAGGTTTTGCAAGTACAAGTTATTATCGTCTGAATATGGGTAGTATATATTAACATTTGTCATGTTTGTGTCAAACTCTTCTTTCACTTCAAATATGATAGAAATATTGTCATATGAAACAACAACAAAGTAAATGTTTGTGTACGTACATTACCATAGCAAACTCACGTTCAATTTTTTTTGCTTACTTTCAAATTAAACAGCAAATCCAGGTTGTAATATAAGCAGAGCATGGAGGAGGAAAACAATGCAGGTTTTAGGACGTCTTGATTCATTAGAGAAGAAAGAGTCATTTATGTGTGAATTGTGATACTGAAATAAATCAGGGTCAATAAATGCATCATAATCTAGTTTATATTATATAACTAATATACTTTGACGCTTAACTAATATACTTCAAAACGTAACTAATTCATCCAAAAGCAATCTAAGGCCAGTATAATTAACTAGGTACAAGTGCTTAACTAATTCTGATGTTGGTTTGAGGCACGCGCGTGATATCAACACGGCATTAGTTGGCCTCACGTTAACACTAACGTGAGGTCGTCTTTTAAAAAACAAACTCTTTAATTATATATATATTTTTGGCGATGTTCCAGTTAAAGAATGATATGGACAAATTCTTGTGCATTCATTAAACAAACACAGGCAAGTCTATTTTTTTTTATAAAACTGTTAATTATTTTTCAGACATACATACAATTACATTTATATAATTTTTTTTATGTTTGGTTATATTTTTGGACCATATACAAGACTTTAAATAAGTTGTACATGTTCACCAAGCTTACAGAAACTTAAATGAGTTGTTCATGAACATTATCTAGCCGAACATAAGTTTCTAAGTTTGATTTCTCCTTCATTAGTAAACAAGCTTAAGATTGTTAGGTTGTTCGAGTTTTAGCTTGTTAATTTACGTAACTAATGAGTTTAGGCCGAACCGTTCCCTTACACATAAGCTGATCTTTTGCAGTCTTAGTTGTTTGGTTAACAAGAATACTTGACGTTGCAATTTATGTAAAATTTAACTTTTCATAGAGATTTTTTTTTTTACCTTAGTGAAACTTCCCATATGAAATTGTGTTTTTCATATTGCACTTCTTGGGCTAGGATAGAACAATGGTGCGTGAAATGTCAATAGATATAGTTGGAAATCTAATTCTCTTAGATTCTTCGTCATTTGTGGTTTCTTTAGATTGATGTAATATCTAATCTTGAATAGAATCAATATTAACAATTAGTACAAATAATAAATTAGTTTTATGAATAATCTTTAGAATTCGATTCTACATGTCCTACTATATAGTTAGTGGTTTAAGCTAGGAGTTATCTCTTTGCATAAATTTGACATCTGTTGTGAAAACAGTGGAATGACCAATTCCACTGTTGAGCACAATGAATTCCACTGCCATGCATTCAATGCATGGTAGGTTTTTCTCGCCGTATTTGTTGATTTATGCAAATACACAGTAAGTTTTTGTGCCTATAAATACTACCATTTGTGAATACACCGAACATCAATGAATATACAATACTCTCTGATATATTTGCATAACTTCTCTCTTATTTCTCACAACACGTTATCAGCACGAGTGTTCTACCGGAAATTTTTTTAAGGTATCTTTAAAATTTTTACATCCATTTTGTTTTTAAGTTTAAATTTTTTTTTCCAAGCCCAACCCTTTTACTACCCGAACATGGACCAACAAAGTAACGGGATTAACATTGTTTTACACAATGTCTCTGTCTCGGGTATTTATTTTTGGATAGAGCGAAACAATGTGCCATTCACTACCAACCCAGCGAGGGGAACTGTAATACAGCCCCGACCCAGTAACCGTAACAACGGTACAAATACTCATACCAGAGAAAACCCACAAACCCCTGTTCCCAACACCAATAATAACCCTCCTATACAACCAGCTGAAAATCAACCTCCCCCAGTAATAAAAGAGATAGAGATGAACAGGAAGAAACTAGTAGTAAACGTCACCATACTACTAACGCAGAAAACAAATAATTTTAACGCCACCTTCATGGAGGGCAAGGACATTTTATTTACGTTATTTTATTTTATCTGCTCTTAAACCGCCTATATGGACAGGTTAATTTTTTTTATTGCCCCCTATATGGACGGCCTAGTGAAGTGATAGCATTATTATGTCTTATATGTGCAATAATGTCGTATGTATGCAGGGAACAAGCATTCAGAACATTATTATATATTATTGTCTCTAATCTTCTACTTTTTTTGCATTTATAGTTACATATATTATATTACCAATTTACTAGCATGCTCTAATATATTTGTCAATATTAGAATTTTATTGCGTTGTATATTTTTTAACTGTATATGAACTGCACAGTTAGGGATAACCCTCTATAAAAGCGGATTACCATCCCCATTTTCACCACATATCCCTTATCTTCTTCCGATTTTTTTTCTCTAAACCCACAAATTTTTTTTCTTCTTCCTCAACCTTCCGGCCACCATGTTTAACGCCGACGACAACCGTCCTCCACCCTCATCTTCCTCTTTTGAAGAGGATTTTAGGAAAATAAAACTCTACTTATTTCTTATAGCCGGTTTCTTTTCCTCCTCATGGCATTAATGATATATCTCCTAATACATAAATAGGAGACAAAAAAAAAATTTCCCCCGGAAGAATGGCGAAAAATGCACATGAATATCAATTTTTTTTGTCTTTAAGTGCATTTTAGGAAGTTTTTTTTTATTTATTCACTTGTTGTATTTTGTTTCTATTTTTGGTATTTTCTTGTTTTTTTTAGCTTCATTATTGTTGTACGCTATTTTTAGTTTTTTTTGTTTGTATTATTTATCTATAATAATAATGATATAAATCAGGGGGAGATAATATATATATGTGATTTATCATCATTACTAATTTCAAATATTTACCTATTTGTAGTCAAAAGAATGGGAGATCTAGTGAAAAGACAATTTAACATACTAGATCTATCTGGGCAAAAGTTTTTAGAATGGACGGTGGACGCCCAAATGAATTTAAAGGCCCAAGGACTGGAACATACAATTAAAGATGTGACAACCCAACAAGGGGATGCAACTACAACAGCCGCATCAGTTAAAATTGCGACTGTACAAGAAAAGGCAAAAGCCTTAGTCCTCCTAAGACATCATTTACATGAAAGTTTAAAAAGTGAATATCTACTTGTGGATGATCCAAAAGAACTATGGGATAGCCTAAATGAAAGATATGGGCATCACAAAAATGTGCTTCTCCCAAAGGCACATTATGACTGGACCAATCTGAGGTTCCAGGATTTTAAAACGGTCAGTGATTACAATTCAACATTGTTTAGAATTGTATCATTGTTAAGATATTGTGATCATCCCATCACAGAAGAGCAAATGATAAACAAAACGCTCTCCACTTTCCACGCCTCTAATATCATATTGGCAGAACAATACAGGTTCAGAGCTTTCAAAAAGTACTCTGAGCTAATCTCAGTACTACTTGTGGCTGAACAAAATAATGATCTTTTGCTGAAAAATCATAATCTTAGACCTACGGGGTCTTCAGCCACTCATGAGATAAATGCAATAGAAAGCTCTAATCCACCAGAAGCAAATGCTATACATAGTGGTGGACGCGGTAATTACAACGGTCGTGGGAGAGGACGTGGTAATTACCGTGGCCGAGGGCGTGGACGTGGAAGAGGCCGATTTTCCCCAAGAAATAATAATTTTAAACATTCTGATAAAAATTGGGGACAATCATCTGGAAATCAGAGGCAGACGTCCTATAAAGGAAATGATACTTGCCATAGATGTGGCATGACTGGGCACTGGGGCCGCACATGTCGTACTGCCAAACATTTGGTAGATCTATATCAAGCTTCAATAAAAAACAAAGGAAAAAATGCTGAAGCAAACTTTGTTAATGAAGCCACTACATCCATGCCCAGCCTTGATGTTTCAGATTTTTTTATGGATGATGCTGAAATTGAAAATAAGTTTGTTTAGATCACAATCGATTAATGTGCTTAGTTTATTTCAACTGCTTCAATATCCACTTTCATGTATTTGTTCCTTTATTATTAATAAAAATACGTATTTTTCTTATACTAATCATCGTATTTATTATTTATGAAGATATGAATTCATCAGAAGTTGGAACTAAAGAACAATGTCTCCTGGACAGTGGGACAACACACACAATATTGAAAAATAAAGAGTATTTTTCAAAACTTACAATATTCCAAGCAAATGTTAGTACAATTTCTGGGACAGCCAAGCTAATTGAAGGCTCTGGAAAAGCTTGCATTATATTTCCAAATGGGACAAAATTGATAATTAATGACGCATTATATTCGAGTAAATCTCGAAGGAACCTCATAAGTTTCAAAGATGTACGTCAGAATGGTTACCATTTGGAAACAATGACGGTGAACAAAGAGGAATTCATATGCCTAACGGAGAGAAAAACGGCAAGAAATACATCTATGAAAAATTGCCAGCAATTTCCTCGGGACTATATCGCATAGATATACGTCCGATTGAAATTAATATGATATCTAACCATAAGTTAGATAATAGAAATCATTTACTCTATGGCATGACCGATTAGGCCATCCTGGCACAGGAATGATGCATAGAATCATTGAAAACTCAAATGGACACTCTATAAAGAATGTCAAAATTCCTCGGTCAAATGAATTAACATGCTCTGCATGCTCACTTGGCAAATTGATAATCAGGCCATCTATAAATAAGATTGCCACTGAATCTCCAATGTTTTTAGAAAGAATTCAAGGAGATATTTGTGGGCCTATTCATCCTGCATGTGGACCATTTCGTTATTTCATGGTATTAATTGATGCCTCTACTCGATGGTCACATGTGAGCCTTCTGTCAAGCAGAAATGTTGCATTTGCAAAACTTTTGGCTCAAATAATTCGATTAAGAACTCAATTCCCAGATCATACAATAAAGAAAATAAGATTAGACAATGCTGGGGAATTTACATCCCAAACATTTAATGACTATTGCATGTCTATTGGGATTATTGTTGAGCACCCTGTACCTCATGTACATACACAAAATGGTCTTGCTGAATCATTAATCAAAAGACTACAATTAATTGCAAGACCATTAATAATGAGGTCAAAATTGCCATCTACTACTTGGGGTCATGCTATATTACATGCGGCAACATTGATAAGATTAAGGCCGACAGCCTATCACAAATTCTCACCATTACAATTAGTATCTGGTCGAGAACCGAATATCTCACATTTGAGAATTTTTGGGTGCGCTGTACATGTACCTATTGCTCGCCCCCAACGTACTAAAATGGGTCCACAAAGAAGGATGGGAATATATGTTGGATTTGAATCTCCATCAATTATCAAATATTTAGAGCCAACAACTGGTGATCTATTTACGGCTCGATTTGCCGACTGTCATTTTAATGAGTCGGTATTCCCATCCTTAGGGGGAGAGAAAGTGGACCCACAAAATATAAAATCGGAAATTACATGGAACGCATCGCAAATGTCGTTTCTGGACCCGAGAACAAATTCATGTGAACAAGAAGTCAAGAAAATTGTTCATCTGCAAAGTATTGCAAACCAATTGCCAGATGCATTCACAGATTCTAAGAAAGTGACAAAGTCACATGTACCTGCTGCGAATGCTCCGGAACGGATTGAAATTCCTAATGACAATAAGGCAATTGAAAATGAGTCAATAGCACGTCGAAAACGTGGCAGACCACCCGGTTCTAAAGATTTAAAACCGAGAAAAATGAAAAGGCAAGGGGAGACAACGAACGAAATTAATATAAATCTCCCAACAGAGCATGATGAAAACAAAAATGAAGAGAAACGTGTTCCAGAAGAAAAGGAACATGAAAGCTAGACAACAATGAAACTTCAATTAATTATGTTTCTACAAAGAGACAATGGAATCGAAAAGATGTTGTCTTGAATGAAATTTTTGCTTACTCGATAGCGGTTGAAATGACATACGATGAAAATGATGTAGAGCCAAATACAGTTGATGAATGTCGCCGTAGAAAAGATTGGCCAAAATGGAAAGAGGCAATTCAAGCAGAATTGAGATCACTTGAAAAACGTGAAGTATTCGGTCAAATAACCCAAATACCAAAAGGTGTAAAACCAGTTGGGTACAAATGGGTATTCGTGAGAAAACGAAATGAGAAAAATGAGGTTACTAGATATAAGGCAAGATTAGTAGCCCAAGGCTTCTCGCAAATGCCAGGGATTGATTATGATGAGACATATTCTCCAGTAGTCGATGCAACTACACTAAGATTTCTGGTAAGTTTATCAGTTTCGAAAGGATTGCAAATGAGATTGATGGATGTAGTGACCGCATATTTGTATGGCTCACTTGACACAGATATTTATATGAAAGTTCCTGAAGGACTAAAACTACCAGAAAATTGCATGCCCAAAGAGATGTTCTCAATAAAATTGAGAAAATCACTCTATGGGTTAAAACAATCTGGAAGAATGTGGTATAATCGTCTTAGTGAATACCTATTGAAAGAAGGATTCAAAAATAATCAAATCAGTCCCTGTGTTTTCATTAAGCGATCTAAATCAGGATTCGCGATCATTGCTGTATATGTCGATGATTTGAACATTATCGGAACTCCTAGAGAACTTGAAGCGACTGCAAAATACTTGATGAAAGAATTTGAGATGAAAGATCTCGGGAAGACAAAATTTTGCCTTGGCCTGCAAATGGAACATCTAAGAAATGGGATTTTTGTCCATCAATCAAACTATACAGAAAAAATCCTGAAACGTTTTTTCATGGACAAAGCCCACCCAATAAGTTCTCCAATGGTAGTGCGTTCCCTGAATGAGAAAGATGATCCATTCAGACCACGAGAAGAGAACGAGGAGATTCTTGGTCCTGAAGTACCATATCTAAGTGCAATTGGGCTTTAATGTACTTGGCTAACAATACTCGACCTGACATAGCTTTTTCAGTAAACTTGTTAGCTAGATACAGCAATGCACCAACCAAGAGACATTGGAATGGAGTCAGACACTTATTACGTTATCTTCGAGGAACACAAGATCTCGGATTATTCTATCAGTCAAGACCCAATGCGTCACTCATTGGATATGCAGATGCTGGCTACCTCTCAGACCCACAAAAGGCTAAGTCTCAATCCGGATATGTATTCACTTATGGAGGTACTGCAATATCTTGGAAATCTACAAAGCAGACTTTGACGGCCACATCATCAAATCATGCGGAATTAATTGCTCTTTATGAAGCTGGAAGGGAATGTGTATGGCTAAGGTCAATGATCAAGAATATCCAAGAAGAATGCGGGATGGAAACAATAACAACAAATCCAACTATCATCTACGAAGACAATACTGCATGCATCACCCAAGTAAGCGAAGGGTACATCAAAGGAGACAGAACTAAACATTTATCACCAAAGCTCTTCTTTCACTCATGACCTCCAAAAGGAAGGGACCATAAACATCCAACAAATCCAATCATGTGAGAATCTTGCAGATTTATTCACCAAATCCTTTCCTGCGAAGAAATTTGAAGAATTAGTCGAAAAATTGGAATGCGTCATCTTCATGATATATGCTAGATTCAGGGGGAGTATTATATGCGCTGCACTCTTTTTCCCTTCGATCAGGTTTTTATCCCACTGGGTTTTTCCTGACAAGGTTTTTAATGAGGCAGTTAATTTTAAGCATATAAGGATATATTATAGTTATACTCCTTTCCCTAGTTATGGATTTTTCCCACAGGAATTTTCCTAACAGCATTCTAAATAAGACAACATCTGTTATGAGTTATCAGTGGACATTCAAGGGGGAGTGTTGTGAAAAATGGAATGACCAATTCCACTGTTGAGCACAATGAATTCCACTGCCATGCATTCAATGCATGGTAGGTTTTTCTCGCCGTATTTGTTGATTTATGCAAATACACAGTAAGTTTTTGTGCCTATAAATACTACCATTTGTGAATACACCGAACATCAATGCAATATACAATACTCTCTGATATATTTGCATAACTTCTCTCTCTATTTTCTCACAACAACATCAACTTCAAATTAAAGTTGACAAATAGCATTGTGTTTCAATAGAAATGGAGATAGATAGCAATTGTTATGTTGTTGTTGTGAACATTTACCCAAGCGTTGTGATTGGTTGGAGAAGGAAGAGAGAGTATTGGCGTGATCAGCCCTTCACTGAATACTGATTTCTTTAGAAAAAAAAAACCTATCCTTATCCAAAACCCCTCTCTCTTCATGTCACAATCACAGTTATAGTAGTAGCTAAAATTAGCTGATGCGGCGTCAGGAGTAAATGCCCGATACTGCGGTACACTTACAAAATCTCTCTCTCTCTCTAGTTCTATCTGCCATGTTTTAATTGTTTGAAGATGAATAAACTTCTTAAAATTCTTAAGCAGTAGAACTTTTTGGTGTATTATTTTTGGGTTCTAGCCTTCTAGGTTTAGGTTATATTGGCTTACCCATCTCTTATTTATTAGTGGTGGTAAACAGGAATGTAAAGTGTAAACACACCGCGAAAAGTTAAGAGTTTAATTCAGTCGAGTCCAAATTTGTCGGATTAGATTGGACTGGACTGGATTGGACTGATGTTTTTTTGAATTGGACACGACCTCAAATTTCTGAGTCTAAATATTTTCGGTCTGAATTTGGACTCATCTTTTTGGAGTTTGGTAAGTCCGGTCCAATATAAAAGTATTTAATATTATTATATATGTATATATTTAATATTTTTATATATAATATAAAAGATGTATGTGACTTATTTTATGGAATGGACATAATGAGGTTAATTTTTCGAATTCAATTATGAGAACACGTAATCTAATCGGAAAAAAAATCGGACTGGATTGTCGGACTCAAGAAAAAATTATCGAATTGAACTGGACTGAACTTAAAAAATATTTCGGACTTAAACTCAATTTCTCGAGTCCAAAAAACTTTGGACTGGATTCGAATTTGGCAAAGTCCAATCCAGTCCAATCCACTTACACCCCTATTGGTAAATGTTAATTAGTATTCAAGACATAAGATTGAGAGTCCATCTATTCTTTACTCTTTTAGTTGTGTTTCTCTCTACACCCAAAAAAATTCTTATAGTTAGATTGCTCAATATAACGTATTAACGACCATGATCATTTTTATCATTAATAACAATAATTTGTAAATATTTGTATTTTTTCCACTTTTATTTTAAGTTGTTAAATTTATAAGTGTTGTTTTGTTTTTTTAAGAGTCAATTTCACTTTCTAAGTAAAATCATATTTATAATAGGATTTTTTAAATACAATAATACAGGCTTTTAAGATCTCTTTCTCTCTCCTCCCCTCCTCCTACTAACTGAAATCCTACCACGAAACCACTGGACTCTCCCCTCCCCCTCCTTCTCCCCCACCCCAACCACTGGTAACACCATGTCTCGCCTCCTCCACCCCAGAAAACACCACTGCTCCCCTACCCTACCCCCTAAAGCACCACGTCTCTCCCCCCACCTCGAAAACCACCCCCTCCACTTCTTCAACCAGAAAACCACCAAACCCAGCCACCGCACCCCCAAAAACCACCAAACCCAGCCACCTCACTCCCAAAAACGACCAATCCCAGCCGCCCTGTCCTCGAAAACCATCCCCCTCCACTCCTTCACCCATAAAATACACAAAACCCAGCCACAACCACCATGAACCCCACCCATCAAATCCTATCAACACCACACTCACCACCACGAACACCAAACCACCCACAAAATAAAACTCCCAAACCACCTCAATAAACCGCCAAAGCAAAACATCACCACCATTATTTCTGGACGGGGCTGATTTCGGTAGGGGGCTAATTTCTTGTGGGTGAAGGGTTATTCCGGGGGTCGGTGGTGGGTAATGGGTAGGGGGTATGATTTCGGGTAGGTGAGAGGTTGGGTGTTGCGGCTGTTTATAATTGAGCGAGGGTTTTCATTGTGGGCTGGAGGGGAGCTGATTCGACTGAGTGAGGTGCGATTTTGGTGTTGGTGGTGGTCAAAGGGTAGGTGACAATGGGGAGAGGGGGCGACAACTGTCTAGGGAGAGGGGCGGACAACTGTTTGGGGGAAGGACGCGGCTCTGTCAAGGGGGGAAAGGGCTGGGGAGGAGTGGGGGTGGAGGTGGGGTCAGAGGTGGGGTGGGGTCAAGGGTGGGCAAGGGAGAAAGACAGTGGAGGGGGAGCAGGAGAGAAGAATGAAATGAAAAAAAATGGAGGAAGAAAAAGCAGAGCAAACAAGGAAGAAGAAGAAGTAAGTACCACGTAAGCAATTTACCTGAACCAACAAGTGACCAACCGGTCATGTCCTACTAGAGGATTTTTGGACAAAAGTTTGTATTATTGCGAGAGGACGGGCAAAAATTTGTATTGTTTTAGTTAAAAAATCTTTTATAGTATTGCGTGTTAAATTTAAAATGTTATTTTGTGAAGTATCACCTTTCAAATTTAAAAGCATCTCTCCACCAGTTTTATATATGGAAGTATTTTTCGGTTGGTGAATGTCATTTGTATGACCTTTATGCGGGGCTACTTAGGGGCTGTTCTCCCTAGCTTATTTTCAGTTCAGTTCAATTCAGTTTAGCTCTGGACAATACTTTTACTCTCACATATCACTATTCATTTTAGTTCAATTCAATTCAGTTCAGTTCAATTCAATTCAGTTCAGCTCAGTTCAGCTGTTTTATGTCGCAGAGAACAGACCCTTAGTAATTCCTGATTTTTTCATGCAATTATTTTCATTGTTTTTCCTGTACTTTTTAATGCATGATAAGGAGTATACTTATATTTAGGCTGATAACTGCTAGTTTAAGATTACATATATCTTTTAAGCATTTTGCTTACATATATAAAGAGTGTATTTATATTTGGTCTATTAGCATTTTAATTTACTAAGTATAATTGAATTATAGTAGTAGTTTATATTCATTTCTTGTCTATCTATATCTTGGATCAAAGTTTTTATTAATAATAAGCTTTGAAATGTGATGCATGGTTTAAAATAGAAAAAAATATCACTTTTTTTTTTTAATCCTATATGCTCTTAGAAAGTAAAAGTTTTCCTTTTTGATGGCTAAAATTTTCCAACATTATGGGTTTTCCCCTCTTCGATCACCTAATTTTTGTTAATTTAATTATCTTATCTTAACTTATTATTTATGAACTTGCCCGAGCTTTTCTTATGTTTAACTTTATGAGTTTTTCGTATTGTTTCTTTTATTTTTTCTTTTTTTTTCCTGAAATAAGGTGAAGAAAATAGAACCTAATCATATTAGGTGATTTATAAATTTATAAACATACTCATGTAGTCATATGTTACTTGAAAAAAAGTCTAAGTAGGGTGATAATCATTCAATACGTCTCAATGTATATTTGATTACGAACGATCTAAAAATGTTTGAAGGAAAAATACTAGTAAATTTAGAATTTGCCCACTTAATTATACGTGCTCTCAATTTTCACATGAGCCACATTATAAGAAGGTTCGTACCCAATTGTCATTTATAAAAACTGATAAAAAAAACATAACAATTATGACTCTAAATACGTACGTCTTTTTAAACCAGTCTCACATTATATTATGTAGCATCAATAAGACTAATAAAACTTAATAGTCCCGTTTTTAATGAGTTTGCATTGGTTTGGTCTCCTACCTTCTTTCACAAAAATGTTTAGGAACGGAGGGATATTTTTTATTCGGTAAGATGAATAACTATTGGGGTGCCCTCGCACAAAAATCTAACCCAGAGGCTCAGACACTTAAGAGAAGGAGAGTTGTAAGGAGAATTCTACTCAAGTATCCCTCAGTTACTGGGAGTAGAATCCATAACCTTGAGGTTATGAGATAGAATTATACCAAATGAACCAAACTTGGTAAAAAAAAAAATGATAGTTATATATTACATAATAAGTAGATGATAGATGTACCTAAATAATAATATGACGAGTATATTCTTATAATTTATTAGATATATTTACATGTACAAAGTAGTAGTTATACCGACTTTGAAAATTTTCACTACATCGCCAAATGTTCATAGCAACAATTTCTAATCTTTCTTTCTTTTTTAGTTTTTTCTAGGTTGATCATATTATAATACATTATCCTCTAACTTTGAGAATAAAACTCCACGCTATCGAAGTGCAAATTTCTTACTAAAAAATGGAGGGTCTTGATTCTTGAAGATGGTGAACCACTCAAAGCAACATAGTAGTATATTAAATTCTAGAGCTCACTATATAGCAAAATTAGAACACTTCGTAGAGCTAAAGAAATATGCTCCATTTGCAATATTTTGCATGCATAGAAATATAATAAGATAGAGGTTACTTTATGGATCATGGATGTTACCGTTTTATCATAAATTCATAAGAACTGAATTTTGAATTCATCGGATTGACATTAATTAACAAACAAATTAACTGTGAAATTATATTGATCTTAAACTCAAATTGCTTGATATTATATTGCCTGGAATAATTTTGAACGGCCGCTCTAAATCTCTTAGTGGTCTTATACTTCGTGTGTGTTTTTAACTTGACCATCACATATCTAATTATATATTTGTAAATATTATAAATAATTGATATTAATCTAACAATATTTTATATGATCAATTTTATTTTTATATATTAGCGAAGAACAGGATCAAAATAAGAGATGTGTAAATAGTGTAAAAATCGAACGGATTGCACTTAAAAAGGCAGGTAAAGTATATTTCGCGATTTGAATATGATAAATTGTGAATAAAATACTACTAGTATTAAAGATTACCAAAAAGAAACCAGTATTAAAAAATGCTCTTCCACTTTCTTTGTTTTCGGGAACTTATTGGGTGTGCCAAACTGGCAACACACATATAAACATTAAACACATAGAGTAGTAAAGTAGTAAAGTAGTAAAGTAGTAAAGTGGTAAAAGAGAGAATTTTGGCTTTTTTGTGGAATTCTAATTTATCCGGGCCCTGTAACTGCGGCCCTAAGTATATGTCAGCATATACTGGTACTACTGGTAGGGATAAGAGCTGAAGGGTCATTATCGATACCATTTGGATTGGTTTTTTATTTTATTTTTTCTTTTGGTCAGATGGAAATATCAAATACTTTTTCCGTTTCATTTTACTCGTTACACTTCTCAATTTACGTACTCTTAGGCAATTTTTGGAGAAGAGACTAAGAGAGAGGTAGAGAGTAAAAAGAAAAGGGACCCATGTGAGAGGAGAGAGATAGAGAGAGTTTATTACCCAAAAAAGAAGTGTAGTAAGTAAAATGAAACTTCCCACAATGGAAAGTGTAGCGAGTATTTTGGAACGGAAGAAGTAATAATTACTTCTATTATTATTCTTTTGAGGGATTATCTTTGTTATGCCTCTGCCATTTGGAAAGAGTTAAAGAGTAGCAAGCAGCAGGCTTGATCATCTACCTGTACTGTTCAGTGTCTGGGCTTATTGTAGTATTAGGCTGTAATTGTATACAAATGTTTACTTAGTTTTAGAGGACAAAATTATATATAGAGGTCCAATATTCATTAGAAATGTATATTAGACATTGATACATATACAGTAGAATTCAACTAAACAACAAAAATATTTGTTTAATTGATTAACTCTATTGGTTGGTTTATCCATCAACATCTTGGATGCAGCATTCTATATTTCTACATACTCTCATAATACAAATAAAGATGCCATTCACCTCAAAATTAAGATGACGATAACAAGTTTGGAAATTAAGGGTAATTGGGTCAAATTTGTGTTCAGGTCGATGATAAATATGTATTGAAAGTTTTTCGATCAAACCTAGCTAATCTATCTAATAAATGAATTGGACTACTCAACCCTAACCTCGACATACATCCTTATATGTATAAGTCGTTGACCAATTTAGTTGTAATATATTAATTAGAATAACTTAATTACTTTTATAAAAAGTAAATAAGCAATAATACCACTACCCAAAATTATGCATATTTTTCTTTTTTATATAAGCATGACCTATCTTAGAAATTTGTATGTTTTATACCAAAATTCACATTTATCAACATAAGGTTTTGAAATTTTTCTATACAAATGAGTTAATTGCTCAAAGATGGCCATTTCAGGTTGAAAATGTCAATACTAGCCTAAGTTGTGTAATGAAAATTGGTTAGTCATGTCAACTATTTACTTTAACATTTCAAAAATCCACATCTCTTTTTTATTTTTCATTTATTTATAAGAATATTATACAATAAATTTCATTTAGAAACGAAAATTTATAAGAGTGGGTGCAACTATTACCCATTTTCTTTTATAAGTCCCAACTATGGATTACTCCCTACAGGTCGCAAGTTACTATATTATGATTTCATAAGTCCTGAGTTACTTGTAATCGGTTTAGAAGGTAAGATTTTTAAACATTACTATCTTCTAATACTTCCAGCAAGTGACAGATACCTTTAAGTTGGGACCACGTTTAAAAATCTTACCTTCTAAACCGGTTATAAGTAAGTCGGGACCTATAAAAATCACAAGATGGTAAATTTGAGACTTGTAAGAAATAATCCATGGTTGTGACTTATAATAGAAAATGCGTAATGATTGGGCCCCCTCTTGTGAATTTTTCCTAGCTATTATATATTTAAATGTAGAAATGACGAAGTACATATGTAGAATAATTATGCGCCTCAAAGGATAATAGAAGTTGGGATTGAAAAGAACAAGGAAAGTGTATACTTCCTTTGTTTTTTTTTTACCTTGCAACGTTGAAGTGTGACAGAAGGATTTAAGAGAGGTCCGAGAGGATAAACATAAAAAATAATCCTAATGTGCTAACAGAGCTGAGAGAATATATTTCCTCCATTTTTTACTTGTAACATTGAAATATAGCGCGATAATTTAGGAAAGGAAATAGGTAGAGAAAAATAAAACAAGAACCCCATATGCTAGAAGAGAGGAATAGAAAAGACATTGACAAAAATGTTAATGTTGCAAGTGATATGCAATTGTCTAAAATAAGAAACGTTGTAATTAAAAAAATAGAGGACGAATTGCCAAAAAGTCAATATTACAAGTAAATATGCAACTTCTAAACATGAAAAATGTTGCATATAAAAAACAAATGAAGTATATATTTCCATTATGCTTTATACCAAGTTGCACAAATTAAACTTTCTTTAATTTTTATAGACACCATCCTTTTCTCTCTCCCCTCTCTACTCTCTCCTTTCAAAAACCCTAGCCTCCATTGTTGATTTTTAAAGGGGCTTCCATCGGTTTTACCGTTGGAAAGCCCCCACTTTTGTTTTTATTTGTTTTTAGGTTTCCAATAATGATTTCTCCCTCGAAAGACAGGGTTTTCGATCTCCTTCGTAAGAAAAGGTTTTTCGATCTCCTTCGAAAGACAAGGTTTTTCGACCTCCTTCGAAAGACAGGGTTTTTCTCCTCTTTTAGAGGAGGAATTTCTACAGGTTACAATCCGGGATACTAAATCTAATGGATTGCCGTGAAATTATTTTGTTGGTGAAGAATTATGCGGGATCACAAAGGTTATCAATTTTTCGAATACGGTCAGATGAATCCGACGGAAATCATCCTCGCGACTACAAGGGATCGTTAGATTGTCTCTCCAACAAGGCTGTATTTTCCAGCGATATAAGCGGGAGATGTTCCACATTGCAAGATTTGTTTGACGATCGTAGTTTTTATGAAGGAAATTTTTGTTTGATTCAACTTATGTATTTGTTTGATTCGATTGCTTATGTAGATGTCGTATGACTTTTTATTAATGAATTAATTTTACTATTCAAAAAAAAAAAAAAAAAAGTTGCACAAATTATGTGGAGCTTTGTTTAGCGTTTCATTGTTGGAGCTCTTTACAGACTCGAATAATAGATTGATACCAAATCAAAGTTAAGTTAATACCAAATTAGAATTAACATAACAAGTAAAAGTTAAGTTGATACCAAATTAGCGTGGTTGAAAATTTTGTTATCAATTTGACTATAATGTGATATGAGCTTAAATCTAAAAGAGTTAGAAAGTTGCCATCGAAAGTGAGGATATAAATTTGTGATTTACCAAGGCCAGGAACTTACGCGTTATGTTATGACATCCACAACACTTGTATGTTGTACTTATCTATCTAACACCATGCTGCATTGTCTGGATATATGGAATTGTCTTTTCCATCTTGAATTGTGCCTGTCTTCAATTGTCAAACATGAGATGATGCATTGAATTGAATTCTTGTTTATAGTCATATTTTCAATTGAAGGAAACATCTTTTTTGGCAAAACTGGTTGCCTTTTCGAGACTACAAATTGCCAGAGTGACGGTGTATACCGTGTATTTACGGCTGTTGTAGTCCACTCATGATAACGATATTGTTCACAAAATGGCAAATGCCATTCTTCACAAGATAACTTTGGACTTCTAAAAATTGCTAGAGTTCCTTGAATTTTAAAAATCGCCTTGTGTACTTATAACATTTAGAACTAATTCATGTAGAAGTGTGGTAAAAGTGTATATTATTAGCAAGTCAAAGCGTTACTTAAATAGATTGTACAACTTAAACCTACTACTAGAGTTAGTATTATTAGCAGGTTACTATTATTAGCAAGTAGGCACTTTATCATCAAAATTCACTCAAGAGTAAGGCAATCAGAGATCACATCATAACACCCCAATCACAAATGCCCACCTATACAGTATAATTAGTTAAATCAGTTTTCAAAGCATAATTCGGGGTATAGGGAAGCAATTAATCCATTCATATTCAACTCGTATTTTTGGTGTTTTTCAGCAATATTTCTTTCTTTTTTTACTTCAATGAAACTAATTAGACTAACTACACTGGAAAGCAATTAAAGAGAGGAGATTACTTAGAGAGATCCTTCCCCAAGCTGAACTTGGCAATGGCTTCATTGCAACAAGGAAAAGGAGAAAAAACATGGACGTCAATCATCGAGATCATCATCCTCCATGTCCTATACCAAGAGGGGTGGGGGCCTTCCTTCGATAATACTCATCGCACATGAATTACATGGCCAAGTGCTAGTCAGTTTGCAATGTGGTAACCTGTTGGCTGAGTGCAGTCATGCCAAGCTCAAACCTCTGTAGGGTGATCATCATGTCCGAATATCAAAATCACCAGCATATGAGGGAGGGGGAGCAAAAGAAGAAGGATCAGGGCCGAAGCCCCCGCCTACTATATGTGCGCTGGGGTATCTCAAGAATGGGGTTGTAGAAATCCTGGCCCTGGATGGGGAGGTGGTAGTGCGTCTGCCCAGGCCGTAGGCGAGCTATGGGATCAGGAAGAATGAATGGAACATTTGGTGCCTACAAACCACTAATAAAGACATGGCCCAACTCGCTTTGTCCAATGAAGAGAGTCGAGATAATTAGAATCGATAAGGGTGGGGTCGGGGACTGGTTCATAGCGAGATTCAATAAACCCCGCTATCTGTCGGGCAAGAAGGGTGTTCAGGCCACCATTGACTATGGGGCAAGGAAGAGAAAGTGCCATCAACACGACATTTGGGGTAGGTGGTAGCTATACGCTCAAACTGAAGAGAAACATGATGGGGGGGTATCATATTAAATGCTTTGTCTGTCCCCCTAGACGGGTAGCTACCAATTAAATAAAGTTTGTCCCCTGCAAGTTGTTTCCCTCAACCCTCTTAAACAAAGTCCAGGCCATGAATCATTGCCAAATTTTGAAGAGAGGATGATGAATGTGAGTGGCCTTACAATATTGTAGGTTGACTGAGACCTCACTACCCGTAATATTGTAATAACATGAACCATGATTATACCCGTCCGGATTCCCAATGTCGCAAATAAGTACATGCACCCAAGTCCATGTAGAGCATGGTGCACCCTTTTCTAAACTACGTCGTTTTATTATTTTTAGAGTCTATAATTTAAAAAAATTATTGTTGTTTGTTTCCTTAAATTTTGCAAGTAAAGATTCCTTTTTCAAATTTAAATTTAAAAGATATATGTTCTTTTACCTTAAGTGTAGATGTTCATTTACTATATGTTCTTTTCATTATAACATTTGTTCTTTTATAAATATCGATTTACACGTTCTTTAATTTTAAGCCGTGTGTTCTTTTTTAAAGTAGAAAAGTTGTTGGAAAAAGTCCATGTTCTTTTATATTAATTGTATGTTCTTTTTGGGTGCACAATGAGCATTGTGCACCCTAATCCATAATCCACGCTTTCTCCCAATGTCCCCTATTGACGATTCTTAAAATATTAGCAAATTGGGGCAAGGAAAGGCAAAAGTTCTGGTTGAGCAATCGGTAGGAAACATAAAAAATAGGACCAGACCTAGGTTTAGTAACTTCAAAGCTACTATAAAACTCAAACACTAGGCTCTTATAGGTATTCACATGAACATTATAGAGGGCTTCCATGCCAATTATTTTCATGAAACTTTTGAAATCATTAGCAATTTCCATACTATTCAAAAAATCAAGATCTAGAAAGTGAGTAAGGAGTACCTCATGACCTTTCAGTCGTTGGAAATTCTCTTTTTGCTGTTTAGACTTGAAAACCACCTCAAGAAAATCTTCATCCGGTGTAATTTATGGTGGTGGTGGTGGTTGTTACCCCATACCCTTGAAGTTAGCCCACGTTGAGATTTTCGTGCTTCTGCCATTGATGCCCTTTAAAACCTTTGGTGAAACCCACACAAGAAAGAAGGTTGAAAGATAAAGGATGAGATGGGTAGAGAAGAAAGGTGGGGAAAGTGGTAGAGAAAAAGTAAAAGGTGAAGGAAGTAGGTGATTTCTTGAAGGTGGGAGGTATTTTAATGGAGATAAAAGGTGACGCATGAGAGGATGAGAGGATGGAGGAAGAAGATGAAGTGTGAGGTTAGGGTTTTGAGAGGATTTTGAGAGGAGAGAGTTAGAAGTGGGGGATTGCAAGTGGAATGAGGAAGAAAAGTGAAGGGGCTGGATTTTTCTTTTAAGCGTGAATTTGCCCTGATGCCTAGTCAGATCGGGGGTAGAAAACCTTCTTTGTGCCTTTATGGAAAATGTTGCGGGCTCGATCGGGCGAAGGCTCTTCTTTTGCTGTTTTCGAAAAAAAGTTGACGGACAAGGCCCCCGGTCGGGCGAAGTTCAATTTTCAGCTTTTTGTGCTCTCATCCATGTTTTGTCTCGCGCACTACTGGGCGAAGGTTGCCAATCAGATCGGGAGGTCTGTGTAAGTGTGTTTCAACGCTTGCTTTGATCTCATTTTCGCTCGGGGAAACTCATAGCTCACGGAAACTAACCACCCTGCATAAATTAGGCTTCAAATGAAAATTAGTACCCTCTCCCTCACTCACTAAAAAGAGCAAAGTTAAGAAGAAAAGAAATAAAAGAAAAGAAAGAGAAAAGAAAGAAATCAAAGTAAAAGGAAGAGAACATATGGGTTGCCTCCCGCAAAGCGCTGGTTTATAAAGATCCCGCACGACCATGTTACCTCATCGCTTATGTCTTAGAAAGAGTAGATTCGAAGCGAATCTCCTCTACAAGGCCTATGAAAGCACCCTCATGGTACAACTTCAAACGTTACCCATTCACCTTGAACTTCTCACCACCATCCTTAGAAATTTCAACTGCTCCATGTGGCTTGACATCATTCACCACAAATGGTCCCGACCATCGAGACTTAAGTTTTCCAGGAAAAAGTCTGAACCTTGAATTGAACACTAATACCTTATCACCACCTACATGAAATTCCCTTTTTTCTATCATATTGTAATGAAACTTCTTTGTTTGCTCCCTATAGAGCTTGTGATTCTCATAAGCTTCCAGTCTAAACTCATCCAGTTCATTCAATTGAAGAAGTCGCGCCTCACCTGCAGCTTGTAGGTCCAAGTTAATTTCTCTAGTAACCCACGCGATAGATACTCCATTTCAACTAGTAGATGGCAACTCTAGGCACACCAAAACGGGAGAAAATTATTTTCTTGAACATTTTCATCACCACTTGAGAGTCATTGGTTGGTGATGCTATGGCTTCAAACTATTTTGTCACATAATCAACACCTACCAAAATGTACCTATTTCCACAAGAAGAGAGGAATTTTCCCATGAAATCGATTCCCTAGAAATCAAAAGGTTCAACCTCCAAAATACCTGCCTTTGGCATTTCCTGCCTCTTGGAAATATTACCGGTCCTTTGGCAAGCATCATATCATAAGACACATAAAAGGCACGAGCATCCTTGAAAAATGAAAAATGACTCTATGAGTTGTGGCTTGGGAGCTTAGATGACCATTAGAAGGCATGCTATGACAATGTTATAGCACTCCCTCAATCTCCCATCTGCAACACATCTACGAAACATCCCGTCAGCACATTTTTTATATAAAACGGGATCCTCCCAGAAATAACTTTTAGCATCATGATAGAACTTTTTTCGTTGGTGATATGAAAAATCAGGGGGATGAGATCTGCCAACACAATATTTAGCAAAATCAGCATACCAAGGGTATTGGGTAGACACAACAAGGAGATCATTATCACGAAAAGAATCATATATAAGGCCATATGAGCTCGACTCAAAGCTCAAACGAGAGAGATGATCTGCAACAACGTTCTCAGCACCCTTGTTATCTCATATCTCTAGATTAAACTCTTGAAGAAGAAGAATCCATCAAATGAGCCTCGGCTTCGCGTCTTTCTTGTCCAACAAATACTTGACGGCAGCATGATCAGTGTGAATAAGGACTTTCGAACCAATGAGATAGGTTCGAAACTTATCAAGAGCATAAACAATCTCAAGGAGCTACTTCTCAGTGGTATCATATTCATTTGAGATCCATCCACAGTTTTACTTGCATAGTAGATGCCATGCAACACCTTATTCTTCCTTTGCCCAAGCATTGCTCCCACAACACCGTCACTAGCATCACACATAATTTTGAACGACAAATCCTAGTCCAGAGGTTGTCTGATTGGAGTAGTTATCAATGCTTTATTAAGCAATAATTGAGTTAGGGGTTTCGCGATTTTAGAAAAATCTTTTATAAAACGACGATAGAAACCCGCATGACCAAGAAAGTTCTCACTCCCTTGACATTCACGAGAGGGGGAAGTTTCTCAATCACTTGAATTTTTGCTCAGTCAACTTGGATACCACGTTCAGAAATAAGATGACCAAGGTCCGCTCCTTCATTGGCCATGAAGTGGCACTTTTCACAATTCAAGACTAAATTAAAATCACAACAATGCTTAAGTACCTTAGAAAGATTATGTAAACACATGTCAAAGTCAGAACCATAAATACTAAAATCATCCATAGATACCTCCATAATATTCCTAATGAAATCAGAAAATATGGCCATCAGACATCTTTGAAATGTGGCAGGGGCATTACACAAACCAAAAGGCATTCAACGATAAGCAAAAGTTCCATAAGGACATGTGAACATTGTCTTCTTCAGGTCTTCAGGATGAATAGGAATATGAAAGAAACCAGAATATCTATCCAAATAACAGAAAAAAGTTATGATTTGCTAATCTCTCAAGCATTTGATCAATAAAGGGGAGGGGAAAGTGATCCTTCAGAGTGGCCATATTCTACCTGCAATAATCAATACACATACACCACCCCGTAACAACACGAGTAGGAATAAGCTCACCCTTATCGTTCTTAACAACTGTTGTCCCCCCTTTCTTAGAAACGACTTGTACCGAGCTCACCCACTTAGAATAAAAAATGGGGTAGATGATGCCCGCGTCAAGTAGTTTCATGACCTCTTTTTTCACCACCTCATGTATATTAGGATTCAAGCGACATTGTAGTTGCATATAAGGACGGTGATTCTCTTCCAGATTTATTCTACGCATACAAAAGTCAAGGCTAATGCCCTTGAGATCATCCATGTCATACCCAATAGCTTTCTTATGCATGCGAAGCATAGTGAGAAGCTTTAAATATGGCTATCATCGAGTTTAACACTCATGATCACGGGATAATTCTCATTATCATCAAGAAATGCATATCTAAGGTGAGAGGGTAATAGTTTTAATTCTACCTTCTTCACATGTGGGTCAAAAGTGAAACAAGTGGTTTGCATTACCGCAAAACCTTCAGCCTCATCAGTGTCAAAGCCATCCAAATCATGGAGCAAACTAGTCACCTCATCATCACCTTCAATTTTTGAGGCTCCAAAAGTAAGAATAGCCTCCAATAAATCATCTAACAAGGCTCGAGGAGTATCATATCTAGCAACCTCCTCTATGACATCAATCCTGCAACAAGTGTTCTCAAGAATAGGAAACTTTAGAGCATTAGAAAGCTTAAAAGTCACAGTATCATCGCCAACACTCAAAGTAAGATAATCATACTTGACATCAATAACATCACCATCAGTAAATAAGAAAGATCTACCCAAGATGATGGAGATTTGACTATCCTCTTCCATATCTAGTATTACAAAATCAATAGGAATACATAATTTTCCAACCCTAACAGGTACATCCTCTAAAATACCCAAAGGATATTTTACAGAACGATCTGCCATCTGCAAAGTAATCTATGTGCACTTTAAGACTCCCATGTTCAATTTATTACAGATAGGTAATGGCATAACAGATACACTAGCTCCTAGATCACATAAAGACTTATCAATAAATAAAGCACCTACATGACAAGGGATGGAGAAACTACCAGGATCCTTGAGTTTTAGTGGGGTTTTATTCTGCAATACAACATTGCACTTTTCAGTTAGAGCAACTCTATCTATACCACCAAAATCCTTCTTCTTAGTGATCATATCTTTGAAAAACTTAGCATACACATGTACTTGAGAAATTAAATCAGTAAAAGCAATTGTTACCTCAAGGTTCTTGACCATGGCCAAGAACTTACCAAGTTGTTGATCGACCTTTGATTTTTGCGTCCTATAAGGAAAATGTAGTTGTGGTGTAGGAGAATCAGTAACCTTCTCCTTTTGCCTTCTTGCTTCATCTACTTTCCCTATCTCAATGTCAATTTTTGAGCTATCCTCATCTTCATCTCCATCCACTACATCATTTTAAACTGGAGGTGGTGAATCATCAGTAGGCATAGGTGGGGCATCATATTGTGTATTGCTTCAAAGGGCAACGATATTAGCAATTTCTTTGGGATTGGTTTCCCCGGTACATGACCTGGTTGCCTCTGCACATTATTTCTGGCTACCTAAGCAAACAAGTGAAGTTGAATCAGATATGGGTGAAGCAAATCCATAACTCTTTAGGGATTTTGAAAATCCCGGTTCCTATATTCTTCAAGGTGGTATTTGGCTCCCCACCACTACTACTAATTTTAGCATTTATCCTCAGTTCACTCGGATGGTGAAAGCATAACTATTTTGTGGAGGTTCGGCTGAAGATCCTCTTGACCATCTTGATAGATTTCTTGAGATCTGTGCCATGATAACCACAAATGACATCTCTCCAGACTACATTAATATGCATCTATTCCTGTTTTCTTTTACCGAAAAAGCAAAATCATGGCTCAAGAGCTTACCTGCTAAATCCCTTACTACTTAGGAGGAAGTCACATTGACTTTTCAGAAGAAATACTTTCAAGAGAGTGTAAGACAACAGACATAAGGAGGAAGATATCCTCATTTGAGTAACAAAATGACGAGACTCTTGTAGAAGCTTGTGAGCGGTTTAAGGAGATGATCCGTTCATGCCCTCACCACGAGTTCAACAAAAAAACTACTCATGCAGTTCTTCTATGATGGTCTTGATCCTATATCACGTGTCAACCTTAATGCTGGAGCAGGAGGTCAACTTTCTAAAATCCCACAAGATCAACTTGAATCCATAATTGAAGAAGTGATTAAATAGAGTTAAGAGAATAAATAATCATGTTAATTTTATATGTCTATTTTAAAAGGAAATTGTAATTCGAAATTCAGGAAAATAGTTTTGATAAAGTTTTGGAGACAACTGATTTATAAAAGGATTTTATAAAAACCAAATTTAAAAAGTTTTCGGAAAAAACGAATTCAATAAAAATCGAGTTAAAATCGTTTTATGAAAATAAGATTTTCGAAAACAGTTTTGGGAAAAAGAATTTCGAAATAATAAAGGAGTGTGAGATAAAAAGGAAATCAAATTGGTTATCAAGGTTATGGATAAACATTGATTTAAAGAAAAGTTATATTTTTAGAAACAAAGATAAAGATGAAAAGGATAAAGTTTGTTTTCTAAAAAGAAAGGGTATCTGAGAAGATAGTAGGTGTGGTACTGCTGATAGAGAAGCAGTGGCAGCAAAACTCCATACACTTCATAAGCCACGTCCTGGCTGGAGCGCAATAGAGGTATGAACTGCTGGAGAAGATGGCATACGTCGTACTCATTGCGGCAAGAAAACTGAGGACATACTTCGACTCTCATACCATCCAGGTCCTCACCAACCGGCCCTTGGAGAAGGCTCTCCACAAGCTCGATACGACCGGCAGACTGCTCAAGTGGACAGTAGAGCTCTCAAAGTTTGACATTAAGTACCGGCCTCGCACGACTATTAAGGCCCAAGCATTGGCGAACTTCATTGTCGAAACGACATATGCAGATACATCTGAACCGGCCGGCATCTGGCAGATAGCAATCGATGGTTCAGCCACACAAATAGGAGCGGGGGCCGGTGTAGTAATGACGTCCCCAGAAGAGGAGATTTTCGAGTACTCCGTCCATTTCGGCTTCAAGGCTTCCAATAACGAGGCAGAGTACGAGGCAGCCCTGGCCGCAATAAGCCTGAGCATTGCGGCAGGTGCCAAGAAGATCCTGATGATGACCGACACCTAACTGTTTTTAAATCAGATAGAGGGCACATACGAAGCTCGAGAACCCGTCATGCAAAAATATATGAGCAAGGTCAAGAGCATGACGGCAGATTTGCAGAATTTCGAAGTAAAGCTGATACCAAGAACATTGAACATGGCGGCCGACGCCCTGTCCAAACTGGCTAGCTCAAGTACTAGCGGCACGAAGCGGAGCGTCATGATTGAAACACTGACAGAGAGGAGTATTGACACTTACAATCTACAGTTAACACCATCATCCAGCGCGCTGAATGGTATGATGATATCATGGCCTACAAGCTGACCGAGACTCTACCAGAGGATAAGATGGCGGCCAAGAAGATCAGGAGAGACTCACCATGGTACCGCATCTTCTAGAGCCTACTGTACAAGAAAGGTTTCTGACTCCTACTCCTAAGGTGCGTGACGGCCCACGAGGCCACAAAAATAATCGAAGAAATACACGAGGGAGTCTGTGGGAACCATATCGGTGGGAAAACGTTGGCATTAAAGGCACTCATAGCAGGATTCTATTGGCCAACCATGTTCACTTATGCACAGGCCTACGTGAAGAAGTGCAACAAATGCCAAAGGTTCGCACCGGTAATCAACCAGCTGGCAAATGATTTACAGCCGATCCTCAACCCAATCCCTTTCGCTCAATGGGGGATGGACATTATAGGGTCGTTCACACCGGCATATGGGGGAAGGAAGTTCCTAATTGTGGGTATTGATTACTTCACAAAATGGATTAAGGCAGAGCCTACCGCAAAGATAACGGCTAACCAAGTGAAGAAGTTCATCTGGCATAATGTTATCACTAGGTTTGGGATTCCTATGGGAATTGTCATGGATCATGCGTGCAATTTGATTGCGGCCCCATCAAAAGCCTTTTAAGCCCATATGGCATTAAAATTCGCATACTCGTTAGTATGCCATCCTCAGAGCAATGGCCAGGTAGAAGCCGCTAATAAACAGATCTTGAACGCCTTGAAGAAGAGACTGGATGATCTGAAGGGTGCTTGGGAAGACATGGTCCCAGCCATACTATGGTCGAATAGGATAACGGAAAAGGAAGCTACCGATGAAACGCCCTTCAGGCTAGCTTTCGGGGCAGAAGCGGTGTTGTCGGTCGAAGTAGGTTTCCCTACCGGCGGATCCTAAATTATAACCCAGAGCTGAATGACAAGCTGCGCAAAGAAGATATGGACCTCTTATCAGAGGTTAGACTGGCCACTGAGCTCAAGTCGGCAGTATACAAAGATCGAATCAAATGGCTTACAACAAGCGAGTACTCAGGCGTACAGCAACTACCGGCAAAGCACATGCTGACGGAAAGCTCACAGCTAATTGGGAAGGACCCTACCTTGTGAAGGAAGAAATCGTCCCAGGAGCCTACCGGCTAGAGGACATGTCAGGCAAGCTGCTGAAGAACAGTTGGAATGCCAGCGTTCTCAAGAAGTACTATGTCTAAGTAGCTCTAGGCATCAATTAGGTAGCAATAAGGCATTGTCACCAATAATTTTTTTTTTCTGGCAATTCAAAGTTTTTATTGACTACCAAAAAAATGGTAAGAAGGGAACAAACAGTCACCAATACAGACCAACCACTGAACAGACTCAGTAGGGAGGCAAAAAACAACCTGCACACAGGCAGTAAACAACCAGCAAGAAGCTAACCCAGAAGATACATCCTATCCTGGTCAGTACAAGTACAAGCTAATGTGAAAATAACTTCATTAACCACCCGTTTAACAGGAGCACAACTGCCTTTAAAAACTTTGCTATTCCTTTGTTTCCACACTGCATACAATGTTTCAGTAAAGCACTTAGTGTATAATTTTGCAAATCTACTACAACCATGTGCCTTTGTAATAGCATATCTCTTTGACTGGCAAAATCAGTATGACTATTAGAATGAAGCTTGTGGAAAACCTGAGACCATATAGCAGCAGCATAGCCACAGTCAAAGAATAGGTGTTGGTTGATTCATCTACAGCCCCACAGAGGCTACAAACCTTATCACAAGGTATATTCCACTTGTTGAGGCGATCAGTGGTAGCCAATTTGTTTTGCAATGCCATCCATAATATAAATTTGCTCTTTGGAGTAGCTTGGTTATTACATATCAATCTTTTCCAATCAACTCTAGGGAAGTTACCAAGGAGCAGTTGATAAACCTTCTTGATTCTAAACTCTCTCTTGTCAAATAATGCAGTATCCCAGCCTCCTAAATCATTGAGCAAATCCCTACTTTCAATAATTTTCCTCAACAGCCATGAAGTGGTAGCTTTCACCTCAACTGTACTGGTATTACTCCTTTTAATGTAATACACATTAACCCATTTCACCCACAGTTTATCAGCCTTAAAAGAAATGGCCCAAAGGTGCTTCAAAATAGCAGCTTTATTCCATAACTCCATATTCACTAACCCCCATCCTCCACACGTTTTAGGGACATAGAAGGTAGTCCAAGCCACTGGAGCTTTTTTTGACTCAATGGTATTACCTGTCCATAAAAACTTTCTACAGATACTCTCCATAGCTTTTATGAGTTTTTTTTGGCAAAGGAAAGATGTGACCCCATTAATTTTGCATACTACTGAGGATGCTTCTTACCAACTGTAGTCTTCCAGCATAGGATAGTAACTTAGCCACCCAACCTTGAGCTCTTGCAGTAATCTTATCAATAAGAGGCTTGCACTGAGAAAGCTCATGAGCCTCATCAAGACTAACGCCGAAGATATAGATGCTACTCTTTTTAGGGCTAGCATGAAGACCAGAGGCCCTAGAAAACTTCATAAAAGCATGAATCAACTTAGTAACAGAACTGTGGTCTGCTCTTGAAAACATGAGCAGATCATCAACAAACATCAGATGAGTAAGATGCAATCTCTCACACTTTGGATGGAAGTTAAAATCAGGGTTGTTCTTTAACTCTCCCAAGCATATGCTTAGATATTCCATGCTAATAGCAAATAAGAAAGGGGACAGTGGATCCCCTTGTCTCAGTCCTTTTTTTGCATTAAAAGGGGCTGCAGGTTGGCCATTAACCAAGATAGAGTAGGAGACACTATGGACACAAGCCATAATCCAAGCAATGAACTTGCTAGGAAAACCTAGCTCAGAAAGCATACTTTGTAAGAAAGCCCATTCCACTGAGTCATATGCTTTTTTGATGTCCACCTTAATCACACATCTAGGAGACATCCCTTTTCTATTGTATCCCCTGATTAACTCAGTTACAAGCAAAATGTTGTCAGATATGTGCCTATTTGGAATAAAACCAGCCTGAGCATTATCATTAACAACTTCATGAATTACCTTTGGCAACCTATTAGTAAGAATCTTTGAGATGATCTTGTAGATGACAGTACAACATGCTATTGGTCTGAAATCTTTAGCATGAATAGCATTATCAACCTTAGGGATAAGTGTAATAGAAGTGGAGTTCAAAGACTTGTATAAAAAAGCCTTGTCAAAGAACTCATTCACAACATCATACACAGTTTCCTTAATCATAGGCCAACTCTTTTTAAAGAAAAAAGAATTAAAGCCATCCAATCCCGGGGCTTTATTGTCTTCAATTCCAGCAAGAGCTTTATCAACTTCATACTTATAAACAGGTTGAACTAGCATAGTGCAAGCCTCCTGGCTTAGTCTAGTCCCAACTCTCATGGTCACCAGATCAATAGCATCAAGAGAAGTAGAATTAGTACCAAGCAAATTCTTGTAAAAATTCACTAATTCACTCTGAATATCCTCAGGAGTATGTAGTATATCACGATTCTCACTTTGAAGCAAATTAATGTTATTCTGGGCTCTTCTAACTTTTGCATATGTAAAAAACAGTTTAGAATTTGTATCACCCTGAGAAATCCATGTAATTCTAGATTTCTGATGCCAAATGCTATTATCAACTTTCAACCAGTGCTTAAGTTGATTATAGCAAAGTCTTTCCTCTGCTTGAGCTTCAGTATTCATGTATATGTCTGGAATGGATTGTACTTCAGCAAGTCTTTGCCTATACTCTTCAATTTTCTGTGAAGCATGAGAGTAGTTAGCATGATGAAACTTCTTGACAGCTTGTTTCACAGCTTTCAACTTGGCCCATAAACTTTGCATTTTTTAATTTCCATCAATAGACTGACATGCTGTTAGAACATTCTCCATAAATTCCTTATGTTCAGCTATAATATTCTGAAATTTAAAGGGTCTTCCTCCTCCTTTATCCTGGTCCCCTAAATCCACCAACAAAGGTGAGTGGTCTGAAATTCCACTAGGCAAATACTGCACTGAAACATCAGGGAACCTCATATTCCAAGCCTCATTCACATAGGCTCTATCAATTCGACTATCAACTCTATCATTTCCAGAGCTCTTGTTGCTCCAAGAATAGAAGAGACCAGTTGAAGGAGCCTCGTTCAGCTGACTTTCCATAACAAAGGTAGAAAGATCCTGAGTTTCAGCTTCTGTAACTGGAGCTCCATTTAATCTATCAGCACGCAGCCTTAGAAATTGCATTAAAATCCCCAATCAACATGAGAGGTTTAACACTGTCATCTGAGATTTGCAAAAGCTCTTGCCAAAGGGCTTTTCTATCATGTATGGTATTTAATCCATACACAGCAGCCACCCAAAACTGAATATCACCAGATATAGTTTCCATATTAACCAATAAAACTTGTTCAGCTTTAGAGACCAGTTGTATCTTTACACTCCCTGGTTTCCAGCCAATCCAAATTCTACCCTTAGGAGAATAGTCATTATTATCTTCCCAACTCCACTCTGAACCAAATTTCTTCCTTACTTTATCCACATTATTTCTTCGAACTCTAGTTTCAAAGATAGCACACAACTGACACTGATGATGCTTAAAGAAGCTTGACTTCCTTTTGTTTAAGAGGGTCATTGAGCCCTCTTACATTCCATGCTGTCATCAACATCAAGACAAATAAGGGTTTGGTCCCTTAGCACCCCCAAGCATACCTGAGCTTTGTCCACTGTGATGGAAACTAACAGCCTTCACAGATTGATAAGCCAGCTGCTTACTTTTATCTTTGGATTTCCTGGTGACAACTTTCCATTCTCCCGATGATCATCAATTTGGTCTTCCTGTGGAGCCGACACAGTAGGTGAATTCACTGGGGTCACCACCATACTTAGATCTACTGTAGTAGTAGGATTGCTAGTTATCCCAGCATCTACTAGTACCACAGGCTCACCAGCAGGGGGATTATCAATGAATACTGCCTCAGCTACTTGCTCAGTTCTCTCCACTGAAGGAAGAGCTTTATGAACCCATTTCTTAGTTACTTTAGACTGTGATTTAGAGTTAGCTTTGAAGCCATCACAATTATGTCCAATAATAGAGCATTTAGTGCAAAAGGCTGGTAACCAGTCATATGTAACTTTTTGGGCAAAGGTCACACCATTTGGTTCCACTATATGAAGTTCCTTAGGTATCTCGTTAGTTATATCCATTTCAATCAAGACTCGAGTAAAAGACACCCTCAGTGCCTTAGAGGTGCACTCATCAGCATAGATAGGGACTCCTAACAAACTACCAATCCTACTAAGAGAGTCATCACTCCAATAATGTAATGGCACATTGGGAAATTTCACCCAGATGGGGATAGCTTTCAAAATTTCAGAATGGAAGTTAAAGCTTGGGGACCAGGATTTCACAATAAGTGGTTTACCATAAAACATGTGAGGACCTGACAGTAAAATTCGATCTTTATCTTCTGCATTATTCAGCTTCACCACAAAATACCCTTCGTCATGCTAAATTTTTTTTGGCTCAAACCCAAGACTCCAATGAGTTTTAACATATGACATCAACGCAGTAAGTGTTGAATTCTGACCCACTACATACACTATGATTGAATTAATCCAAATTTCACTGAGTTTAGAGACCTCATTTTTGTCAAGTTTCGTTATAGGTTTACCATCAATCAACTCAGGAGCAATAAATTTAAGCCTCATACCTTTATCCGACATCTTGCTCTAAGATGTGAATGTTTTCCATTGTTGCATCGCCTCATTTCCCGATGTAGATATTGCGCTAGGTCCAACATTCCCATTCGTTCGAGTTACTGTTCCATTGGTCTGAGCTTCCTTACTAAGAGGATTTAAGTTCTCGTGACTTCCAATCTCTTCCAGAGACTTTGTCGTCGTCGGAGTACTACTCTCCGGCACCGCCGTCTTCTTTTTCCGAGCCATAAAGATCAGAAGGTGCACAATAGCAAAACCCTAATCATGCGCCTCGAGAGCTTTCTAACGACTAGTTTTGGTTCTTCTTTTCGATTATCACCAATAAATTTTAATTACATAACATTGGGCACTATAGCCATTAGTTGCACTTTCAATTATTGTTATAAGCGATAAATTCGGAAAGGCTGGGAAGAGCCGTTTTATTTAATAAAATGAGCATCTTCTATCATTTTGCATGTCAACAAGTTCTATAATGGTCAATGACCTACGTGGATCTGCCGTTAACAGCAACTTCACCTAAACAAAGACCTTGGCGGTCAATAACCGATTAGGATCTGCCGACCAAGGATAACTCAACACAAGTCCCCTGACGGTCAATGACCAATTAGGATCTTACCGTCGGGAGCGACCCTAAAACAACGATTAACTACCGGTCCACGACCTTATTGGATCTGCCGGAATAATTCGGTAAACGAAACATTCTTAATCGGTCAATCACCTTGGTGGATCTGCCGGATTAAGTGTGTACGCAATAGAGATTAACCAATCAATGACCTTAGTGGATCCGCTGGATTAATTAAAATATGTAATTAGCGGTTAACCGGTCAATGAACATTACGGATCTGCCAAATTAAGCAACTATTCTAATAATCGTCAAAATGCGAAAAAACGATAAAGCATTTAAATGTGACAAATAATGGAGACGACATCAAAGTTGGACAGAAAATATCAAATTCATTGATAGGATAAAATTACAATCCTAAAGGTCTAACAGGAGATAGTACCGGCCACAGGTGGCCGAACTTACAAAAAAAGCAAGAACAGGAAGAAAATAAAAAGGCTCTTCATACCCAGGACCATCGATGACAACCACCGGATCGCTCTGTTCTCCAATGACGACAACAGCGGTGTTGTCGGCATCCTGGCCATGTTCTTACTTGAACTCGATTCGGGGATCGGAGTTGGCTATATCGGCGTCAGTCACCCCGAAGTCTAGGACCTCGCCCTTGACCGGGAGTTTAAAATCCCAGCGACCGTGAGCCTCCTCCACCATAGACCAATCCAAGTCTGGAATGGCATGTTTGGCGCACCTCATGGCCGCAGAACAACCACCGTTATAACGTTTGGCCAGGCGAGAAACGAAGTCCATGGACTTCCGGTACTCAGAGACCGCATTGACTTGCCAGTCCTCTGGCTCCTTGAGCTCCTCCCTCAATTTTGTAATCTCAACATCCTTGTTGGACACGTCAAGGGAGTCCCCTTCGATCTTTTTATTCGCGACATGCAGGTCCGCCTTAACCTTGTTCATGTCGGCCTCAACTTTCTTCAGCTTCGACTCGGTAGACTCAAGGTCAGCTTTCCTGTTAGTCAGCTGCTCAGCGGCAAGCTGGTGCACCTCCACCTCAGCAAGGTGGGCACTCTGGAAGTGCCGGTAAAGGTTGCAGAGCTCCTTACTAGACTTCGCTGCCTGCGGAAACGAAAAAGCCAAAGTTAGCAAGTAAGCGAAATAAATGGCAAACAAGATAAAAGAAAAAGCAGTCAAGCTTACCACAGCTAGGTTATGGGCATGGATGGCAGCAACGAGCTTCACCTTGTCGGCCGGCATGTCGTACTGTAGTTGAAGGCCTTCAGCAGCCGGTACCCAAGGTTGCTGCCTTTCAAAGGACGGTCCAGTAACAGTGACTCATCGTCAAGAACGTTGAGTTTTGGCTGAAACATAGCCCCGTCCTTGACGGGCGAACGGGTCCACCGTTTTTGGAGGACCTCAGCTACCTCCACCTCCGAGCGCTCAATGAAGCCCGACTTTCGGGGCTTCGCAAATGATTGCAGCGTGGGAATCATTGCCGGCAACGTTAGCTGCTTGTATACCGGCCGGAGTGACGAGCTACCAACCTCAGCCACCCGACCCTTCATCAATAACTTGGGGTCTGGATCACCCCCCCTTCTTAGCGGTAGCGACGGCAATCGACATTGCTAGCGATTCCTTAGCATGATTTTTAGGTGCCTTCTCAGGAGTGGCCTCAGATTTTTGCTTCTGCGGCAGCAAGCTTGACCTCCTCTAGACTAAGGGAATTGAGTCCCTATCGTCCTCATCGCTCCCGGCTTCCCGACCAGAGCCACGTCCCTGTCGCCTTTCCCAGCCTCCAGTGCTGGTGGGGATAGACGTAAATCGACTGGCAGACTTAGGAGGCATGTTGCTAACCGGCTCGTAGTTCTGATTTAAATACAGAGCCTCACAGATGAGATGTTTCTGGCCTATAAACACAGAGACAAAGTAAGTTAGAAATGTAATCGACACATACATTATCTAAAGAAAAGAGTTAAAGCGGTAATTAAAACCCACCATGGGGATCAGCGGTACAAAAATCGAGAATAGAAAGTTCTGGATTACTCAGAATATACTTGACATGAGGAAGCCAAGTAAGGGGTACCGATATCCTCTTCTTCCCCTTCAGAGCCGGTATGGTGGTTGAAGCAAAAAAATCATATGCCTCTTTCTCCCAGCCGCTCAACCCTCTATTAGGGATGTGCTCCATCCGAGAGCGAGGCTTAGTCTATTGGCGGTGCAGGGGCGAATCGACAGGCACCTGCACCCAGAAAAATCTCTCCCTCTAGTGCTTTAAAGAGGTGAGCTTGGGATAGACCGTCAGCTTGTCGGCCTTGGTATAGAGGGATTGACCCTTTAACCAGAAAGCGGTTCTCGCGGCATACAGTTGCCCTCACATCATCAACCTTCACGGAGGTAGCGCTACTGGCCTCGTTAGGAGGCATGTACCATTTCGCCAAGGCCTCCTCATCAGACTCGATCGGGATTATTTAAGAGAGGTCTTCATCTTCCTCAGCCTCCAGAGTGACTGATTCCTTATCAGATAGCAGAGACCACACAACATGACGTCGACGTCATCCGAGTTAACGGACGACGCCTCTCCTTGAGCCTGGGAAGGCCCGGCTTTGGCCTTAGCTTCAGCCGCCATATCGGCTGGCCTCGATGATGAAGCTTCGCCGAAGGGGAATAATTGGGGCAGTGCTCGGCAAGTCCGACCATGGTTCCATATTGGCCATAAACCGGCACCCCTAAGGCGTTTCCAAGCGCCACTACTGAGCCCAGAGGAGAGACGCGCAATGCCGACTCCTCGACAACCCTACCAAAAGTACTACAGTCATGTTTGATACGATCAAGATTGCCAAGAAGTGGAAGATCAGTCTAGAGAGAGAAAGTTTGATATGTGAATGAGAGCAACTGAAGAATGATGTGAAATTAGGAGCGGAGGTCACCCAAAGCGTATTTATAGAAAAACTCACGGTTTGGTTTAAGCGACTCTTCGTCTTCCCGTCCTTGATCACGCACGTGTTATAATACACGGGAACAACTGTGAAGCAGTTACTCATAATGACCTCTGGCACAGTCACGCGCATCGAGGCGACGAGTGGAATTCCCAGGCAACGATTGATCTTCCTACACCAATTCATGCCAGAAATATCCTTGACGGTTTAGCATCCGAATAAGCAGGATACATCTGTACCAAACATACCGGCTTGGTGGCTAGTTGTATGGGGGCTGACTAAGTTCCATACTGGTCCTCGTAGACCGATAAGAATCGTCTGATCAACGCATTCCTTAAAGAACTGTTGACTTTGTCATACCGGTTTTATCAGGATACCTCAACGGTACTCCTCCTTAGGCCATTCTCACATGGTGATCCAGTTACTATCTAAATGCGCCTACAAGTCTCAAGATAAGTATCAAAGAAGATAGAATTGTATCTAAAGAGATACAATTATGCCCAACCACTAGGAGCAGAGTCCTACCCTAGCAAGAACTCTTGCCAGCTCCTATAAATACCCCGTTGATCTGAGTCATAAGGTACGTTCATAATCATAATTACACTCCACTTAAGAGCTACCCGTTTACTAATTACTGACTTAGGTATCGGAGAAGCGTTCCTCGGATCAACCCTCGAGGTTAGTTTACGTGCTCTGTTTTGCAGGATATCAAACTGGCTTACATACGAAGAAGATATTGGTTCACACCCTACCATTTATTCCATACCGGAACACCTTAATCTTAATAGTAAAAGATAAATCTCTTCATAAGAATGATTTTCGGTTAGTCCATAAGATATATAAGGGTTTAAGATTTAGTTTCATAACTCACGTTTTTAGAGAGAAAAATCGGAGATTTCAAGTTGAAAACAGTTTCCCAAGGTACAGAGTATAGCACAGTTCTAGTCAAATTGAGTAACTATTCGAAGTTTGTAATTGTCCTCTAATTTGCTTGAATAAGAAGCACGCTTTTGAGGATCTTTTCTTTCTGTAATTTTATTATTATAAAGAGTGGCAACACTTAGAGTTAAGTGTTGGGGAGCACTACTAGGGTTAGTAGTGGGGGAATCTTATTGTATCAAGAGTTTAATATTTTAGGATTCAAGTAATAAAAGAGTTTGGTTTGTGTGGACATAGATCTCAGAGGTGAGATTGAACCACATTATATCTTGTGTTTGATCGTTGATTTCTTATTGTGTTAAGTTTTAGTTTTCGCAAAAATACAAATCGGAGAATTACGAGCGAATAGCACAGTGCTAGGCACAGTGCCATAACCGAGTTTTTGCGAAAAACGATTAAATTTAGTCACTCAATTCAACCCCCCTTCTTGAGTGTCACCTTGTGTTCCAACAATCACATATTCGGGTGCGGTAATCAGTTATGAACACAGGCTCAGGCTCTAGATACCATATAGAAGTGTGGTAAAAGTGTATATTATTAGCAAGCCAAAGCTTTAGTTAAATAGATTGTACAACTTAAACCTACAACTAGAGTTAGCTATGAAGATAAATCTGAAGTACAAGGATCGGATATACATGTTTAAACAGTATCCTATAAACAAGAGGAACTAATGATAAGGATACAATATTTAGATTACAAACTACATAAGATATATAAGATAGAGATACGTTTGATATTTGACTTCACCGTATATTTTTTTGATGACCGTCAAACACCAAATGTGATAAGGGTAGTAGCGAGTTGGACTATTGGACAATTTAGAAGAATTGGGGATTAGGGAGAGAAAACCAAATCTAATATGACTTGGATGAAGGGTGCTAAGAAACGCATATAAAACTGAGTTTGAGGGAGGATATAGCATATGACAAAAGAGAATGGAGACTATAAATCTATATACACAACCAATGGTGACATAATTTTAATTCATGCTATCGACACCACATTGTGGCTAAATCTTTGGCAATGCTCTTTCTATTGTTTGTTGTAAAACAATCTTCAAAGGATATAGAAACACTGCCAATATATATTAGTAATATCTAACATTGATATAGATCCTTGGAAGGACTGAATAAATAAAAGAATATAAATAATAAATTTTTATAAGTGAATAAATTAACTACTTTTGATTTTATGAATTTTTAGCCAGTTAATTCGTTTTACTAATTAGATCCTTTAAATGACAGGGTGAAAAATAATTAAATTTCCTTCTTCAAAAAAATTATAGATGACAAAATATGAATATATTCTAAAATGAAGACGAAATAGAAATTTTACCACTAGACCAAGCAATAAACTTTGCTTTCATCCATTTATTATATTTTCTTGTATTTGATCTTTGACATAGGTGGGGAACTTCAATCAAGACCAATTGAAAATATTCTCCACTAAAACAATGTACGTACGTATAATACATCTCTCTCATCCTAGTCAAAAACCCACCTGAGTTGATCACCCAAAAAAACTATCATTATCCTCAAGTTGCTAGTCACTTCATCGATCACCTATCTACTAAAAGGATCAAAGCATATTCTATGGCTCTTGTAAACCTATATAATTAACCTTGCAAATAAAATAAGAA
Source organism: Beta vulgaris subsp. vulgaris (assembly GCF_026745355.1). Lineage (NCBI taxonomy): Eukaryota > Viridiplantae > Streptophyta > Magnoliopsida > Caryophyllales > Amaranthaceae > Beta > Beta vulgaris. Next base: position 10,242,013 of record NC_079209.1, read on the forward strand.
TCCTCACATATTATAAGGTGGGGAAACCAAAACCATTCACTAATTAATATAATGTTTTACCTTTGATTCTTCCCATCATTTTAACCTTAAAAGCTACTGATTGCAACCGTCCACTAGTTATTCCTTAATATAATGAAAGAGGTTCTTAATAAGTCTATCTATAGTTAATTATAATTACATCGAGACTATTATTTAGAGGGGTTGGTACGTCAAATGTATGTCACCGCGCAAAAGAATTGCTTTTTCAATTTTAACAACCCATTTGCCATTTGGTATGAACGGAGATGATTGTAAAACAAGTTTATATAATTTTGAAATTTCCAAAAAAAAATACTTACTAATGACAATGCATACTTGGGAGTAAAAGTATTATATTGATGCTCGTGTAAAACTTAATATTTTTTTATAAAATTATTTACAAGGTAAATTAGTGTAATTTCAAGTTATGAACTTTCTCCCTTATAAGAACGATCGATGTTTTTTTTTTTTTTGATAATTTTCAATTTCTCATTGATGAAGATGTTAACCAATCATGCAAGAGAAGATACTGTTATATGAGGGCTACATTGAAATATAAAACAATCTAGAGATGGTCAGAGCAATGCAACGAAGTCTGATCCTCGATGAAGGCCTTTCTTTGCTAATCCATCAGCGACGAAATTAGCGCTACGCCCCATATGGTGAATGGAAAGATTTAACCCTCTAGCAGATGCTGAACGGATGAAAGTTCAGGATAAAGTTGAGGTTCCAAGGACCACCGTTATGAGACAAGCACCATGAGACTGCATTTTTTGAGTCTGGTTCAATTTCAATAGGGAGTGCTTTGAAGGTTGTGCTATTAAGAGAGATTTGCACAGCCCTATGGATCGCTAGAACTTCAGCCGAATTAATTTCCATGTGAGGTATAGGGCATGAGAAGATACATAGAAATTTTCCATTCGAGTCTCTTAAAACTCCTCCAATTGCGGTTCTTCCCAAGGTGGGATCAAACGAGGCATCAACATTCCATTTTAAGGCTGGGATAATGGAGGAGACCAAGAAAGGTTCGGTTTTGGGGTGCGGTGAGGGGAGCTAATAACTTGTTGTAAACATTTGGGCCATCTTTTCACTTCATCTGGGCTATAAGGGAAGGAGTCATCCCAACATTTGATCCACCATGAGAGGCGAAGCAGGATCAAATCTTGGATATCTTCGACTGAGCTTGGGAGATTGTTGAAAGTACGTTGGTTTCGTTCTTTCCAGAGGGGCCTGATTATTACATAGAAACTTGCTTGCCATACTTTTTTAACAAACTGTGATTTACCTGGATAATGCCATTGTGCAAAGGTTGATTCAATTGAAGAGGCTGGAATCCACGGGATCGACCAAAGATAAGACCACCATTCCCATATTTGTTGTGAATATCGGTAGTGAATGAATAGGTGGGAGCATGTTTCTGGAAATTCCTTGCAAAGGGGACATAGGTTTTCATGATTCGGAATGATATGAAGCCTTGCCAACTTGTCTTTGGTGTTGATTTTTTCTAGACATGAAAACTATAGAAACACTTCCATTCGAAATGGGACGAGGCCCCTCCACAACTTGTGGGCTGCGTTTTGGAGATACGAAAGGTAGTTTTTTGAAAGCTCCAGGTAAAAGGCCTTAACTGAAAATTTTCCGGATATCTCTAGGCACCAAATCAGTCTATCTTTAGAAAGAGGATCCATAACTGCTTTCTTTAAAAGAGTATCCAATTCCTGCCATTCCAGAATATCACGAGCTCGAAGTTGTCGTTTCCAAGGCACATTCCACCTCCAAGTATCACCATCCCAAAAACCCATGTCTTAAACTGTTGCCGTTTGGTTACTTGCGATTAAGAATAACCTGAGAAAACAGAATTTCAGAGCATTGTTAGTTAACCATATGTCAAACCAAAACAGCGTTTTCTTGCCGTTACCAATGGACATTCAAGAACATGATGATTTCATGAGCGAATTTGCCTCTGGATGAGATAAAATGAAATTACAAATTTCTTTCCATGGGCCACCCTTTGAGATTTTAGAGAGATTCGGCAAGGTGATAGTGGACGGATAGTTGTATTTGGTTTGGATGATCTGCCTCCAAAAGGAGTTAGGCTCCTCAAAAAAGCGCCATATCCATTTGAAGAGGAGCCCAAGATTACGGAGGAGGAGATTGCTAACATTTAGCCCTCCTTTTCTTTTCGACAGTTGGATCGTATCCCAGCATACAAGAGGAAGGGCTTTTTTTCAAGAGAACCGGCCCATAAAAATCGCCTCTGCAGTTTGACGATTTTACCAACTACTCCCTTTGGAATTGGGAGTAAAGACATGTAATATATAGGCAAGCTGGCAAGGGAGGCTTTGATCAATGTTAGCCTCCCTTCAATTAAGAGAAGATTTTGTTTCCAAGAAGCTAGCTTTTTCTCCATTTTGTCAAGGATAGGATCCCAAAGTTTGATCCGTGAATTCTTGTCTCCAATTAGTAAGCCCAAATAAGTGAGAGGGGATTTACCCGCTTTGCAATATAATGATCTTGCGGCCTCCTGAATCCATCCTTCAGAGACATTGACTCCCATAATTTCGGGTTTGTGAAAATTTATTTGGAGTCCCGAGATGAGTTGAAAAAGTATTAGGGTTTTTTTGATTTCCATGAGATGGTGTAAATTGGGTTGGGAAAAGAGAATGGTATCATCAGCATATTGGAGGTGCGTGAGAAGGGGCCCATTCTTAGAAACAGGAACACCATTCCACATCTGCAGATTTGTGGCTTTTTTTATTAGTAAATTGAGAAATTCTACGACAAGTACGAACAAGAAGGGGGAGAGGGGGTCTCCTTGTCGGAGACCCCTATGAAGTTTGATGGGGATGGTAGGAGATCCATTTACAAGGATGGAAGCTGCAACGGAGGTTACACAAGAGGAAATCCATAGTCTCCATTTCTGGGGGAACCCCATTTGGCTAAGGATCCAGTCCAGGAAGGACCAAGAGACACAATCAAAGGCCTTATGGAAATCCAGTTTAAGGATCACAGCCTTTGATTTGCTTCTTTTACATGATTCAAGTAATTCTCCAGCAATAAGAGCACCGTCTAGAATTTGCCTTCCTTCAATGAAGGCCGATTGAGAGGTCCCACTATGTCATTCATGACGGATTTTATATATTGTGCCCACCATGCTTATTGGTCTGTATTCATGAAAACCAGAAGGTGCATCCACTTTGGCAATGAGGGCAATGAAAGCCACATTGCTTCCTTTCGGCAGATGTCCAGTTCTCCAGAATTCATTCATCATTGCATAGAAATCTTCTTTGATGATGTGCCATGATGATTTAATAAAATGGAAGTTGAAACCGTCCAGACCCGGAGATTTGGAGGGGTTACACGAGTTAAATGCCATATCAATTTCCTCATGGGTGAAGGGTGCAATAAGGTTTGAGGCTTGGAGGGACGAAATTTTTCTGAAGTCAATATTATTCATGATGGGTCTTCGCTTGAAATCTTTTGTGAACAGTTTTTTGTAGAAACAAATTGCCTCCTGTTTTATTGTATCTGGCTCAGAGGATAGGGTTCTGTTATTTGGAACGGCCATAATGCTATTTTTCCTCTTCCTTATTGTCGCAGCAATGTGAAAAAACTTTGAGTTTTTGTCACCAAGTTTCAACCATTGTGCTCTAGAGTTTTGGGCCCAGTAGCTCTCCTTTCTTCTTAGCCATTCCCAAAGATTAACATGGGCTGAGTTTCTAAGGTTGAGCTCGTCTTTTGTGAGGTTTCGATCATCCGCCACTATATCCCAATGCTGAATTTCCTTTTCAATCCTTGCAATGTTCGAATCTATGGAACCAAAATCCTGCACGTTCCATTTTTTTAATTCGGCTTTAACTGTTTGAAGTTTGTTCATTAATCGAAGATTGTGGGCTGCTCGCCAAGCTTTATTGATCGTTTCCAGACAGCCTTTATGTGATAGCCAAGAGTCCATGAATCGGAAAGGTTTTGGTCCCCAATCCTTGTTATTGTTGTCGGATGAAATAAGGAGGGGACGGTGGTCCGAGATGAGTCTGTTAAGGAGGGAAATGCTGAGGTTTGGAAAAAGCGAGATCCATTCAGATTGAATCAAAAGATGATCGAGTTTTCTTTTTGATTCGCCTCGGAACCAGGTGAAAAAACCATTACTTGCAGGGATTTCAAGTATGCTAAGCTCATGGATGAAGGCTTTAAAATCCGAGGAGCCCATAGGGTCAAAGTGATGACTACCTCTATCTTGAGGAGCCAAGATTTTATTGAAGTCTCCCACCAATAAGCATGGGACCATGGAAGCAGAGCAAATCGACAAAAGATCTTGCCATATGAGTGCCCTTTGAGCCATTGTACAAGGGTTATACACATTGATGAGAAGGCAGTTGAAATTTTTCCCAGTGAAGGTTCCTTTTAGGGCTATTCAGTGTCTCTCAACCGTCGATGACTCCAGGGCAAAGCTACTTTTTTCCACAATGTGAGGAGTCCTCCTGAGTTCCCATTGGAGGGGCTTAATATCCAACCAATATCCGGGTCTGGCAGAATGATAGTAACTTTTTTCTATCAAGCTCTTCTAGCTTAGTTTCTTGAATAAAAGTGAAGCATGGATCATGCTTGTTTAAGATTATTCTGAGAACATTTCTCTTGGTCTTGGCACCAAGCCCACGAATATTCCAGGAGATGATAATCATTGGATTATAATTGGAGATGAGAAGGGGAGATGAGCTATTGGGTTTTGGCCCATTCTGCCTTTTGAAGAGAAAGAATGTTTGAAATTCTTTCCTCTAATTTAGAGATAGGGCCATCATAGTGAAGACCCAGTTGAAGTCCCAAGTTGATGATGTCTAATGCTTCTAGTGAGCTAAGGTGGTGAGAATGACTGCTTGGAGAATTTGGGGGAGGGTTCGGGTTTTTGGGTTCAAGATTTTGAGCTGAAGGTTTTCTTCGCAGGCCTTTTTGGATTTTTTTTTGTTCTTCTCATGATGTGGTTGGCTTTAATTAGTGATGGGATGTTTGCCTCAAACTCAGGGGGGAATGGGATGTCAGATAAAGATGAGGAGGGAGAGACTGAAGATGGGGGTTTAGATAGTGGGTTGAACTGGTTGGATATTGGGATGGGCTGAGAAAATTCATTTGAGGATGAGGAGTTTAAGGCTGAGAGTTTAGAGGCCTTCATCTTGGGCTGAAGAGCATGAGAGTGATTTGGGCTTTTAGTTTTGGTGATTTTCCTTCTTTTTTTTCTTTTGGATTTTTGGGGGAATAGAAAGTTGGTTTCATTGTTTGGAGGAGAGTAATGATTGGGAGATCTCAAGACATCATTAGGAGACGGTTGGGTGATATCATCGTTAAAAGTGGTATTGGGGGTGTGCGAGATTTTTTGGGGACTGATGGTTAATGATTGGAATGTAGAGGGTCATTTTTTGGTGATAGAGCCAACGTATCCGAGTTAACTGACTGATCACGTGCCTCAGTCCCAGCGACAAACTGCAATGGTGGATTATTCTAGTATTCTGATTGGGGGCTATTAGCAACATTGTTGTTTTTGTTAGAATTGATGTCTACTGGATCAGAACGGGATTGGTTATGGAGGTTAAGGTTATTGATGGATGGCATGTGGTGGTTGGTTGAATCTTCAAAGACAAAGACTGTGAATCTTTTATCTTCCACATCTAAGAGAATCTGGTTATTAATCTTGAAGAGACAATCAGTGAATATTTTCACCTTTGCATGGTCATATCTAGAGTAGTCAACTGACAGGACTCTCCCATATTTACAACCTATTTTATAAAAAATTTCATGTCTCCAGGCTGATAGTGGAACCTCATAAATTGAAAGGGATGTGTCTCTCCATAAGGATGCACTTGTCTCATCAATGTTGGTTAATTTCACGAACCAGGTTTGAAGCCATTTACAATCCAGCATAGCAACTTTATCTTCTATAGTGTCAAAAGTGATGAGATGTAACATACCTCCCATGGCTTGAATTGTAAGGCAATTGACGCCCTCTTTAAGAATGCAACTGTGAATATCTTCGGAGGAGAGTGAGGAGTGTGCTACCCCCATAACACTTCTTGATAGTTGTTCACTTTTAGTGTTGTCCAAGACTCCCTTCAGGACTGGAGTTTGTTCTCCATCTAATTCACTAAACTCGATTTGTTCTCGGGTGGACAATGTGTCTTTTCCAAGAGCACTGGAGCTCCTTTTACGCTGGTCACACATGTTTTTTGATACGAATTCCGATTGGGGTTCGATTGACAGGAATGGCATTATTAGATCAGGTATGGTGTCTGGTTGTGGGTGGAGTTCCTGGGGAGAGTTATGGTTTTTGGTGTTTATATGATTTGTGAACACCTCCCTGTATGAGCGGGAGTCACGAAAGGCAGGTTTCAGTCTTACGTTTGGTTGTTTATGGGAATTGGGGATAGGTTTCGAATAAGTTTTGTGAGTTGATTGGGTTTGGTGAGGTTGGGGTTTGTCGTACTTTGCTGGAAATACTCATAAGGTGAACTGGCCAATTCTCCTTCCATTTTCAGTTTTAATGGCTGCGTGAAATGCTTGGGTGGAATAGAATTTCACAAAGGCAAAACAGTGGTTTCTTTTTGGATTTGGGTTATATATGTGGGATATGGATATTAGAAATCTTGCCATAAGGACTGAAGATGTTTGAGATTTCTTGGGGTGAGATGGTTGAAGGTAGGAAATTGATGAATATGGTTCTGGAAGCTGAGGGAAGGGGTGGAAGGTTTGGGGGTTTCTTCCGATTTACTATCGTCCACTGGTTACCTTGGTTTCTCTCTCTAAAATCCTTTTCTCCCTCTCTTACTCTAGACGCCATTTTTTTGTAGTTGTATAAGAATGATCGATGTTAATTGATTTTAGTGAGATTGTATGTTTGAGACACGAAATGATAACATATAGAATCAATTTGAAATAGACAATGATGAACAACATACAAGTATAAGACAATTGAGCAATAGGATTGGGAGTGGAAGAGGTGGTAACACGTCTGTTATGCCACTTTTATATAGTCAAAGGTTTGATTCTAACAAAGGGGTGGAACCAATCGAAGTGAATTACCAAAAATGGCTCGGCCTAAGGGACTACTTACAGATTTAAGAAGAAATTATATTTAGTCTTTGGAAATGTATACTTCGTCTATTATTTTCTATTGCAATAATTGAATTTTTACACTATTTACCTACCACTCTTTTACTATTTATTGTGATTTTTATATAAGGAAAAATATAGTCATGTGGGGTTTGTTCCAAAAATATAGTTATACGCAAATTCACCCCCTAAAAATATGAAATACTATTAAAGAAAGAAGACATAAAAAAGTTCCAATGAAATATGTCAAAATTCAGAATATATAGAATAAAGTATCATCATTTGTTAATGTTTAACTAAGAAGAGCATTAATATTAATTTTTAAATTATTAAAATTGATGTATAACATATTCAATATCAAATCATTATTGTAGAGTGTAGACAAAGTCCAAGCATCTATAGGATCTTATATGACTTTCATAATTCATATTATGATAAACAACGTACAATACTATCAATGAATATCAGTATCACTGTATCAGCTTAGGCATATAATGATGCCAATAATAGCTTTCACAGGAGAGTTGGTGCATGGTGGTGATTTGTCTAGCAGTTATAAATTTAGTATACTTAATTGGATGATGAAAATAGAATAACCTTGACCAAGTATACATTATAACCAATAATGATGAAGTGAATTACCAAAAAAAAAAAAAAATTTATTAAGTGAAAATTCGTCACCTTTTAAAGTAAGGTTTTGATATATACACTTATTAGGGCTGCAAATTCAATAAACATTAAATACATTCTAGAATAATTCTATTTTCATGTGCAAATTAGTAGGTGCAGACGTCTATATGGTGAGGAAGGTGCGTACAATGAACATCAAGCCCTAGGTTACGAACATAAGACCAATACGAATGAACATATACTAACAGAGATGTACATATATATGTTCATTTCGCTTGTTAGCTATGTACATGTATTCATTTGACTTGTTATTCGTGTACAAGTACGCACCTTCCTCACCATATAGACGTGTGCACCATCTACGGATTGCTTTCCGTCCCATTTTAATTGTCAACATTTCCTTTTAGGAATCAAGTCGAATAAAAGTTGTCGAGTTTCCATTATTTAACAACAAAAACATTTAATGTGTCAATAAACTCAATTCTTATTGTTCAAAAGTAATATATATATATATATATATATATATAAAGTTCCCTTATTTTTTGTCATATACTTCCCAAAGTATGTATGATAACTAAATTAATGGGACGGAGGGAGTATTAGATTAGGAATTTATGATATATCACCCATAAGTTCATGTATTTAACTAGATTTTAGGCCCGTGAGGTGTCCCGTGTTATTAATATTTCCGAGTTAAAATAATAAAATCCAATATTGCATAGTTTATTGGTTAGAACTTTGGTATATTAGCTTGATGTCATGTGGTCGAATCTTATATGGAGTATGTTTCTAATTTTTTAATGTATGTTAATGACATGGAATGAATCAACTAAAGAGAGAGAGATATGTGGCATGTAGACTTGCTTAAGAAGGTTTTAAATATATTAAATATTAAAAATAGAAAGATGCTTATTTTTATTATTTGATATTTTTATTTTTACCTTCTTATATTAGGGGTGCATATATAATTTTATTAAAAATGATTATTTTGTCTTTTTCCATTCTTGCACTGTTGCACATAGAGAATTAGCGAGATAAAATTTGTTCGCTTAATTGATAATGTACCCACTAGAGATAGACATTAAAAATAGTAGAAGTCCTACTCAACACATTACTCTTTTTTATGAATCTATATATAGTGGGTAGATTTATCAATCTTCAAATCCTTAGCCTCATGAGTAATTCCTAGTCACGAATTGACAACCGCACTAACTTACGTGTGTGTTGTATTCCATGTTGTGATGATACCAAATAAATAGGTCGTGTATATTTTTTATTTTGAAAAATATAAAATTCCAAAAATATTGTCAAGTGGATTATATCTTGTGGGGAAAGATTAATTATTAATCTAGTCAAGATATTTCATTTACAAAACTTTGATTTGTATGTTATAATTAATAAATCTAGTAATTGAGAATCTTTTTTGAAAAAGATTTTCTGTTATTTTATTTGTGTGGTGCGTGTAATAGGTTGAATAAATCATGGCTACAATGAAGGAGTTGGGGCGAGATTTTCTCTAACAAATTCGGCAATTGTTGGCGCACAACGGCTAGTGGAGATCGGTTTAAAACTGTTGCAAGAATCGTCATGGAGTTTGTGCAGCATGTATAGGGACACTATCCCTAGGTTTTAGCAAACACACAACATGGAGATCGTGGAGTAAAATGTAAGAAGCCAATGCAGCTATTTAAGGAAGAATATACTTGTTCGAAAAACAATAATTTTCAAGCGTATAAAGTTTATCTTTACTAAGAAAGTTTTTCTGTATTTTTTTTTATTCTTTAATCACATAACATTGTAATACTCTTAGTGCTTGTGTGAGAGAAATGATAGGCGTGTCGCGCACCTAACAAAAATAAATAACCTAACTAATCCTCCTAACTATGTAGTAGGGTAAGTCAAAGTCGATCCCACAGAGAGAAAGTTGTTCTATGATTAGCTCTTAAATAATGGTAAGACTAAAGGAGATTAATATCAATGATCGTCGAAATAACTATAATAATCAATATATAAATAAAAGACTCTACAGTTAAGTATCCCCACTGGCACGAAGTAATACAAAATAATTTCTATCCCAAACTAATCAATTAAATGTTCACAAGGAAAAGTACTCCCTATAAAGTACCATAAACCTCTCCCGAGTATCTATGGCTTCTCTAATATGCATTCAAGCCTACTCCCGTGGAATCATGCAAATTAAAGACATTAAACACGGCACTTTAACTTCCTAACAATCCATTCTACCTACTCCCGTGGAGAACTTCATCCCTTAATTGAAATACTCAAATCCGTCAAAATCCAACTCCCGTTGTGATCAAGACAATGGAATCAAACAATACTAGTTATCCCTAATCTAGTATTGGAATATGCACATCAATAATTAACAAGAACATTAACAATTAATATGAGAATTTAAAGAAACAATCATGAATTAAATCATACTAGGGTTTAACTTAACCATAGATAAAAGAAACTACTCTATCATGAAATAAATAATGAAATCTAAAACTATAAAAGAAAACATAATTAAAGAAATAAATTAAAGAAACTAATGAAACTCATGAATTAATGAAGAAAAATAAAAATTAGGGTTTACACTAAAAACTAGAGAGAAAAAGAGAAGAGAAAACTAAAACCTAAACCTAAGAAAATAACGTGAGAGGGGAGGAGAGAAAGAATGAAAACCTATCTAAATAAATATTCAATAACCTAATATGACTTGGAAAGTAATTTACAAGATAAGGAAAGTCTTAAATAAATCATTAATAGGCGGATTAGTGATCCGCGCGTACGCGTGGCAGATTCCAGCAGAAACAGTGCAATCTTCCGAAAGGCATAACTCCTTGACTAGAAGTCTCCTCGGGGCGTGCCACCTATCGTTGGAAAGATCTTCAAGTCTAGTTTCCAAATATGTTGGAATTACTCGATTCTAAGAATCACATCAAAAGTTATGATCAGAAGAGTAGACATGACTCCTTTTTCACATTTCTTCTAATGATTTTCCGCTTCGTTTTCGCTCAAATTCGTACTATAAAATATCTATGACGATCCTTATGCATTGTAGCTTCCTTCCAAGTGCTCCTAATCCTCAAGCTTAACTAATCATGCTCCAAATATGTCTCAATGCCTGAAATTCATCAAAAACAAGAAAACATACCGAATAGGAGTAGAAAAATATAACTTAAGAATATAATGCATCAATGAACCTAAATATGAAACTAAATGCTCTAAAATGCAACCTAAATGCACCTAAAAACTATATATAAATATGACTTATCAAGAAAATTCTGAGAAAATTCTTGTAATCAAGAGAGAGACCAAAAGAGAGAAAAGAGAAGACTTCGAATGAAGTCAAGTGAGTGTCATCAGTTCAAGGGGAACTGAGTGACTGGGAACAAGTTCCTAGAGGAACAGAGAAGGGTCCAGTAATAGGTTGTAAAAGAGTCTTTTAGCTTATTATATTGATAGAAGTATTGAGTCAAAATATCTTGAGGTTAAGGTTTTCTTTCCTATTGGACCTAGGAAGTTTTCCGTGTAAAAACCTTATTAATATTCCGCAATTTAAAGTCGGAAATTTCCCCTCAACTACAATTCACCCCCACCCCCTCTTGTAGTTGGTCTAGTGTTCATACTAAAATAACAATATGTATTATCAGCCTCAAAATTATATTGTTATTTATTCATATAAGGGTCTGTTCTCCCCGGCTTATTTTCAGTTCAGTTCAGTTCAACTCAGTTCAGTTCAATTCAGTTCAGCTCAATCCTTTTATAACCATTTTGTTAAATATTATTATTATGTTGGTATACTTTATTTTATTAATTACTCTTATTATTATTATTATTATTATTATTATTATTGTTATTATTATTATTATTATTATTATTATTATTATTATTATTTATTTTTATATCATTACTATTAAGTATTATCATTATTATTATTATTATCATTATTATTATTATTATTATTATTATTATTTATTTTTATATCATTACTATTAAGTATTATCATTATTATTATTATTATTATTATTATTATTATTATTATTATTATTATTACTATAATTATTATTATTATTTCTATATTATTTTGTTTATTATAGCTTTACTCATTATTATTACTATTATTATTAGGAGGAACATGGTTTAGGTCAAAACACAAATAAACCCACGTTTTTTAGCCCATAAACCAATCAAATCGCGTCAAAACGGTTTATGATGCAATATTCGCGGTCCGATCCAATCATTATTTTTATTACTAAATATTATTATATTATTAAATCTAATTATTAAAATAGTAATATTAATTTACTTCTTAGATATTATTGTTATTATATAATCATCATCAAGTATTAATATATTAATACAAATAATATAAAATAATTATTATTAATTATCATTATTATCATTAATTATTATTATTATTAATTTATGATTATTAATATTATTTATTTATAACTATCATTTAAAAATATCCAAAATACTATTATTATTATTCATTATTATTACTTATCATAATTATTATTTAATATTCATATTATAATTGTTTAAATATTATTTATATATTTATTACATTCAATTATATTTCTTACATTTAATTTAATTCAATTCAATTCAGTTCAGTTCAGTTCAACTGTTTTATGCCAAAGAGAACAGACCCTAAGTTACATATGAATTCAGATAAGAGAGTTGTTAATGAGGGATTAATTAAAGTCCAATAAATTTAAATGAATTAATAAGTTTAGGTAATTGAAACTTAAGTGAATAAAAAATGTTCCATATGTGGTCATGAATATAAGCCTTATTTCCAACTAGTTTTTGACTGCTCGGCATGTATAATATATAGAAAAAATGATATATTAAATTGGATATTCTGAATTAATTAATTTTTCATAAAATTAGTTTATCAATTAAAGAAGATTATTATCTAAAATAACATGTTAAAGTGTTTTTCATATCGAAGATTTTAATTCTTATAATATCTTATAAATGATTTAGGTGAGAAAATATTTAAATATGAAAGTAACATGTGTAATCTTTGATTTTTGCTGTAGTATATTGTAACAGATGAACATCCAAGACTTAGGTCCAGAGCACATGGTCAGAGTAGTAAAATGTGAAATATGTAATTAATCCAAAACGGATCCAAGTACAACTTGAACTAGATATGGCCAACAGTGCGGACCAATCCAGCCCATCTAGCCCAGCCCATCTTGTGGGCCATGTGGGCCAGGCCAGCAAAAAGCCCAGTCCAGCCCAGCTCAAACTGTGAAATTGGTGGGTGGGTCGTGGGCCAGATTTCTTGACCCCAGCCCACTAAAACCCACTACTAAAACCACCCAGCTCGGACCATAAAACCGGTCCAACCCGACCCATGAACCAGACCAGCCCAATCCAAGTAAATATTGAACCAAATTGTGTATATTTTAATCAAATTGTATATATTCTAATCAATTTGCATATATTATAATTCAATCAAATTTAATTATTCATTAATATTAATATTAGTATATATTTTTAATTCATTTTAAAGATTTTATGTAAAAATAATGAATAATTTTAATGATTAAATAATTTTGAAAAAAAAATTTCATGCCGGCCCGTCAGCTCGGTCCAGCCCACCAGACCCACGAACCGTGAAAAACGGTAACAGATCGGTGTGGGCCAAGATTTTTCAGCCCGCGGAGCAGCCCGCCCAACCCATGAATTTCACGGTCCGGTCCTGGGCCGTGAAATCTCATCCCAGCCCACTACGACCCACGGTCTGACCCGCCCAGCCCGCACCAATGGCCATTACTAACTCGAACAAATAAAATTCCAAATGAACCTAAGTAAATGAAGCTATGATCAAAATCCCATAAAAGTTGGAGTGTATATTTATATATGTAAAATTTGACTCGAATTCAAACCCCAAATTATGACTATTAATGTCATCTCATTAACTGATTGATAATTGTCACTCCAATATAGTCATTATATTTTCATTAATAAAAAAACAAGTAATTATATAGATAATTGTTTTCAAAAACTATGGTCTTTATTATTTTAAGTGATAACAAAGTCAAATTATAACCTCAATAGAAGAAAAAAATTTGATTATAATGCAAAAATAGCATCCAACTCCGAAAAGAAATGAATAAATTTAGTAAATCTAATCCAATATAACCCTTTATCATCCCACATCCTAGTGTAAAATCAGCATATTGTTTGTTTACTTGTGTGGATTCCATTTTTATCTATACTATAGAATTATTCTCGGACATGCATGGCATGTACAATAATTATGCAGGAGTGAAATTAGTTATGGGGAACTATTTGGATTAAATTATCAGATGGCCTATTAGCTCAGCTGGTTAGAGCGTTGTGCTAATAACGCGAAGGTCGCAGGTTCGAGACCTGCATGGGCCAATTATAATTTTGGTTTTAAATTCCATTTTTAGTTAGGGGAAAAACTCCCAACTTGTATGCTACTAATTTAGTAGCTGAGGTTATTTATTAGTTCTTTTGATTCCAGAGTAATCTTGGTAGTCACTTTCTTTTCCTTTTGAAAGGGGAGATTGTCACTTTACTTATAACACTATTTTCAATTCAACGCCTTGAAAGAAGATTACGGCAACTACAAGGTTTTCGACATATAGTACTTGCATGTTTCATTTGAGAGACGATATAATTTCTAGAATCTATGTTGTTGGTGCTTAGTGGATTCTGAATCATTTTGAAGCATTAGTCATGGTTACTAGTACTATGGATTACCATGCGTTGAAAATAAAATAGCGAGAAAAATGGTGGACAATCTTGTCAAAAGTTCAATTAACCCAAAACTCAGAACACAAAAAACCTCGATCAAAAGTAATTTGTCTTTATAACTCGGGAAAAATAGCTTTATAATGTACTCTAAATACAAATTATGAGCATAATCAACCTAAACCAACTAGATTGGAAAAAAAAAATTAACAAAATTAGCGTGAAGATTACAACAGCCCAACCATCAAAAGGTACAGAAATACACTTGTAATCCGAAAATTAACATTGACCAATTGATAGAAATTTGACACGTTCGACATGGGATTTATGATGAGATTAAACACGATAGTATTAGTGTACTAGTATGAAGGGGAAAAGTTATAAGAAAATTCAGTCAAGTTGAATTTAAAAATTAATGAATCAATTTATTGATATGATGAGAGTTGGGACATTGTTTATGGTATGCTAAAAGTGTAGGCCTAGAACTTTGCTACTTCACATTATTATGACTATCTATATAATATATATGATATCGAGCAATATGCATAACTAGAATAAGGTAAGATTCTAAGTGAACAAAAACTTGTCAGCAATCATTTGCTGAATCTGTACAATCTGTGGAAATGTTGTCTTGCTCCTCATTACTTGCGAGCTGCATGATACAGTTCCATGTATTCGAGCGCTGGCCGATTCCAAGACCAATCTTGTTCCATCACACGTTCGCGCAATGCGTCAAACCATTCCTTCGCGTCATACCAAGCTGATATAGCCCTGAAAAATTTGCTAGGAAGTAAGCGTCCTTTAAGCATATCCTTTTATAGAACCATTTAGAATGCTGATGCACCAAGGTACAGCTAACAACTAACAAGATAGGTTGACATAAAGCACATATTGCCGTTGGAGTGGAAGATTAGAAAATGATGCTCAATTAGACTAAAAGCCTATAAATTTGAAGAACAGCCTCAAACTTTTCTAGAACTTAGACGTGCAAATACCCAGCCATAGCTACTAGCGAATCCAAGCAACATAGTTTGGAGTTTTAAGTAAAATATTCTTGGATAAAACACAAATTTAATATATTAAAGGGGGAATAAATGGACTCTCTTTTTGGGTTAATTTTACTTCCACCTTCACAAAATATTGCTAGTCAAATTTCTCAATAATTGATAATAACATTGTCATGTGCGATATTGCTAGATTTATTTCAACGTGTATATTCATGATATCAACTTTTCATACTTACTACTAAGATAGTGTTTTTTAAAAACTATAATGATCCAATGTGTGCAATGAAGACTGAAATAGCAAGTGTTGCCCTTATATGTGAACCAACGAAGTAGATTCAAACAAGGATATTGCTCTATTAATCAGTACATGTCACTTAAAGGCTCTTAGATGGCTTGTGATCTTTAGAACAAGAGATGCAAAATGAAGAAAATCTGTGTTGGCAAATATACAAATATACTCACCTATTGAGTGCATAATCCACACCCGCAGAATCAGCTCCTTCAAAATTGAATCCATTTGGTTCCAGACCCTGAGCTTTTGCTCTCTCTACATCATGGTCAACATCAAATACTGTATCATAAAGTCCTGTAAAAACAAAAGCAAATATTAAGAATTTGACATAATCAGGCATAGTTGTGGTCCTTTATAAATATGAGAAAGCCAAGCATCCCAAGACTGAACATCTCACACATTTAGCACAACAAGTCATGCATAAATGTTTAGAACTAACAAAAGCAAGGACACATAATGTCAAATTTGCATAAAATACTCAAATAAGGAGGAATCTAAGAGCTAATAGGGGAGAAAATAACCTAGGAGAATGATAAACAATCTCATGAGAGTCAATGAACAGTATGCAATGAGTTGACACTATAATTACTCTATTGGATTTTGGATCATATAAAATGTTCATATTGATGAATAGAGAGTTGATGTAGAATATGCAACAAGATTACTTAATTAGGCCCTCTTCTCTTCAACCTATTTTTCTCTGAATTGAAACTTCTTTACTAAATTAAACTGACTTTTTCTGATTGAAACTGATTTTTACAATTTTACAGAATATTATAATTTAAAGTAAGAGAACAGAGCCTTAGATGATGTGGTGGATAAACTATGCTATTGATAGACTATTTATCCTGATGAGTATGACAATCAGATATGAGAATACACCATACCTCCAGTTTTACGAACAACTGGTATTGAACCATATCTCATAGCAACAAGCTGTGTTAGGCCACACGGCTCAAATATTGAGGGGACAAGAATCAGATCTGCGCCTGCATATATCTGCGGAATACATTAATGGAAATAGTAAATCGCATAATAAAATTTTCAATTATGACAAACCAAAATAAAAATCCATGCATTTGCAATATATGATCAAATACCAAGTGTGAAAGAGGTTCATCATAAGTCAAACAAAGGCGAGCGCGGTCATGATGCATATTATGCAATTGATTTGCAAGATCAACAAATTCTTGCTGTATGCGTGGGTCTGGGGCAGAACCGAGCAACACAACCTGCAATTGCGGAACACAAAAAATGACTGGCTGCTACAAAGAAGCAACATGATTTTTAGAAAAAAGGTATTGAGAAGAATAGGAGGGGGACCTGTCCTCCACGCTCTATAGTTCGCCAAATGGCATGCTTGATGAGATGGATTCCTTTCTGATGAGTTAAGCGAGTAATTATTCCCACTAATGGGAAATCACCTTTCTTTATGGTAAGCCTTTGTTGTAAGGTTTCCTTAGCTGCTCTTTTGCCTTCTACAACATTTTCCGATGTGTATGATACCTGAAATTATATGCAATATGCAAATTACATCAGAATAAGAAGCTGCTATGCTTGAATATAATGTTACAGTGGAATAGGAAAAAATAGTGTTACATGTGAGCCATGAGGTATTCTCTGTTTCAAGCTTTAGAATTCGTAAAACAAAACCATGAAAGCAAGTTACAGATTGCAATAAGGCTTACTGAAATAGTGTCCGTATCACTCTAGAGAATCAAGATTCTTTTAATTAGAAATTCTATTGAGTTTGATTGTATCCTTGCGATTTTGCCATCTGGCAATTCCACCATATACTACCTCCATTTTGCAAAGAACTACCATTTCATGCACACACACAGTTTTATACAAGAGGAGAGAGTGTCCAAGAATCTGGTTCACATGCTTTACTCAAGTTTACTTTGAGGAGAGAGAGTTTGGGCTTAAGATTTTTTAAGGAAGTAAGAAAGGATGGAAGAGAGAGAGAGTGTCTGACTCAAAAAAGAGCAACATTTTATATATCCTTTCATCATTTGCCAAAATAAGGTGGGTACTTCTTCATGGAACGGAAGAAGATAAAAGTGGCTGCTTCTTTGTGGAAGAGAGCGAGGGAGTAACAACTAGAGAGGCAAAATATGGTAATCAGAGCAAACCACAATATAGAACCTCTGTCCCAACTTAAAAGTTAGCATCAGTTTACGACAAAGATTAAGGAGAGAGAAAAGGTAGGATGAATCGATATGGGTCGGAACTTTAAAGAAGAACCTCAACAGAAGTAGAATTTACTTCATTGACCTAAAACAGTGATAGCCTTTTTCAGTAAAACCTATCTATAGGCATAAAGCAGCAAAGTGGGATAGAATAACAAATCATAGTTAAATTGAAGAGCAGCAGATCTTGCTACATCTGTTGAACACCCTAATCAAAGACGCTTCATAATCCACTTTGACGAAGACTATTCTAAGCTAAGATCTCCAGCATCATTACCACGGAAACTCAAGAGAAAAGAAAAATAACAATTAAAACAAATAAAACCAGACTCAAGTTTTCCAAGTAAGATTAGCCTAAATAAGAATGAATTACTTACAGGAATAAAATTATCATTGAATGGATCCCAAATATCTGGATCGATCCCATTCAATATACCATGAAATTTGTACAGGTGAGGAGCAATTGCAGAATTTCCAGCAACCTCCTTTGCATAAGTATTAGAAACCTGATAGCAAACATAATTAAAGAAATAATTATTCACCTATGAATAAGTACCCCATAGCAACACCATATATTCACCATATAGAACCCCCCTCCTTAAAGAAAAGACAAAAATATTGAAGCTCGATCCCTTGATCTCAGGGATCTAACATGGGACTGACCGTGATAGTGTCACCTACATTTTCCAAATAACTGATACTCAGATAAGTCGAACAATCAAATGTATACTCACAGTTGTAGCCTTGTCTGCATACGCCATCGCTCTTCCAATGAAGTATGCCCCAAACTCAAGATTATGAATAGTGAAGACAACACGAGCATTAGTAAGACCATACTGCCCATAATGCTCTTTGTACAGCCATGCCACTGGAGCACTTGACCAATCATGGCAATGGATTATATCCTGCACAAAATTTTGGACGATTAGAATATTGTATGTAAGACAAAGCAAAAGAAGTTGTAACAAGTAAATAAGTAATGCACCTCACTAGGAATAACATGGAATGTATTTGACGCTTATATGGGCCTGAAATTGTGTTTATCAAACAATAATGAAGAGCAGTGGTATGACGACTTCCTCGATCCCTGATGAATGATGGATGGAAAGGTAGGGCTGGGAAGGAGAGGAAAGGGAAAGAAAAGTGATCTTGCATTTTCCAAGTGAATGTTTACATTTCCCTTCCCTCATGTTGTATCCAAAAATGGTGAAATGTATCCCACCCTTAACCTCCAAATTTCCCTATCCAAATAAATTATAAATAATCTTCTTGTGATCAATTATGGACGTCATAAAAAGTGCTTCCTGTAACTTGTACACTTTGGGTAACACGTATTCTTGCTACTGTTTCTCTGTCCATCAAGTCAACCATATTGTCTCCCTTAAAACTCTGACACTTTCTCTTGCTACTTTTATTTGTTATTTACATTCAATACTTCTTCCCTAACAGGAAGATTTTCTTGTGACGGAATATGTAGAATTAAGTAATTACCCATGCCCCTTCCCCTCAAAAATTTTAATAGAAGTGACTTCGGGAATACAAGATGACAAAATGCAAGTATAAGGCCAGCTGAAACTTAATCAGTAATACCGCCTATAAAGCCTATGGAACATATAGAATTTGATCAATTCACTGTTGTGATATTGCACATCTACCTAAAAACTGTGGCCAATATCATTTTTTTCGGCCAAAGTCAATGCGATAGTAAACTAATGATGAAGGCTATTAGCAAGGAGATAAAAACTTGTGGACAGTGAATTGACTACTTAGAGATTCAAGAATCAGCAATGGCAATTTAATTAAACAGAAATTGATTGGATCTTACAGGGTGGAATCCACTTTGGAGGAGATACTCGAGTGCAGCGTGGCAAAAGAAGCCAAATCTCTCACCATCATTTTTGCCAATATAGACAGAACCAGTGCGGAATAATCTGTCCAAAACAAGCAAAATTTAGCAAAGGACCAAATCAAGCACAATTACAACAGCGGATCTTGGGTGGACCGGGTTCACAATTATCTATTGTGAACCCAAACTGACTACAATAAATAAGACTGACTATATCATACAAAAATTAACTATATAAAAAACTGGTTATATCATACAAAGGCTGACTATACAGAAGGTTATTACTCCATATCATACAAAAACTGACTATATTTTACTACACCTGGTGCACAGTAACTTATTGTGCACCGGGTCCATTCAATTTTTTTTACAATCCAAATAGTGTATGTCGGAAAGAGACAACAAAAAGTAGCCAAGCACCACAAACTTGGACATGTGGAACATAAATGATTATGCATTTACAAGAAAAGGACCAGATATTCAACTTATGTGAGAAAATAAGTGCTGCACTGACACTATGCTGGATAAGGACCACAAAGAAAAAATTGCCCATTTCAAAACGTTACATCCATGAAATGTACTTTAAACACTCCGTCACTTACTTGTATGTGCAATGAATGAGATCATGATGTCTAGATTTACACTTTGCCTTTCAGAATTCCAATGGTAGAAGAGTAAAACGATTTCATGACAGAATTCATACTTGAGATATTCCAGAGAAATATTATAATAAATCATTAGCAAGGATAGAAATATGTACCCAGGAGGAGTGGAAATTAGGTCTCAATATGAAAAGCTATGGCATATGGACTGGTCTTAGTGACTAGTGCCATTAAAAAATAATAACCCTAGGAAATAGGAACTAGCTAAGTCTCCAGTGACACATTATTGCTGGTACGGATCCATGCCCCTACTTCTATATTCACCACATTTCAATCTCCAGACTTCCTCTCTACATGATGCTTTTCTATAGGTGTTCAAGAGTAGTCCCTTTGCTGGCTTTGACTGATCAAAGTAACACTTCATATATCCCGACCACAAACCTTCAGGTTTCACACTGGGCTTCTGTTTGTTTTTTTTGTTTGCAAGCACTAGCTAGTGAATTCCTGACATTCTAGTAGTGACATAGAACGGTTTGCGAATATAAAATTTTAGCAATTACCCATTTAGCGGCTCCAAAAAGTGGACAGAAAGGCCTTCAACCTTCCCAAACCAAACTTTTATCTCAGTACCACCCCATGAGTAGCTCTTTTTGTAATGGAAGTCCTTCACCTGTTCCAATCCATTGATAAAAATTCATACTCAGAACAAAATCATCTGAGCATCTGTAAAGCATTTTGAAGTTTTAATGTCATATGAAGCTGTTATGGTTCAGAAAGTAGAAACAAGCATAAAGTGAATTGGAAAGTGGCTTACATGGGTAAGGTTCAGGCAATCGTATTTTGGAAACACTACATCAACATGGTGGTTTAACTCTTGAACAGCACGAGATAAGCTAGTAACAACATCTCCAAGGCCACCGACCTGAAGCACAAAATACAAATTCTTATCTTTGTAAGCGACTTGGAGTTATATAGCATACACAAGTCAATATCTAAAAATAGAATCTTCTCTTATCTTAGGTGAATTCTTCCACAACATAGATTTGTGAGGAAGAGGAAAAAGAAGCACCAAAAGTGAATTACTTGTTGGATACAATCTATGAGCAGGTTGACAGCTGATGCTTCTTTATGTTTTACCCCTCCTATCAAATGACGGGGCAACTTGCGCTTATAGCAAATTTTGATCTACCATTATCACACAACTCATTTACATGTAGTATCTCTATTGTTGAATATTTCTCAAGTGTATGCAAAGTATTGTCCCACATTGGTAGTAGTAGGGTGAGGTGACTATTTTATAAGTCTAGTAAGCAATTCCTCCTATTACCAATTGGTTTAGAATGGAACCTTTTGGGCTTGTGGTCACTGGTCGGTCTGTGTGAAGACCCACATCTATAACTGGGTTAGCACCTTTGCTATTTATTGATAATTAGAGGCTTAATTCTTTGTTCACTTTTGTTTGCAAATGAAACTTCAACCTTATTTGCGGAAAGTAATCAATTAGTAAAGAAGGGAAATAAAAGATCAATTTACTTGCTGAAAATGTTCATTTACTATACTAAATATAGTGTTCCTACTTAACTACATTATATTTCTCCAACTCGGTTGTGTAACACTAGGTTTCTTCCTCAAAGATGGATTTTCCTATGGATATTGGAGGAAAATCCTCACGGCTGGTCTTGAACACTAGCTAATAGCTGGATCTGCTATATGTGATCTCGGTATTATCGCACATCCAAAAGAGCAGATTAAGTTTAAGTGTTCAACCATCAAGAAAATTGATGAGGTTGGAATGTGTTAAGGGGGGAAATAATAAGAGTTTATATTATATTAATGTGTGTTCAATAATGAACTGAGTACAATATATATATGAGTACAAAGGGACTCCTACTAGGAAGCTATCTCTAAAAGATATCTTATTCATATACTAATCTAATCCTTATTGGAAATATTCCTAAGATAATAATTTAACTTAAAGATATGATAATAATATTTCCCTAAGATACCATAATATTCCTAATAGAATCTAAAAACGCTAACCTTTTCGACTTAACAAGAAAAGAAGTTGTAGTTGTCTCATCTCACCAGAATGGAATAAGAAAAGATCTACTTAATCCTTCAACTGTAATTTATGATCAAAGGGTAATGTAGATATACTATAAGAACCCAAGTCCAAAAATAGTGAACGATTCTACAGCACAATAAGTTTCAGATTACACTTAACAACTAACAAGTATTATCTGATTACTTCCTCATAAAGACCCCAGGTCAGACCATAAAAAAGTGTTAGTAACAGTAAAAGTTTTATTGGAATGTAACCTTATTTACCACCATTATCATAGAAACACTGTAAACAGCTAACATGTTTGCTATCTAACACCTCGTGAACTGACAAAATTTTCCTTAATGTAAGTAAAATGCAGATTGATGTGGCCATGTGTGGTAAGGAAAGAGAAAGATAAAACTCACATTTTGACTATTTCATTAGGTGTTAGACGACGAACATGCTAGTGAAGATACAAGGCAGATTAATGGGCCAAAAAAATACTTTACTCACTGTAAAGACAAGTGCAGAAATTGAGCATCAGAGGAAGAAATAGCTCAGTAAACATTTTACCTTAGCAATAGGAGCCATTTCAACAGCTATATGAACAATATGCATTGGGGGCTCTTTGGCTATCCCACCAAAGACGGGTACATGGTAATCTATACCATTTTTATTGTCAAAAATTCCACCATCTTCCCACTCCGAGAAAACAAAATCCATCATGTAAGCATCCAATGGTACCTTGACTACAAAGACAAATGCATTAGGTAACACCAAGTGCTAATAACTCATGAAGAAGCAACTGCACTGCTTCGTGCTTAGATTTGTATTTGGTTTTATAAATCTAAGTAATTAAATCAATGAATAAATGCAATATTAGCTATGTATCTTCTGAAAACTAACTTATACCAGACCAGTTGCAGAGCACACAAATGTAGTTCACAATAGATTTACATCTAATATCAATTAGAGCATCACTCATCAATCATCATTACCCGTTAAATGTTAGGAAGTGAATAATACAAAAACAGTTGTCCAAGAGATTTTAACAAACAAAGCGACACAATGAACAATTAAATTTGCAAGAATCAAAACCACAACAATGTTCACTGTGCGGGATATGTAGTCGACATTTCAAAATTCATGGCTGCCACATAATGCACTTCATCAAATCAAGATACATTTATTCTCCTGAAATGTGAGTCACTTTCTAGTCTCAGCAAAGCTAAGATGAAAAGGACGCAAAAGCCAAGGCTAGAACTTTCCCAAAACAATGACATCCTCATAAAATGACTGGACAAACAAAGAAGCATGGAAGCAGCAAATGCATCCATTAACTGCAATCAATCATATCACTTAGGAGTTGATTAGGCTTACCAGTTGTCTCTACATGAGACCCATTATCGGCAGGAAACATTTTCTGAGGGGGCAATGGACCTCTACGATGAGTCCATCGATTAAAGGAACATCTAAACCAAACCTCCGGTTTCCCATGCAGTACAGTGTTAGAGGGATTGTAATACACATTAACATCTTGCCCTGCTTGTACATCCACAGGATCAGTGTAAACAATGTGCCTTTGTGATAGCAAGAACGTCTTTAGAGTTTTTTCTTTAGTTTCAGCTTTCATGCGGGCTGTTCTTTCGACCTGTGCCATGGAACAACACAGTAATGATGCATATACATGTTAGTGAACTAGGCCATGTGAAGTCCAAAAAAGGAACCAGTTTTCCACAACAAAGAGAGCTGATGGGATAGAGTGAGCAAGATAAGAGTCTCTAAGACTGTGCAGTCAAGTTCACTATTGCTTGTAATAAACTGACTGTTCACTAGTAACAAGGTAGCATGCATGAGCAAAAAATCCTTTACGACCCTCTAGTTTTCCCTTGTTGACAATACCACTACACGAAAGCAAAGGAAGAGACGGACAGAGGAAGAAACAAGCAAAACAAGACATGTATTTAGATTTATGTTTGAAACATGCTCCAAAGTCCAAAATTTCAATTCCACCAACCAGAAAGACCCCCAACATCATCGGACAAGACTCCAGAGTCCCAGCATAATAATTTCAACTCTTCATTAAACCTTAATTACCAAAAGCTGAAGAAATAGGGCCAAGTATAATCCTCCAAATGAACTTGTATGCAAAGATCATAAAAGCTCAAGTTTGCACTTCCCAAGCAAGTTTGTAATACTTCATTGGCAATGCCTTTTTCAAGATATTCATACTATTTATGTGTGAACCTAATAAGCTCTTGTTGGTGAAGGATACTT
The DNA here is from genome assembly GCF_026745355.1 of Beta vulgaris subsp. vulgaris. Lineage (NCBI taxonomy): Eukaryota > Viridiplantae > Streptophyta > Magnoliopsida > Caryophyllales > Amaranthaceae > Beta > Beta vulgaris. Next base: position 10,266,760 of record NC_079209.1, read on the forward strand.
CAGGGGTAAGATGGGAAGGAAGATTAATTGCCACTCACATAAAAAACTGTCCATTCAATTTATTTTATAGCATTTTGTAGTTTGTACGGTAACATAATACTTCCTCCGTACCAAACTTTACTTTGAACTTGCTTCTTTTTTTCACGGTCTCTAAGATCACGCTTTGACCTGTACCATCTCCAATTATGTACTAATAGGAGCTATTAGATGTTATTATTCTTAGATATATACATTGTATATATCTAAGATCACAGTTCTGAATTTTAATTGTCTTCAACTAAAAGATACACAGTTAAACTTTGTGAACTTTGACCTTGAAGAAGCAAGCAACAAGTTTATAATGGGACTGAGGAGTAACAATGACTAGCTATTTAAAGGCCATCAGTTAACAAGTGCAATATCTACTGTCTACTACAGCATTCCTCAAAGTTTTCTCAGGGTGGAAGTGATCAGAGTGAAGTAGACAACACAAGTGGCAGTGGCAGTGGCAGTGGCAGTAACAGTATATCTGGAACTCAATGGCAAAAAGTTACCACTACGATGATACTGAATAACAAAGTGATCACCTTGGCACGTATGGCCTCCTCTCTTAATCTCCTTTCCTCCTGAAGTTTCTGGTATATCCGGAGTTCTTCCTCAACCCAGTAGACTTCTTCAGGAATGGACATGGGAACAAGAGCATGGAAATCGTGGCGCTTATTGTTATCATAGATGGAAGCTTTCTGTGGTGGCCCATCAGCAAAAACCCAGTCCAAGATAACTGCCTGATCAGGAACAGTAACTAGACAAAGATGCACTCAAATGCATTAGTATATCTAAATAGGAAACATTTTAGAAAAACATGACATCTATATTCCTAACAGAGTTTCGATAATCCTTGTGGTTCATTCCAAGGATTCTATGCTGTCATTTGCAGATCTTTGCAAGTGGAAACAACACTTCTTTTCTCTTCCCACAATGTTCTCCATCTTGTTGGATCTAGGCATCTAACCAGTTCGTTGAGCATATCACATATGAGCACAGAAAGTGACAGAGAAAACAAACTAATTTCTTAAATGTTAATTATCTCCACCTTAAGTTACTTTCTCAGGCGACCAAATTTAAACGACGAAAAGAAACCTCACCAATTTGAAATTTATTATCTTGCCTGAATCTGACCATGAGGTTACTACTTACTACCACATGCCCAGATAACAATAATCATCCTAATTCTTGGTCAATTGACCAATAATCATCCCCCCTCATGCTCACTTGAGGATAATAAACAAGAAAACATGAATCGACCATCGTTGTATGATTCGTTTCCTATTCCTCCAATCTTACATGTCCCAGGTGTCTTAACATATTCTAAATAAGGAGTGTTCTGGAAACAAATTAAGACTCAGAATATACATTTGGTAGAAGAGGTCCAAAAGAAACAATAAGATGTCAAAAGTATAAAGTCAGTTCCCATTTTCAGACTGCAACATAGTCTTCCAGAAGACCGCAGCAGGGATTTGCAAAAACCCACGGGTCCAAAATTTTCATTCATGCCACAATCAGCAACAAAGTTCTTCACATATCCATTACTGACATCATTTTAGCCATTTCATTCATTTTAAATAGCTCTAATTGTTGGGTACAACTGTGATTGTGAGACTACAATGGAAGTAGAAGTGGTGAGCTTCTAGTTTACGAGCCAAGGAAGGTACTCCTATTGCCAATTGATTTTAGGGTAGAATCTCACTGGGGTTTTAATAGTGAGGTTCACTTCCCTCCTTGTGGTTCCTCCCAACTTGTGTTATCAGATGACTCGGCTGGCCTTATGCAACTTTTCGGAAGCCATTTGTATTGGGTTTGTGATTTAGGGGCCAGTTATTGTTGTCTATGTTACTCAAACTCGGGTACTCATGTCGGACATGGGTATGTGTCTAAGAGTCTCACTCGGCTTCTTTACGAATATTTCATAACTTTGGCCCGATATGAAGTGTCCAAGTGTTCTTACCCATGCTCGGGTGTCCTTCCTCATATATGTAAACTTATTACCTAAACTTTTGGCTTTCTTCCTCGGCGTGCCTTCTAGGAGATTGTCGACTGCAAGTGCAACAGTTGGTTTGTCCAACAATTAAAGTAGAATTTGTTAGCTTGGTGTGTATAAGCCAAGTAAGCTCTTACTATTGCCTATTGGATTTAGTATGGAACCTTACTTGGGGTTTTGTTGGTGGGCTTTTCTCTCCTCCTCCTAGTTCTTCCCATCAATAATCTCATGCTAGCATATCACAATTAAAAATAACAGAAGAGCATTCCACATCACAAAATAATTGTGCACCTCTAGGTCCACTACATTATCGATGGACGTCATATACCTATGATAAGCTCATAAGAAATGCACTTTAATTCTGCTGTAATGAGCTTCCCTTTGGTGGGAAAACCAACGCAATTGTTTAATACTCCCTTCGCACACTATAACAATTCTTGCTTTGCTTTTAAGATGTCTGCTGAAAATGACCTTGTCAAATAAGATAGAACTCGTAACCACCCACCCTATGATATTGAACCCCCCCCCCCCCACAACCGGCTCTTTCCCTCCCACATTCTCCCAATATGCCATATGATGTGAGACCTTCCACAAACTATATCTCTCTTATATTTTAATCAGCTTTCTTGTTCTTACTTCACCCACTAGACAATGAAGCTTGCTCCATCGTACTAAGAATTTTAATAATTCCCGAACTTCACATTAATTATTGTGAGCATACAGAGAGTATGATGAGAATCAAGCTTCAAACTACTGGAAACAAAGAAAGAAAGCTACAAATAGACAACGGAATAGATAATTATAGTAACAAAGAATGCAATTTTGTTGACCCTTAGTTTTGGATGATGACTTTGCAAATTTTCTGACACATTGGATTGTTTTGAGAAACAGTGCTTTAGTTCCGGAGTAGGAACATGGTTGTCTAAGCGAGCTCCAGAGTTGGAAATTGGATGGCGTGGCACTTATTAATCAAGGCAAATTAATATAAGAACAACAACAAGACTTAATTCACTAAATGATGGTTTATGATTAAAGCTCCTGATCAACCGTTCCTTGCTGAGTTGGACTCATGAAGCTTCAGAATTAAAGACTTCACAAGAGAAAACATGACGACTAAGTTCAAGAGTTTGTACTTAGGATTTATGCAAGTATTTTATATTGCTTAATATTAGGGAACTAGAAGGAACTTATTAATGCAACAAGTGGTTTTTGAAATTATTTAACTCGCAGTTTTTAGGAAAATATTGTAAATAAATAAAATAGTTTTTATTTTTAATAAAAAACTTATTTGAGTGCTCATCAAGTAAAAAAGAATTTTCTAATTTCTCTCCTTATATTTCTCAACCACTAAACCACTTAATGTTAGTTTGTTTGAAGAAGGTTTTGCTTGTTCCTCAAGTAGTGTGAACGTGGGAAAAATAATCCTACGTAGGTTACTGCTTCACACTTAGTGGAGCAATAAGTGTAACTAACTTAGGAAGGCTTCACTATTAGAGGAGGAGTCTTTCTCCTTACAAACCACCAACTGAAAACACATTGTCTATTTCTGAATCATAAGAGTTTTTTCAAAAGAGTCAGTTGCATTCTATAAGTGTTCCTAAGTTCCTTAATATCTAAGTTCAATATATATAGTAATGTGTTTCACAAAATTGAGTTGTAATTTGGAGTTCAAGGGTTGAGTGATCCTTGTAGGACTTAGAGCTAAGTCTGTGAGTGTAGGCTTTAGAGTAGAAGCAAGAGAGAGAAGGGTTCCAGTAATCAAAGGGGATTATTGTGAGGAACTCAAGTTGTAGAGAGTGATTGTAACAGAGTTGTTACAATAATATAAGGTTTTGAGGTTTTCCTTTCTTAATAAGGTTAAAGAAATTTCCTCAATTTTATATTTCTCTCTCTCGTATCGCTGTTCCTTTATAGCTTTAAAATTCAGCGAGAAACTTTGCTAAAAGTTCCAAATACAATTCACCCCCTTCTTGTACGTGTTCCATTGAAGTATCAGCAATCAAGTTAAAGATATCCTCGCATGAGAGAAGCCCAAAACTTCTAGGCAAGGAGGAACAAGAAACACCCATCTGGTTCCAGAACTATTTCAGTTTCAAATTCCTTGCTCATCAGGTCGACATGTTAGTAAGACTAAGAGATTACTTCTATTTTTACTGATTTATAGGTCGCAATGGCCAGGCTAAGAGATTAACGGAGTATCCTCAAACTTCAGATGACAACAAAAAGAACCCACTGAACAAATTTAGTGCAAAATTCATATTCTTTAACCTACAAATTTGCCGTCACTAAAACAAAGAAACAAGGTAGAAAAATTACTAAAATGTGATTCCAGTCAAGCAAGAATTAAATGCTAGCATTATCGTACTCATACCTTCAGTATACCACCAGTCAGCACCTTTCTCCTCAGATTTCACTAGCCTTGCAACAACTGATAGCCCATAACTCCAATTATTATGACCCCCGTGGATCCAAACATCATTGGCATGAGCAAGAGGACCGGCGCTTTTGTTATAATACAAACGAACCAAATCACCATCTTTAAACTCACAAGGTTGAAAAAAACAGACATTGTCCAAGGACGACGAAGCTCTGCTCATCAGTTCTCTCAGTTTTTCTCTTCTTTTCTCCACTTCTGTCTTTGCTTGTGCTCGATCAGCTTCACTTGCAGCCCTTGCTTCCTCCCTTTGCCTCTGCTCCTCGGCTTGTCTCTCCCTCTCAGCTTCTATCTTTGCCAGTTTCTCTTGCTCTCTATGCTTCTCCTCAAGCAAAAAATCTTCAAAAGTATCCACGTCCATGCCCCCTTCAACAATTATGTGAAAATCTTTCTTCCCATTATTTTCATAAACATCTTTTCCATTGAAGAATATGAATTCTATCTTATATGCTTCTCTGGGAACATGAATCTGACAGGACCACCAATCACCTTTAAATTGGGTCTTTTGAAGTTTTGTGGTAAATGATTTCCACCTCCAATCATTAAACGCTCCCATGACCATCACATCTGGTTCATTGTTCAGAGTGGAAAGGCTTCGATTAAGGAATAGCTCGATATCCTGATCAGGCTTCGCTGTCCCAGGATAAATAAAAATTTTGTGGCCTTTGGAGAAATTATCCTCAGCCATTTCCTCGATCACTTGTTTCCGCAAAAGCGCGTCCCTCTCCAATTTCAATTTTCTCAAAGATTCCTCCAATTCCTTCTCCGCGATGGCTATAGCATCCTTCGTGTCTGAACCCAAAACCTCAGTTTCTGGAACATTCCCATCATCAGATTTCTTACTATCTATATCAACGGTTCCCTTCTCATCGCCAGGGATAGATCCAAGCTCTTTAGTGTCAGTAACACTCAAAGGCAGATTTTCCTTAACAACAACTATATCCTTCCATTTTTTCGCGTAAGGGGTTATATCAGAAACCCTTTTCTCTGGTACCAAGATTTTAGTATCAGCCCTATAACCCTTTTCATTGGTTTGCTTGTTTTCTGAAGACAACTCCTCCTGAGCAATATCAGAACCTCCTCTATCTAGACCTAATGCTTGAATTTCTGTCTGATAATTGTCAGTTTCAATATTTTCCTGACTCGTCTTCAATTCATCCTTTTCTTCCACATCACTGATTAGCGTGCCAGAATTCATTCTTTCAGAAACAAACACTTTGCTTTCAGTAGCATTTCCTTGATCAGCCTCTAAATTCTCAGCTTCTAATCTAGTTTCATCAATAACAGCACCAGCACTGGTTTTTCTTTCCCCAATAAACCCTTTAACATTTTCTACTTCCTTCAGCAGATTTTTACTAGCAACAGCTACTGCTATGTTGACTGGAGATGGATTTCCAACTTTTCCATTTGTTGCATCCTCCTTTTGTTCTTCAATTCTATCTACTTGAGAAACCTCTAATATCTCTCTTTCCTCAGCACCACTAGATCCTACATCAGATACTCTCCTATCAGGCTCGGACGAAGTAAATGAATTTTCACTGTCTTCTTCGTTTCTTTGTTCCCTCTTCGGTGAGCTAGTTCCAACAGGAGCCTTCGGTACAAATCCTTTGGGAGCAGAACCTTTGGACCTTGATGCTGACCATCTTTTCTGTTTCTTCTTTGAAGAGTCTAATAAGATTAATGAGCATTGCTAAGGCATTTGTCAGAGGATCAGACAGTAAGTAATGCTATAATTAAACTGAGATGAGAAGGGACAGCGAAGATCCACTAACCTCCAGCGGCAGAATAGGGACGGAAAATCCCATTACTCGGGTATTCTAAATGCCAAGAATAAGACTACGACAAAAATGTGTAAAGAAACCAAAAAACTTAGTTAAGGATCGATAAAAACAACATCACAGCAAGAAAAACCTAATTGACAAAAATATTGCACTTCTTTTTGAAGAATTATTTCTTCAAACCCTCATGGCAGAGATCAATACCAATTACCTACATAAAAGGGGTTGAAAATCCGAATAATATGAACATGTAAAACAACAATTATCAAATGGACAAGTTTAAAAGTTTCATGGCAACTCAAAACCCACAAAAGAAGACTCCATATACAAATGAAACAAACAGAATTACAAATAATTAATAACAATAATCAACGTGCAAGTCCAAAACTTCATTGCTTAGGCCACAGCACAACCATAAAAATTGAGATGAACCCACAAGAAATCATCTCTTTTGTGGATATAACTTAAACCTTCAGCAATTTTACATCAAATGGGCAAGTCCAAAAATTTTACTATCTGAAGAAGAAGAAGCCATTGAAACAAGAACAAGCTTTAGAAGTACAGTGTACAGAGCACATGAAATGGACAAAAACAAACAAAGACCAACAAATGGGAATAAATCAGAAGAAATTCTTTAAATTGCATACAATTTCTAACATGCATATCAATAACATATCAAAATGGCACCTTTAAATTTCATAGCCAAAGCACAAAAACATTGAAACAACCAGAAATACTAACATCACATAAGACTTCAAAATTCATAACCTAAGCATAAAATAAAATAAAAATCATCAAAAGAAAAAAACTTACTTGAGAGGATCTTCTGAAAGATTTTCTAGGGAAAAAACCAGTAAAAGGTCTAAAATTTAAGTGGGCATTTTGCCTAATACTTTCCCTGCACCAAACAGGTCTTTGAGATTGTAAAGAAATTTCCATGGCTGCTCTTTTCTCTCTCCTCTATCACACTCCCTCTTCCCAAAGTTTCTTCTTCTGCATTCAACACCCCAACATCCCCCACATTCAGTGATCAGTCCTTGATTTTCTAAATTTGCAATAACCAAATATTAAAAAAATATTATTTTTTTTTCATATATAAAAAAAATTCAATAATTTATTAATTCACTATTTGTTTTGTGTTGTGAGAAAATAGAGAGAGAAGTTATGCAAATATATCAGAGAGTATTGTATATTGCATTGATGTTCGGTGTATTCACAAATGGTAGTATTTATAGGCACAAAACTTACTGTGTATTTGCATAAATCAACAAATACGGCGAGAAAAACCTACCATGCATTGAATGCATGGCAGTGGAATTCATTGTGCTCAACAGTGGAATTGGTCATTCCACTGTTTTCACAACACTCCCCCTTGAATGTCCACTGATAACTCATAACAGATGTTGTCTATTTAGAATGCTGTTAGGAAAATCCTGTGGGAAAAATCCATAACTAGGGAAAGGAGTATAACTATAAATACCTTATATGCTTAAAATTAACTGCCTCATTAAAAACCTTGTCAGGAAAAACCCAGTGGGATAAAAACCTGATCGAAGGGAAAAAGAGTGCAGCGCATATAATACTCCCCTGAATCTAGCATATATCATGAAGATGACGCATTCCAATTTTTCGGACTAATTCTTCAAATTTCTTCGCCGGAAGGGATTTGGTGAATAAATCTGCAAGATTCTCACATGATTGGATTTGTCGATGTTGATCGTCCCTTCCTTTTGGAGGTCATGAGTGAAGAAGAGCTTTGGTGATAAATGTTTAGTTCTGTCTCCTTTGATGTACCCTTCGCTTACTTGGGTGATGCATGCAGTATTGTCTTCGTAGATGATAGTTGGATTTGTTGTTATTGTTTCCATCCCGCATTCTTCTTGGATATTCTTGATCATTGACCTTAGCCATACACATTCCCTTCCAGCTTCATAAAGAGCAATTAATTCTCGCATGATTTGATGATGTGGCCGTCAAAGTCTGCTTTGTAGATTTCCAAGATATTGCAGTACCTCCATAAGTGAATACATATCCGGATTGAGACTTAGCCTTTTGTGGGTCTGAGAGGTAGCCAGCATCTGCATATCCAATGAGTGACGCATTGGGTCTTGACTGATAGAATAATCCGAGATCTTGTGTTCCTCGAAGATAACGTAATAAGTGTCTGACTCCATTCCAATGTCTCTTGGTTGGTGCATTGCTGTATCTAGCTAACAAGTTTACTGAAAAAGCTATGTCAGGTCGAGTATTGTTAGCCAAGTACATTAAAGCCCCAATTGCACTTAGATATGGTACTTCAGGACCAAGAATCTCCTCGTTCTCTTCTCGTGGTCTGAATGGATCATCTTTCTCATTCAGGGAACGCACTACCATTGGAGAACTTATTGGGTGGGCTTTGTCCATGAAAAAACGTTTCAGGATTTTTTCTGTATAGTTTGATTGATGGACAAAAATCCCATTTCTTAGATGTTCCATTTGCAGGCCAAGGCAAAATTTTGTCTTCCCGAGATCTTTCATCTCAAATTCTTTCATCAAGTATTTTGCAGTCGCTTCAAGTTCTCTAGGAGTTCCGATAATGTTCAAATCATCGACATATACAGCAATGATCGCGAATCCTGATTTAGATCGCTTAATGAAAACACAGGGACTGATTTGATTATTTTTGAATCCTTCTTTCAATAGGTATTCACTAAGACGATTATACCACATTCTTCCAGATTGTTTTAACCCATAGAGTGATTTTCTCAATTTTATTGAGAACATCTCTTTGGGCATGCAATTTTCTGGTAGTTTTAGTCCTTCAGGAACTTTCATATAAATATCTGTGTCAAGTGAGCCATACAAATATGCGGTCACTACATCCATCAATCTCATTTGCAATCCTTTCGAAACTGATAAACTTACCAGAAATCTTAGTGTAGTTGCATCGACTACTGGAGAATATGTCTCATCATAATCAATCCCTGGCATTTGCGAGAAGCCTTGGGCTACTAATCTTGCCTTATATCTAGTAACCTCATTTTTCTCATTTCGTTTTCTCACGAATACCCATTTGTACCCAACTGGTTTTACACCTTTTGGTATTTGGGTTATTTGACCGAATACTTCACGTTTTTCAAGTGATCTCAATTCTGCTTGAATTGCCTCTTTCCATTTTGGCCAATCTTTTCTACGGCGACATTCATCAACTGTATTTGGCTCTACATCATTTTCATCGTATGTCATTTCAACCGCTATCGAGTAAGCAAAAATTTCATTCAAGACAACATCTTTTCGATTCCATTGTCTCTTTGTAGAAACATAATTAATTGAAGTTTCATTGTTGTCTAGCTTTCATGTTCCTTTTCTTCTGGAACACGTTTCTCTTCATTTTTGTTTTCATCATGCTCTGTTGGGAGATTTATATTAATTTCGTTCGTTGTCTCCCCTTGCCTTTTCATTTTTCTTTGTTTTAAATCTTTAGAACCGGGTGGTCTGCCACGTTTTCGACGTGCTATTGACTCATTTTCAATTGCCTTATTGTCATTAGGAATTTCAATCCGTTCCGGAGCATTCGCAGCAGGTACATGTGACTTTGTCACTTTCTTAGAATCTGTGAATGCATCTGGCAATTGGTTTGCAATACTTTGCAGATGAACAATTTTCTTGACTTCTTGTTCACATGAATTTGTTCTCGGGTCCAGAAACGACATTTGCGATGCGTTCCATGTAATTTCCGATTTTATATTTTGTGGGTCCACTTTCTCTCCCCCTAAGGATGGGAATACCGACTCATTAAAATGACAGTCGGCAAATCGAGCCGTAAATAGATCACCAGTTGTTGGCTCTAAATATTTGATAATTGATGGAGATTCAAATCCAACATATATTCCCATCCTTCTTTGTGGACCCATTTTAGTACGTTGGGGCGGAGCAATAGGTACATGTACAGCGCACCCAAAAATTCTCAAATGTGAGATATTCGGTTCTCGACCAGATACTAATTGTAATGGTGAGAATTTGTGATAGGCTGTCGGCCTTAATCTTATCAATGTTGCCGCATGTAATATAGCATGACCCCAAGTAGTAGATGGCAATTTTGACCTCATTATTAATGGTCTTGCAATTAATTGTAGTCTTTTGATTAATGATTCAGCAAGACCATTTTGTGTATGTACATGAGGTACAGGGTGCTCAACAATAATCCCAATAGACATGCAATAGTCATTAAATGTTTGGGATGTAAATTCCCCAGCATTGTCTAATCTTATTTTCTTTATTGTATGATCTGGGAATTGAGTTCTTAATCGAATTATTTGAGCCAAAAGTTTTGCAAATGCAACATTTCTGCTTGACAGAAGGCTCACATGTGACCATCGAGTAGAGGCATCAATTAATACCATGAAATAACGAAATGGTCCACATGCAGGATGAATAGGCCCACAAATATCTCCTTGAATTCTTTCTAAAAACATTGGAGATTCAGTGGCAATCTTATTTATAGATGGCTGATTATCAATTTGCCAAGTGAGCATGCAGAGCATGTTAATTCATTTGACCGAGGAATTTTGACATTCTTTATAGAGTGTCCATTTGAGTTTTCAATGATTCTATGCATCATTCCTGTGCCAGGATGGCCTAATCGGTCATGCCATAGAGTAAATGATTTTCTATTATCTAACTTCTGGTTAGATATCATATTAATTTCAATCGGACGTATATCTATGCGATATAGTCCCGAGGAAATTGCTGGCAATTTTTCATAGATGTATTTCTTGCCGTTTTTCTCTTGCCGTTAGGCATATGAATTCCTCTTTGTTCACCGTCATTGTTTCCAAATGGTAACCATTCTGACGTACATCTTTGAAACTTATGAGGTTCCTTCGAGATTTACTCGAATATAATGCGTCATTAATTATCAATTTTGTCCCATTTGGAAATATAATGCAAGCTTTTCCAGAGCCTTCAATTAGCTTGGCTGTCCCAGAAATTGTACTAACATTTGCTTGGAATATTGTAAGTTTTGAAAAATACTCTTTATTTTTCAATATGGTGTGTGTTGTCCCACTGTCCAGGAGACATTGTTCTTTAATTCCAACTTCTGATGAATTCATATCTTCATAAATAATAAATACGATGATTAGTATAAGAAAAATACGTATTTTTATTAATAATAAAGGAACAAATACATGAAAGTGGATATTGAAGCAGTTGAAATAAACTAAGCACATTAATCGATTGTGATCTAAACAAACTTATTTTCAACTTCAGCATCATCCATAAAAAAATCTGAAACATCAAGGCTGGGCATGGATGTAGTGGCTTCATTAACAAAGTTTGCTTCAGCATTTTTTCCTTTGTTTTTTATTGAAGCTTGATATAGATCTACCAAATGTTTGGCAGTACGACATGTGCGGCCCCAGTGCCCAGTCATGCCACATCTATGGCAAGTATCATTTCCTTTATAGGACGTCTGCCTCTGATTTCCAGATGATTGTCCCCAATTTTTATCAGAATGTTTAAAATTATTATTTCTTGGGGAAAATCGGCCTCTTCCACGTCCACGCCCTCGGCCACGGTAATTACCACGTCCTCTCCCACGACCGTTGTAATTACGCGTCCTCACCACTATGTATAGCATTTGCTTCTGGTGGATTAGAGCTTTCTATGCATTTATCTCATGAGTGGCTGAAGACCCCGTAGGTCTAAGATTATGATTTTTCAGCAAAAGATCATTATTTTGTTCAGCCACAAGTAGTACTGAGATTAGCTCAGAGTACTTTTTGAAAGCTCTGAACCTGTATTGTTCTGCCAATATGATATTAGAGGCGTGGAAAGTGGAGAGCGTTTTGTTTATCATTTGCTCTTCTGTGATGGGATGATCACAATATCTTAACAATGATACAATTCTAAACAATGTTGAATTGTAATCACTGACCGTTTTAAAATCCTGGAACCTCAGATTGGTCCAGTCATAATGTGCCTTTGGGAGAAGCACATTTTTGTGATGCCCATATCTTTCATTTAGGCTATCCCATAGTTCTTTTGGATCATCCACAAGTAGATATTCACTTTTTAAACTTTCATGTAAATGATGTCTTAGGAGGACTAAGGCTTTTGCCTTTTCTTGTACAGTCGCAATTTTAACTGATGCGGCTGTTGTAGTTGCATCCCCTTGTAGGTTGTCACATCTTTAATTGTATGTTCCAGTCCTTGGGCCTTTAAATTCATTTGGGCGTCCACCGTCCATTCTAAAAACTTTTGCCCAGATAGATCTAGTATGTTAAATTGTCTTTTCACTAGATCTCCCATTCTTTTGACTACAAATAGGTAAATATTTGAAATTAGTAATGATGATAAATCACATATATATATTATCTCCCCCTGATTTATATCATTATTATTATAAATAAATAATACAAACAAAAAAAAACTAAAATAGCGATACAACAATAATGAAGCTAAGCAAAAAAAAACAAGAAAATACCAAAAATAGAAACAAAATACAACAAGTGAATAAACAAAAAAAACTTCCTAAAATGCACTTAAAGACAAAAAAAATTGATATTCATGTGCATTTTTCGCCATTCTTCCGGGGGAAATTTTTTTTTTGTCTCCTATTTATGTATTAGGAGATATATCATTAATGCCATGAGGAGGAAAAAGAAACCGGCTATAAGAAATAAGTAGAGTTTTATTTTCCTAAAATCCTCTTCAAAAGAGGAAGATGAGGGTGGAGGACGGTTGTCGTCGGCGTTAAACATGGTGGCCGGAAGGTTGAGGAAGAAGAAAAAAATTTGTGGGTTTAGAGAAAAAAAATCGGAAGAAGATAAGGGATATGTGGTGAAAATGGGGATGGTAATCCGCTTTTATAGAGGGTTATCCCTAACTGTGCAGTTCATATACAGTTAAAAAATATACAACGCAATAAAATTCTAATATTGACAAATATATATTGAGCATGCTAGTAAATTGGTAATATAATATATGTAACTATAAATGCAAAAAAAGTAGAAGATTAGAGACAATAATATATAATAATATGTTCTGAATGCTTGTTCCCTGCATACATATACGACATTATTGCACATATAAGACATAATAATGCTATCACTTCACTAGGCCGTCCATATAGGGGCAATAAAAAAAATTAACCTGTCCATATAGGCGGTTTAAGAGCAGATAAAATAAAATAACGTAAATAAAATGTCCTTGCCCTCCATGAAGGTGGCGTTAAAATTATTTGTTTCTGCGTTAGTAGTATGGTGACGTTTACTACTAGTTTCTTCCTGTTCATCTCTATCTCTTTTATTACTGGGTGGAGGTTGATTTTCAGCTGGTTGTATAGGAGGGTTATTATTGGTGTTGGGAACAGGGGTTTGTGGGTTTTCTCTGGTATGAGTATTTGTACCATTGTTACGGTTACTGGGTCGGGGCTGTATTACAGTTCCCTCGCTGGGTTGGTAGTGAATGGCACATTGTTTCGCTCTATCCAAAAATAAATACCCGAGACAGAGACATTGTGTAAAACAATGTTAATCCCGTTACTTTGTTGGTCCATGTTCGGGTGGTAAAAGGGTTGGGCTTGGAAAAAAGAATTTAAACTTAAAAACAAAATGGATGTAAAAATTTTAAAGATACCTTAAATAAAATTTCCGGTAGAACACTCGTGCTGATAACGTGTTGTGAGAAAATAGAGAGAGAAGTTATGCAAATATATCAGAGAGTATTGTATATTGCATTGATGTTCGGTGTATTCACAAATGGTAGTATTTATAGGCACAAAAACTTACTGTGTATTTGCATAAATCAACAAATACGGCGAGAAAAACCTACCATGCATTGAATGCATGGCAGTGGAATTCATTGTGCTCAACAGTGGAATTGGTCATTCCACTGTTTTCACAACATTTTGAGAATTTTTATAATACTACCAAATTGGATAATATCAAGATAACAAGACAGGCCAAATTTGGCTAGTAGTAACCCCATTTGTAATTGTATTCTCTTGGTCAGTGGAATCATCAGTCATGGCCTTAGAATTTGAGCCATATGTTGGAGAGTTTTAAACAAACAGAAGAGGGTGTGATGACTGTGAAGTGTGATTTATTACCACCGTCAATGTTTCTGGCTGCTACCGTATGATTGACAAATTGACGGATGAGAGTTGTCCAACCTTGTGATTTGTGGGGTCACCCAACTTCACAAGGATAAAATGTTGGTAAAAGAGGTTTTCAAGGAACGACACATTATGTTATTGAAATTATATGGGATGGGGTCCATTTAGAAATAACTTCTCCATAAATAAATTGAAGTGAGTTGAGTTGAATTGAATTAAGTTGAAATTGTAAACATAAAGGTCCCTTTTGTAATGGTTTTTTCATTGACTTTTGCCTTTTGTCTTTTTAATTTGGTCAAATAGCTAAAAAAAGTATTTGGTTATTGATTTTTTGATTGGCTGAAAAGGTTTACTAGAGTAACTTTTTGGATATATTTTTGGTTTGGCCCACAAACTCTAATAAACAACCAACAATTTACCAAACACTTTTACAAATAGTTGACTTAAACAGCCAATTTAAAAAATTGATATATACAACCAATGTTTCCAAATATTCAAACAAGCCAACTAAAAAAGCCAATAGCCAACAGTTGATGCCTGATTGCCAAACAACCCTAATGTACCTGAAGTAAACTCAATTGAAGTGAAATGAACTGAACTCAACTGAAATTGTGCTCAGAAGAATATGGCTACTAGGTTATTAGGTTTTATCTGATAAAATACTCGAATATGTGCTTGGTGCGTGAGCTACACGCATGAATGTGCTGACCTGGTATACTTAAGTAACGATACTCTTCGGTCAGTAATTTTAGTATTAACATGTCGGTAACTTTAGTGGATGTCGTCTTACTTAATTAGTCATATCTTGTTGCGGTGGTACCCAAAATTTGAGATCAAATCCCATTTATATACTACTCTTAATCATTCTCTAACACCAAAAAAGAAATTATAAATAATCATACAATGGTGAGTCAAACAGTTAAGTATGTTAACTAAATCAAACTTTAAGTTTAATAATTCTGATTCTGATTTTAATTTTAATCAATTGAAGTTTGTAATTCGAGGTCATAGTTTTGACATTCCACAATAGATTCTTAGGAGATAATTTCTTTTCTTTCTCAATTTAATAGTGTATCTATAAGACCATTCATATTGGTAACCTAGATGAGAGCTAATCAACACTCAATCTTCTTAATGAAAAATCCCTACTAGTTAAACCCCTGTTGGAGAATGAGGGTACATCACGACCCAAGAAGTTATGACAGAAGTCGATCAAATACTCGTGCATCTCCAATTTTTACCATGGTTTTGGATACTTATTTTACCTTTATCATTTCTGATTAGCAACAAAATTGGCCCACGATTAAGTCTTATATTGCTCATATCCAATACATGTTCTATTCAATAAAGACTTTTCCAGTAAAAGACATTTCAGTTAATATGACTCTATTATTATACTCTGATATCTCCGTCTCTGAATAATTTTTATTTGGTTTATTCCTAAGAAATTGCCCTATTTCCTTTCTTCGTCACATGCTACCCATAAACTCAATAAGCTTCTCTAACCATACACATAGAACCACAATACTACTTATCTACTTACTACAACTTCTTAAAAAAGATTTAGTATAATAATATTTACTCTGTTTTTTTTTAATTGCAAGGTATGGTTTGAGAACATTTTTTAGGTCGACTTAAAGGACAATATAGTCCAAGTGGGTAGCTTACTAGCTATTTTTACCAAAATAATTTTGCGATAGATGTGAAACTACCAAAAGAGCCATATGTTGCAATAAGGAAAAAAGAAGACAAAATATAGGAAAAACATTAATGGCCCGTTTGGTAGTCGTTAATAAATTGTTGTAATGGGAATGAATTTTAAGTGTAATTTTACTAGAAAAGTACCCTTAAAATCTCCATGGGGCGACATTTTTTCTCCGTGGGCAAGTCATCTCACCTTTAAACTTGTGTTTTTATCTCTAAGGGGAAGCAATTTTCATTACCACCTACAAGGTGGTATTGGATGTGAATGAAAATTCAAGAAGGAAAGTGGACACTTTAGGATAAATTAGTATTACCATGGGAATAAATAATGATATTCTTCACAAATTTACACACAAATTCATTCTCATTACCACTATTTATAACCAACTACCAAACGGGCCGTAAGAGATAGAGGTAGTACAAATTAAAGAGTGGGAGTTGTAAACTTCTACTACCCCTCATGATTGTTTTAAAGGGATATAGCATACTACTCGTTAAAAAACAAGATGCATCTTTATGGTAGAAAACTCATTTTCTTAGTTACTCCATAATTAAGCGTAAATGTGCCGGAAGAACTTGTTGATTATTAAGGACAGTTATTGATATTGGCTGCGCATGGCTGATAATAGATTCGAGTTTATATGGGTCAGAGTTAATATCACAGGAGTAATTGGTTAGGGTATGAGAACTAAAATATGTGATTATTATAAGTTCACGGGGGAGTATCAGTTTCAAAATTTAGGGGTTTGACATGTCTAATTAGAACATGACATGTGGCAGGTTAGATTGTGATGATGATAGCTCAATCAGACTGAGGCCACGTGACATAGTACTTGGCAAATGTTATTCTTGCGACCTGTGATTCTGATTAGTTAGGTAACTTGTGGGCTTAAATTTTCTTTAAACTTTTTGGTCGATAACTATGTTGTCAAATTAAACAATGGGCCCTATGAAGTGAAAAGTTCGAAACAGAACTTTTATGTAAATTATGTTTTTTTAGATAAATAAAACCCAGTTATTTTGCACTGAATTGGACTGAACTAAATTAAATTGAAATGATCAACTAAAATAATAATAATAGTAAAATCTCCTCCAAAAAAAAAATAATAGTAAAATAATAATAATAATAACAATAATAATAATAATTGAATTGAAAAAAAAATCCAAAAGAACAATACCTAAGTAAATCGTAACTCGTAATCAAGAGGTTTTTTGAGGGAAATTGTTCAGCAACTTATGTTTTTTTTAGTAAGTAACCCTCTTGTTGATAACAATCAACATTTTATTTTTCTTTATTTTTTTTACCAAGGAAAGAAAAAGCATTATCAACATTTTATTTGATCAGTATAATTAAGCAAATTTAGAAAAAGCAAAACTAATTGTATAAGCTGCAGAGACTGAGCTTTGATTTTTTTTTTTCTTTGATTTTAGAGAATATACTTTCAGAAAAGTAAACTTTAGATTAGGAGATCATGCTTAGGAGAAAAAAAAAATCTCATAAGGATGTCTTTTCTTCATCTAAGAAAACAAGTTGAAATAAACAAGTTCAAATTACTTCCAATGAGTTCCTCTGTGTTAGATGAATTTGGATAAATTTCAAATATGTTTTTAGAAGTTATAAACACATCACTATTTTTTATGAATACTCTCCCTTTTTTTTATTCTCTACATTTCCATTTTAGGAAATCAAACTACGAATTTTGACCAATTATTGTGATTTTTAAAAGGACAAATATAGTCATGTGTGGTCTTGTTATATTCGTCTCGATGTGTAGATTTATAGTGTCAAATTTTTATAATTTTTACTTAAAAGGAATAAGAGATATCAAGCGTATAAAAACATCTTGAAATACATGCCCAATCTTTGTAGCAATTAAAAAGAAACGGAAAGAGTATAAAATAAGTACTCTAATACGTTCAAATAAGTTTCAATCTCAACAAAAAAAAGAAGAAGTTATTAGACTAAGATTTGGCTAGCTAGAGCCTAGAGGTATTGGTTGCGGAATATAGAGGGTTGAAATGGAGGGTGGGCTTGCGTCTACAGTTGAGCATGGGTTGGGTATCTAAATCAATACCATTAGCGAATCGAGTATTCAGTAACCAATACCACTATAAATAATACCCATCAATCGAACCAATAAGGTTCGGAGACTTCATATAC
The DNA here is from genome assembly GCF_026745355.1 of Beta vulgaris subsp. vulgaris. NCBI lineage: Eukaryota > Viridiplantae > Streptophyta > Magnoliopsida > Caryophyllales > Amaranthaceae > Beta > Beta vulgaris. The sequence continues at coordinate 10,284,952 of NC_079209.1, forward strand.
TTACATTTTTAGATCGAATATCGAGTACAAGATATCACAGGGGTGTTCATTATCAGTAACCCGGTTTTTTGAGTACCGAACATGCAGGTACCAGCAAAGACGTGGAAAGCGGCCCATGACCCGAATCAAACACAATCCTTCCAAAACTTTAAAAAACACTCTTTTGAACTTTTCAGGTGTAGTAACGTGAAATGAAAAAAAAACCACAATCATTAAAATACAAGCGTAATCATTTACTAGCAGTACTAAGAGCCTGTTCTCTCCAACTTATTTTCAGTTCAGTTCAGTTCAGTTCAGTTCAGTTCAGCTCCAATAAGTTCAGTTCAGTTCAGCTCCAACCAGTTCAGTTCAGTTCAGTTCAGTTCAGTTCAGCTCCATTCTTTTATAATCATTTTGTTAAATATTATTATTATGTTGGTATAATTTATTTTACTAATTACTATTATTATTATTATTATTATTATTATTATTATTATTATTATTATTATTATTATTATTATCATCATTATTATTATTATTATTATTATTATTATTTAAATATCTGTCATTACTATTAAGTAGTATTATTATTATTGTTGTTTCTATATATTATTTTGTTTATTATAGCTTTACTCATTATTATTACTATTATTATTAGGAGGAACATGGTTTAGCTCAAAGCACAAATAAACCCACTTTTTTTAGCCCATAAACCAATCAAATCTCATCAAGACAGTTTATGATGTAATTTTCGCAGTCCGACCCAATCATTATTTTTATTACTAAATATTTTTATGTTATTAAATCTAATTATTAAAATAGTAATATTAATTTACTTATTAGATATTATTGTTATCATATATCATCATCAAGTATTAATATATTAATACAAATAATAGAAAATAATTATTATTAATTATCATTATTATCATTAATTATTATTATTAATAATTTATGATTATTAATATTATTTATTTATAACTCTCATTTAAAAATATCCAAAATACTATTATTATTATTATTATTCATTATTTTACTTATCATTATAATTATTATTTAATATTTATATTATTGTTGTTTAAAATATTATTTGTATATTTATAACATTCAGTTTAATTCAATTTAATTTAATTCAATTCAATTCAATTCAATTCAATTCAATTCAATTCAATTCAATTCAATTCAGTTCAGTTCAGTTCAGTTCAATTCAGTTCAGTTCAGTTCAGTTCAGTTCAGCTCCAATAAGTTCAGTTCAGTTCAGTTCAGCTTCAATAAGTTCAGTTCAGTTCAGTTCAGCTGTTTTATGCCGAAGAGAACAGGCCCTAAGGCAATGTTCAGTTCACCTTATTTTTGCTTATTTCAGATCTAATCAGATCAGATCAGATCAGAAAAAATAAGTTCAGATCAGATCAGTTCAGATCATGCTTATATTTAAAAATCATTATTATTATTAAATATCTTTCATTACATATTAGTAAAAATTATAGTAATTGAATATTAATAAAGTACTCATTGAGACGAATCAAACAAGACCCCACATGACTATATTTTTTCTTATATATTGAGAAAAATCTAAAAGATAAGATATTGTAATCAGATCAGATCAGATCAGAAAAAATAAGTTTAGATCAGATCAGATCAAATCAGATAAGTTCAGATCAGAAAATTTCAGGTGAGCTAAACATAGCCTAAGTGGGGGTGTTCATGGGTAGTTAACCATCATGAAATGACATTCCGGTTCATTGACCAAAAATTTCGATCCGCTCTTTTCGTGAACCGTAACCGTTTAAAATGGTTAGATCCTCAGCAGTTAACCGTTATTTTGATACGGTTTCGGATTTTTCAATTAACCATTACGTGTTATTCAAGTTATCCTATTATATTTTACTTCAAGTATATTTTTTTTCTATTTTTTATATAATATAGTATTATATATAATTATTATAAAATGTCTTATAAAGTGGATAATAAATCCATTAAAAAACAAAACTAAAACAAATAATTCACTCCATTCCTTTATAATAGTATTTATATTAGTACTAACGTTTTCAAACAATTGCATAGTTTCTCTAATTGTTGTTACTTAGTAACAATTATTAAAATTAATGTAATTGTTGAAAAATATTTCACAATATTGAGATAGAGGAAAAAAAACATTTCGATTTTTCGGTAACCGTTGACTCAAAAATCATAACCGTAATTGTACCGTTAAAACTTTTTTTTTGTTTTTCGATTTTGAATGAACCGCCCTAGTATTAAGGACATAAATGTACATACTTTGACCAAGAGAAAAAAATAAGGAACTTACAATTGAAAAAGATGCAATTTGCAATCTTATGGAGCAAATTAGTCCAATTTTAGGGTACATAGGATTTTTTTTTAACAAAGCATACAAACTTCAAAGAAGATGATATCAATATTGGATCCGAAAGGGGTAAGTTGTAGTGAGTCGTGGCAACGGTTGCCATCTTGGGGACATTCTATGCTCGACTTTGGTGGTGTTTCTTGGTGTTGACTTGTAAGTGGAGGAGAGAGAAAATAAAGACTATCAACAGAGATGAGATGAGAAGATAGATGAGTTTGCTTAGAGTCAGAGAGGAGAGAGAGGAGAGCTTGGGGAAGACGAGAGGAAAGAGAGGAAAGTACGAAAGTGTGAGTCTACCCGTGAAATAGAGGTGATCATTTTGGCCCGGTCTGACCATTTTTGGGCAGAATTTTTCGGCCCGCCCGTATTTTTTTGGCTTTGGGCGGGCTTTGGGCAAGCCAAAAACGACTTTTTAGTATATTTTTTGGCCCGCAAAAGCCCGCTAATTTAGGCCCGAAATAGCGGGCTTTGGACACAAAAATTCGGCCCGAATTTAGGCCCCGCCTGCCCCCACCAATGGGCGAAATTTTTTAGCCGCGGCCCGGCCCGACCCATGATCACCTCTACCGTGAAAGCCAAATCCATCGAGAAATTTTGTTTTATTTGAGAGTAGTTGGGTAACCGTTTACCCCTCAAAACAGGCCCACGACCCGACCCGACCCGGATATCCGCATCTTCTCCCGGTTCGGATACCAGCCCCAAATACTCATAAAATTTCAGTAAAATTTCTGGCGTTTTGAAGAGGGATAGCAATTTAACTGGTTGTGCAAGCGGGTCAAGTATTTTTTAACACTCCTACGAATATACTTATAGCCGGCAAATAGATATGTATCGATTTATCCGGCCTAAAATATCCAACACATGACCCATTTTTCACCCAAAATAGAACTTAAACTCGAAATAACCCGACTCGGAAGTAAAATAATCTCTGAATATGACTCGAACCCGAAACTACGCGATCTGGAATTGACACAACCCGAAATTGACCGATAATGATGGCTCGAACCCGAACCCGACTCAAAAAGTTTCCATATTAGTTACTTTTTAAACAAATTTAAGGAAAAATTAATAATGCAATACTATATATGATTTATTCACTGTCCATTAATTATTTAAATTACTCGCATTAGTCTTATATGTGTTTTATTTATTTGCGAGATTGAAAAACCCGATTTAACACGACTTGATATGACCCGAAATATCATGGCCGCACCCGAACGGACCTGACCCGCGCCCAAATGCAAACATAACGCAAAGTTGAACCGATTATGACCTGACCCGTACGACCCGTATCTGATATACTATGTTCTTTTGGATTAAATTAATGTAAATTCAGTTCAATTCAGAAAAATTTAACTAAGTTCGGTTCAGTTGAAGCAAATTTTGTTCAATTTAGCTGAATTCCACTCACAATTTTAATTCAATTCAGTAGAGTTCAAGTAAAGTAAAATCAATTTAGAATAGACAAATTAAGTTCAATTTAATCCTAAACAACACAACCTTAGTAGTTATAAAATTATTCAACACTATATACCAACATTACTATATAATTTTATGGGTGTTCATAAATATCCGAACTGATTGACCATCCGACTTTTCGGATATCCGGTCTGATTTTTAAGTTTCGCATAATTCGGATCGGATATACGAAAATTTTCGGACCAGGTACAAAACGAGAATTTCATTTTCGTGTATCTGAAAATATCTAAAACATAGAAAATTTTCGAATATTTTTGGATATCCGGTATGAAATATCCGTTTTCAAGGCATGATCCATAACTTATTTTATGAAATTTCTCTTTGGAAAAAAAATTATTTCTTTTAGTTTTAGGATACCAAATACGAAATTCTGGCTATCCGACCCGATGCAACCCGAAAAATTTTGGATCGGATTCAGATCACATTTTCCTTATTCGAAATTTCAGATCAGGTTGGATACCTGAAATGAACACCCCTATATGATTCCCATTTCTCATTGCATTTCTAGCATAATTACTACATGCTCAATTATGAAGTGATTTCGTACTCAAAAGACGAAAAAACATAGTTAAATTTTCATGTACTTAAAATGTCCTCATATTTGTTGCGTTGTATTTGATTATTGGATTATTCGAATACCCAATATTATTAACGAGAACCCCTATTCAATTCAATGACTTATATTTCGGATCGGATGCCGGTCCCGATAATTTTTATGGTTTGGATATCCAATTATTCAAATTGGATTTTCATATAGCTTTGCTCGACCCTAGTTGTGTCGAGTCAAGAGGGTCGCATGAGACTTGAATGTGGCAGATTCAAAATTTTAGTTTCATATTGTTACAATCAAATAGGTTTTAGCAGTTTTTTTTTTTTTTGTAGAAGCAAGAAATAGATTTATTAACTACAGTCTTTACAAACTATTCCATCATCATGATCGAGAAATAACAGAAAGTTTTGAGGAGTAGCAGCTTGTTTATCAAGCACTAAAAGTTTAGTACAAGCCGGTGGGGGGAATTGAAAATACAAGGATCATGGGGGGACGGTCGAAAACTAATCTAGAAAAATCTAGTGAAATTCTAGCCTAGTATTATTTAGAATGTTAGAGAAAAAATAAAAGGAAGTACGATGATGACATAGGAATAGAACTATGAAGAATAGCTTAGGGGCATCTAGAAAATTCATAAAGATTATCATCTCAATGTCGGTGGAAGAAAAGCATCGACTTAGTCAAGTATATATATGTAAGTTGTGAAGTTTGCATAAGTCAATAAAAAAATACAAGTTGTAATGTTCCAATAATCCTCTCTCTTCCTTTTATAAATAAAACATTCCACTTTTATACACCAAAACCTTAAGCCCAAAATTTCTAACAGTGACGTCCGAGCCAATATAATCCCAAAGCCTCCACTATATTATACAAATTATTATACTCCCATAAAACTTATACACCAAACACAAAAAAAAATCCAACTTCTTTCACAAAAAACTAAACACCGCATAAATTAAAATGACTTAGCTTCCCCAAACACTTCAACCTCAAACACATTTAACTACCCCCAAGTAAATTGAGTACCCGCATTTAAGGGAGAAAAATATCAACAATGGTCTATCCAAATGAAATCCATATTTATCTCACAAGGTTTGTGGGAGTTAGTACAAAATGGTTATGAACAACCAAATGATTTAATCCAAGAAGCTACTTGGGATGAAACACGACGAAAGCAATATAAACAAAATCAGATTAGGGATGGTTATGCCCTATCCTTAATATATCAGGAAGTAGATGAAACAATCCTCCCTACTATTATGGCTGCTACAACGGCCAAGGAGGCTTAGAGTATCCTCAAGACATAATGTAGGGGCTCCGAAAAGGTAATACTCTTCAAACTCCAATATTTATGGAGAGACTTTGATAATTTATTAATGGCGGAAAATGAAATAATTCAAGAGTTTTTTAGTCGATTAACAAATATTATAAATCAAATCCGAACGAATGGAGATAAAATAGAAGATGTCCAAGTTGTTCGGAAAATATTAAGGAGTCTCCCCAAAAATTATGATCATATAGTGGCTGCTATAGAGGAGTCTAACAAAGATTTATCTAAATTAAGTTTAACTGAATTGATAGGATCCCTTCTAGTACATGAAGATAGAATGCGTAGATTTATAGAGCAGCCACTAGAACAAGTTTTTCAAGCAAAATTAAAATTCTCTAATAATGGAGAAAATAAAAGTACAAATGGCTACGGTAAAGGAGGTACTTCATATAACCGTAGCAGGAGGAGAGGAAGTTATAAAAATCAAGGAACTCGAGAAAATAACCAATCTGGCTCCTATTGCAATTTATGTAAGAAAAATGGTCATAATATACAAGATTACCGGTATAAGTGTAAAAAATGCAAAAAGCACACTCATTTTGAAGAAGATTGTTGGTTCCGACAAAAAGAAGAGGCCAATTTTACGGAAAATAAGGAGCCTAGAGATCAATTATTTTATACGTGTTTAATTGCTCACCAAGAGTGGTTGTTCTAACCACATGACTGGCAACAAAAATTCATTTGTCAGTCTAGATGAAAACATAAAAACACAAATTACTCTTGGTGTGGAAGCAACTAAGAAGTTGCTGGAAATGGGACAATTGTCGTTAGATGAAAACGGCTCTCTAAATTTATTACGAGTTTTCTATGTCCCGGGCTTGCACAAAATTTATTAAGTGTAGGCCAACTAATTCAAAGAGGCTATATGGTGAAATTTGATGCTAATAAATGCCTCATATTTGATAAGAGAAAAGGCATTAATTACTACTACTCAAATGGCTCCTAATAAAATATTTCCATTAAGAATGCAATTGGAGCATAATGTTGCCCTAAGTTCTATGGGATGAGTCCACTTGTGGCATTTAAGATTGGGCATCTAAATTTTAACAGTTTAAAACTGTTAAAACAAAAAGAAATGGTGATTGGGCTTCCACCTATAACTAATGAAAGAAAAATATGTAGGGTGTATATATGGCAAAATGCATAGATTGCCATTCCTACTTCATCGGAGGGCCAGAGCTCCATTAGAGCTTGTTCATGCAGATATATGGGCCCTACCAGAAACGTCCTCTCTTGGCGGAAAAAATATTTTCTATTATTTGTCGATGATTTCACTCGCATGATGTGGTTTATTTCTTGGAGCAAAAATCAGAAGCATTTTCCCACTTCATGCAATTTAAAGCCCTCGCAGAAAAACAAAGTGGGCACCCTATAAAAATTCTAAAAACATATTGTGGGGGAGAATTTACAAGTAACGGGATCAAAAGAGAATTAACAGTAAGACGCACACCTCAACAAAATGGTGTTGTGGAAAGGAAAAATAGAACAATTGCTGAAATAGCACGTAGTATGATGCAAGCAAAGAAATTGCCAAAATATTTTTAGGCCGAAGCTGTCCATACAGTAGTGTATATTCTCAATAGGTCTCACACGAAAGCAGTAAAGGGTATGACACCCTACGAAGCTTGTCATAAGAGAAAGCCAAGAGTGGAGCACTTCAAAGTATTTGGGTGCATAGCATATGCCCACATCCCGAAAGAAAATCGGGAAAAGCTCGATGGAAAAGGAGAAAAATGTATCTTTATTGGATACAGTGACGAATCTAAAGGACATCGTCTCTTTCAGCCTAAATCCAAGAAATTAATCATCTCAAGAGATGTCATCTTCGACGAAGGAGCACAATGGACGTGGATGGAGAAGGAATCTGATCAACCACATGAAGAAGATTTTCTTCAACCAAGCTCAAGTGAAGATGAAGGTCCAACTCATCCAACAACGCAACCATCATCCAGTCCATCATCACCAAGATCTCCAACAACATTCTCAAGATCGGTGAGTCCAACTACACAAACTAGCTCCCATAGTCCAGCTCTAGTAGTGCAACGTTCACAAAGAGATCGATGACCACCAAGCTACTTGGAGGATTTCCAGTGCAATCAAGCTATCATGGCTCTCTTCACCAGCGAACCACAAAACTTTCAGTAAGCAGCACGAGAAGATAAATGGGTTGAGGCCATGAATGAAGAAATCAAGATGATCGAGAAAAATAACACATGGGAGCTTGTTGAGAAACCTGGAGACAAAGAAGTCATCGCTGTCAAATGGGTCTACAAGGTCAAGTATAACGAAGATGGCTCCATCAAATACAAGGCCGTCTCGTTGCAAAAGGTTACTCCCAACAACCAGGGATTGACTTTAACGAGCTATTGCTCCTGTTGTCCGCATGGAGACTATCAGGTCAGTCTTGCTCTTGTGCTCAACTTAAATTACCAGTCTTTCAATTAGATGTCAAGTCAGCATTTCTAAATGGGGAGCTCGAAGAAGAAGTATATGTTGAGAAACTGCAAGGATATCTCATCGAAGGTAAAGAAGACAAAGTATACCGCCTTCGTAAAGCCCTTTCTGGGCTTAAACAAGCACCTAGGGCCTGGAATAACAAAATAGATGGCTACCTACTTCAAAACGGGATTACAAAAAGCCCAAGTGAGCCATCACTCTAATATCAAGGCCCAAGGATCACAAGATTTTCTCATATTGTGCTTTATGTAGATGATCTAATCTACACAGGCACTAATCCGAAAATGATTAAAGAATTTAAGAAGACGATGATGTCGGAATATGAAATAACTGACCTTGGAGCCATGAAGTACTTCCTTGGCATGCAAGTCAAGCAAAGCCTAGGAAGAATATTTCTCTCACATGAGAAATATGCAGACGACCTACTTAAGAAGTTCAACATGAGTGAATGCAAGCCATTGGCTACACCAATGACACTTAATGAAAGACAATCTAAGAACGATGGCAAAGAAAAGGTCGATGCATCAATGTATCGAAGTCTGGTTGGCTCTCTCATCTACCTCACACATACTATTCCCGACATAGTACATGCTGTTAGCATAGTATCTAGATTCATGAGTGAGCCAAGTAAAGCTCACTTGGCAGCATCAAAAAGGATTCTCAGGTACGTCAAGGGAACAAAAGGTTATGGAATTATGTACGAAACAGAGGAGAATCACAAGTTTACAGGATACACAGACAGTGATTGGTCCGGAAGCATTGACGATCAAAAGAGTACAAGTGGCTACGTCTTCCAACTGGGAACCAAGGCCATATCTTGGTCATCAAAGAAACAAGCATCAGTAGCTCTGAATATGTAGCAGCAACAAGTGCAGCATGTGAAGCAGTATGGCTTAGAAGAATTCTCGATGATCTACAACAGACATCAAAAGAACCAACAACTATCTACTACAACAACATGTCTGCAATAGCCATGACAAAGAATCCAGTCTGTCACAGCCACACGAAGCACATTGAGATACGACATCATTTCATCCGAGAGTTGGTCGACAAACAAGAGATCGAGGTACAATTCTTCAAGACGAGGGAACAGCTCGCAGACATATTCACTAAAGCAATTCCGACAGAGAAGTTCATTCAGTTCTAAAGAAAACTTGGAGTACAAGATTTTTCAGATTAGGGGGAGTGCTGAAAACTAATCTAGAAAAATCTAGTGAAATTCTAGCCTAGTATTATCTAGAATGTTAGAGAAAAAATAAAAGGAAGCAAGATGATGACATAGGAATAGAACTATGAAGAATAGCTTAGGGGCATCTAGAAAATTCATAGAGATTATCATTTCTATATCGGTGGAAGAGAAGCACTGACTTATTCAAGTATATATATGTAAGTTGTGAACTTTGCAAGTCAATGAAGAAATACAAGTTGTAATGTCTCATTAATCCTCTCTCTTCCTTTTATAAATAAAATATTCCACTCTTATACACCAAAACCTTAAGCCTAAAATTTCTAACAGTTCAGAAGACAACTTGGAGTACAAGATTTAATTTTTCAGATTAGGGGAGTGTTGAAAACTAATCTGGAAAAATCTAGTGAAATTCTAGCCTAGTATTATCTAGAATGTTAGAGAAAAAATAAAAGGAAGTAAGATGATGACATAGGAATAGAACTATGAAGAATAGCTTAGGGGCATCTAGAAGATTCATAGAGATTATTATCTCAATGTCGGTGGAAGAAAAGCACCGACTTAGTCAAGTATATATATGTAAGTTGTGAAGTTTGCAAGTCAATGAAGAAATACAAGTTGTAATGCTCCATTAATCCTCTCTCTTCCTTTTATAAATAAAACATTCCACCCTTATACACCAAAACCTTAAGCCCAAAATTTCTAACAGTGGTATAAGAGCCAATGGTCCTTGCTCCCTTGGGTAAACACTCAACCACTGAGTTGCCTTCTCTATGCTCGAAGAGAACAGAGACACCCAACATTCCTTGGAGCAACTCCCTGCATTCAGAAACGATAGTAGATAACATTACTAACGATTTTGCATCCAGTATTAATGGCTTCTATAGCTTGTGTACAATCCAAAGCAATAATACATTGGCTCCACTGTGTAGACACCAAATTTGGAACCCCTGTTATATATACAATTTCCCAATAAAGTTTTTTTAAAAACAATAAATAAAATTATGAGAACCGTCATACATCATAGAGCACCCCCCGTCAGAGGCACGTCACGCCTCGGAACGCGAGTTTCATTCCGTCGTGTGGTTTTTTCATTTTACGTGCTTGTCACACAATCGCGGTTTAGAAATATAATCTTTCGAAAATTGTAGTCAACGACTACCACCACCTATTTTAATAAAATGATTTGTTGATGGATCATGTTTGTCTTTAATAAACTGACGAATGTTTGCTAATTATTTCAAGTTAGTTTTTTAAAAATCTAAACAAACGAGTCGCAATTGCGCGCCGAATTTTTAATCGTCTTTTCAAACTGACAAGAATCAGTTTTCTTGATGGTAAAGTCGTTGTTCATTGAATGAAGAATAAGAATATATTATTTACCACTAATCACATCCTTTATCCATTAGTTAAGGAATAAGAATCATGAAAAGGAGTGAGAATAAGAATCAAATCTCATGTGTAAGAGGCAAGAATTCGGATTTTTTCCACCGGATTCGAGTTGTTCGCCAGGCACACAACCATGTGCCAGACGCATGATTGTGTGCCTAGCGTATAACAGTTACCTGCGCCAGACGCAGGACCATGCGCCTAGCGCTCGAATTTGTGCTTAGCGTAGATTCCTGCGTTTGGCGCAGCAATCCAGTCAGTTTTGTTTTTCATATTTACGATGCATTTCTACTAATTATAATGTATTTTTGGAAGAATTTTTTCTGAAAATTTGATTTTGCCTCATTGATGAGAAAATCCAAAAAAAATAAGAATATCTGTGTTTTCAAAGAGATTTGATGATGTCATTAGGCTGAGGTCATTAAAGTGAATAAGTGATGGCATTAGGGTGATTTAGGATGGAAAAAAATCAAATTTTTTGATTAAAAAATATGATTTTCTACTTCCTTCAAACCCTAATTCATCACTTGATTTTCCTATAAATACCCCCCTTTTGTTTTCATTTTCAAAAAACAATTTCTCACACACAAAAACCACTTAAGGAAAACAATTTCGCACAGCTTCACTTAACTCTACTACTCTCCTCCTCCTCCTCTTCAATTTCTCCATCTAAGAAACAGTTATAATTAGTAAGTAAAGAATTTTATCAAAAGAGAAACACAAAAAGGGTTTAAGTTAGTGATTAAATAAATTTAGAAAATCACTTAAAAATTAAGAAAATCACAAAAAAAGGGGTAGAAAAATTTGCGAAAAGGAAGTGCATCATAGAGCTAGCAAGGTAAAGTTTAAGTTGTTATTTTTCTTAATCCTTGTTAATCACATACTAACGTTTTCTTTGCCACTTCATCTATGATGAAGTTTAGCTTATTTTTGGAAGGCTTTGTGTGGTAGAGTGGGAAGCCTAGGTAGATACCTAGCTCATGATTACTAAGTATATTTAGGTCCTGCTAAGTATATTTAGGTCCTGCTCAAACATATATATAATGTCTAAGGTTGGTGTTGGGTGAAAAGCAAAACATACTCTTTTCTTCATTAGCTTTTTGACCTGACAAGTGGAAGAAAGAATTAAGTGTGGATTTAAGGGAGGCTAGGGTAGCATGCTTAGCTTCCTCAAAGAGGAGTATTTCGTCAGTGAAGAAGAGGTGGGAGATTTCAGTCGAGCCACTTCTTATCTTAAAAGGGTGCCAATGTTTTGACTGACAAGGTTCATGAATTTGTCAAGATAGATGTTCCAGGCAAATTATGAAGATATTTGGGGATAGGGGCACCCCTTGATGGATCCCTATAGTTGGGATGAAAGGTCTCGAACCTTTGCCATTGTAGCTGATAATCGAGGAGGACGATTTGACACACGACATAATTGAAGAGATGAAGTCATCACTGTAGTTAAAGAATTGAAGGCAGTATTCAGTGAAAAGCAACTCCAACCTTTCATAGGCTTTCCCAAGATATAGTTTTAGAGTAAAAAAGCTCTTTTTTCCTCTTTTTTTATGCATAAAATGTAAGATCTCCGAAGCAATGATAAAGTTTTCTTCAGAGCCTCTCCCCGTGATGAAGTTAATCTGATTCGGGGAGATAATGGAAGGAAGGTGGAGTCTGATTCTTTGAACAATGATTTTAGAGATGGTTTTATAATTAGTGTTAACTAAGATAATAGGTCTGAAATTTTGGACTCTAAGAGGATTAACTATTTTTGGGATTAGGGCGATAAGAGTGGTGTTAAGTTTGGGGTGAACACATTTAATTTAGACTCAAACACATTTCTTACGAAGTAATAGCAATCTTCTTTGATGGACTCCCAAAAATGATGGTAAAACATTGCATGGAACTCATCATCCCATGCCGCTTTAGAAGACCTAATAGAAAGGTTGCTTCTTTAATCTCGATTATAGTTGGTATGTCATTACAATCAATGCTTTGGAGGGAAGAGATATTAGGGGGGAAGGGGAAGGGGAAGGGGAAGGGGAAGTTGGTCTAAGGTGAATAGAGAGCAGAGAATTGAAATATTCGAGGATGTTAGCTTCAATCCCCTCCTCCGTAGTGATTCATTAATCATTACCCACCTAGTCTTGTAGCATTAGAATTCTATTAACTTTTCTTATGAGGAGAGTAGTTAGGTGGAAATTTTTAGTATTTCTATCTCCATTGTAGATCCAATCAGTTCCGACTCTTATTTTCCAATAGACTTCTTCTTGATCTAATATAGTATTTAAAGGTGTTGGAGTTCTAATTCGAGATCAAAGAGAAAGGAGTTGTGGGGGTCAGATTCGCAACACCAATCTAATCTTACAAAAATCAGATTCGCTTTTCTTTTGTTAAACCAAGTGAACTTGCTGCCAATAAACCCTATACCATACAAATTACAAGTTTCCATAGTCTCACAGTAGTGTCTCATCTTGTATTCTTTGGGGGGGGGGGGTCCCCCAATTTTTTCACGAGCTTGCGTAATTTCGTTAAAATCGCCTACCACTAGCCATGGCAGGTTAATATTTTTAGAATGATTAATGAGATTATCCCATATAATTTTTCTACCATTATATTTAGCATTAGCATAAAGAGTTGAAAAAAAAGAGAGGAGGAGAGTTATGGACCTCAATAATTCCGTGAATTGCTCGCGATTCCTTGGTTATGGAGGTGAAAGAATGGAGGACTTCATTCCATAACATGAGGATGCTGCCCGAGAAGCCAATGGGTTCAACAGTCTCGAAGGAGTTGAAAGCCAATAAGTTTTATTAGTTTGATTCAATATTGCCAATGAACACATCTTTTGTAATGGCCAAAAATTACAGGGGATAAAGATTTTGTAGCTCTCTCATTAGTTTGGATCTAATAAGTGGATTCAAACATTATCCAATATTCCACATACTAGGTTTATTGGGTTGGGTCATTCGCTTTGACACCAAGCCTACCCAATTATTGGTCCCGGATCAGATGGCTTGGGTTTACTCGACCTGACGTCCACCTCAATGACCAACCATCCTAATATCTAAACAAATATATTAAAAGGAGTTCCAAAGGAAACATATATACTCTACTCAAACTTATAATGCAAATGCTTTATGTACATGTGTACTACTCAATTTTAAAATATACATATTGTGTAACAACAAGGTATCGAACACATGAACTTTGAAATAAAAAATGAGAATTTAACCATTAATATATATACTATAAACTTTATTGCTAATGTTTCAAATAAAATGTGATAAAGTCTTATAATAATTACATTCAATTAAAAAGACTTAAACAAGTATTTAGATATCTAACACTCTTATACGGTACTTCAAAGAGACTGGCGATGACATATTCTTTTGCCCCAATTCCTTTTATGCAATTATTTTCAAACCCAAACCTTTAAGGTTTTTTATTTATCACGTGATGACGTCAATTTTCCAATTTCTCACTGGACAAAAAAAAAAAACGAAAAATAACATATTTGCTTATTGCAATTGACGTTTATTATAATAGACCCGAGGCCAGCATGAGTAAAAATACCAATTATTTGTATATAGAGTATAAATGAAAAGTTTGTTTTTTCCCAAAATTTGTGTCCATTTCAAATGGAAGCCCCAATGCTTCTAGTGGAATATTCTAGTTGTAGAAGGATCGATTTTGCTGAAATATATCCTTTTGATCATGTTTTTAGGTAATGAGGGATTTGGGGGTGCTCATTGCATGGCATTGTAGGCCATGTTTAGTGAGCTTTAAGATTTTTTTTTAATAGGAATGAATTTTATTTTGTCATTTGTGGGGATAAATGGCATATAATAATATTCCTTTGCTTTTAAATATCCACACCTTTTTTTCAATATGGTCAAATTTTTACTAAATAGTAAGCTATTAATTTTGTTAATTAATATCTCATGCGAGTTATATTTTTTTTTTTTGAGGTGATCTCATGCGAGTTATATATATAGCAATAGTTAACCAAATTTTTTTATCAGTATAATACACAAAGATGTTATCACATGAGATTTATTTATTCTTATTTAAGAAAATTTTAATAGACATACTAAATCATATTCCTTTCGTTCCACAAACGAAATCGTCTCAGATAATTTCGGAGCTCTGTACTAGGCATTAAGCATGAGCCCTACTGGAATATATAAAAATAATCCACAATCCCATGTATTTAATAGCTAAATTTAATTTTTAATTATAAATGGTTGAAAAAATTATTAAATTATATATATATATATATATATATATATATATATATTATATATATATATATATATATATATATATATATATATATATATATATATATATATATATATATATATATATATATATATATATATATAAGTACATAGATCGGGGCAACAATGAAATAAGAAATGTAGAAACTTTTTTCTATTTAATAAACTCATAGAAATTAAATATATAGGTGCGGCCCCTTAAAAATGAGACCCTCAACAGTTGTTGTCTTTGCTTGTTTGCTTGTGTTTGAAAACCCTTTATCCACCAAATTCTCCCTTCCGTTAAAAGGTGTTCCATAGAATTCTTCTCATTTCTACTTTATTGTTGGCAAAGGTTTGTTCCCTTATTACTCCTCCTTACCCCATTATTTGGTCCCACTTTATAGTTTATACTTTATACTCATTCTCTATATCTCTCTCCTTCATAAAATAGCCATGTAACTCGGTCTTATTTAATTTATTTATTTAATTGTATTCCTTGGTTTTGGGTAATAGTAAACGGGGAACAACATTGTGGGACGAAGGAAATACTAACTGGTATGAGATACATAATCTTCCATTTGAATATGTATTTTCTAAAACTCAAAATCAACTTCTAATAGATATCAAAGGTCAATATTGTACATCAAATACTACAAAACAAAAAACATATATATTTTTTTGAAAGAGAAATACAAAAGGAACATATATATATTATAATACATAATCTTGTTAGTTTACACCCGCTCTTTTAATTTCTTCTCACTTTTGCTTTCTTCTTTATTTATTTGCTAAAGTTTTGTTTGGTATTCACACAACTTTATTTACTTGTTGGAGCCACATAATTCTACACTTTCTTACAACCATATTATTTCTCCTTTTTATATAAACAAAAAGGATCCACTTGCACGCACTCTCCCTTCCTTACCTTGATATCTCTTACTATTGCTACTTGCTAGACTTGCTACAATAACGACTCGCTTGATAATCGTTAATAAATGAAGCAATATGTGAATGGATTTTAAGTGATGTTATAAGGAAATACCTTTAATATCTCCATGAGAGACAATTTCAACCCCCAAATTTGTGTTTTTGTCTACATGGAAAAACAAATTCACCCCTAAGCTTGAATTTTTTTCTCC
This sequence comes from Beta vulgaris subsp. vulgaris, assembly GCF_026745355.1. Classification (NCBI taxonomy): domain Eukaryota; kingdom Viridiplantae; phylum Streptophyta; class Magnoliopsida; order Caryophyllales; family Amaranthaceae; genus Beta; species Beta vulgaris. Next base: position 10,301,070 of record NC_079209.1, read on the forward strand.
AAGTGGAAACAATTTTCATTACCACTCATTACCACCTACAAGGTGGTATTGGATGGAAATGAAAATTCAAGGCATTACCATGGGAATGAACAATGATTTTCTTGACAATTTTACATACAAATTCATTGCCACTACCACCATTTATAACCAACTAACAATCAAACAGGTCGTGAGGTAGACATAAGTTAAAAAGAAAAGACGGATACATTTTAAACTCACTTAAATTAATAATTTTTATTTCCCAAAAGAAAAACAAAAAAGCCATAAATATAAGTCCTCTACTCCTCCTCTTACATTTTTTTTTTGAACACTCATTTCAAAAGGTAAAATGAATTTTCTCTAAACTGTCCTCACACAGGGCCACTCTCCCAGAGACCCAACAAGCTCCAGACTCCCCTCCCCCAACCCCAACAATATTAAAATTTGCTTCTATCAAGATTTGAACCCATCATCCTCCATTCCTCCTCTCACATGCAAATAACAATATGAGTTGTAACACTTATGAATACATCATGAATCTTACCTCTTAATTAAACACTAAAAATCATATAAATCCAAAACCATAACCAAAAGTTAAATCTTAAAAACCCTAATCCCGCCTTTGTTTTCTTCACTCCATTTTCCCGCCTCCTCCTCCTTCTTCTACCTTTAAACCCCCTCTTTCCTTCCTCCCAAATCTCACCCACCCCATCTCTCTCTCTCTCTAGTCTCTCTCCTCACTCTTTCCCAACATGAAATCCAGAACCTTCTTCCATTCAACATCATCATCATCACCCCCATCATCATCAACAACATCAACATCAACATCATACAGTAGATATCTAAGACCAGGAGCTCTAGCTCAGATGAGAGATTCAAAGCTAACAAACATGAGAAGGTCACAGATCTGTTTCTCTCTCCTCCTACTAAGTAACTCACACATACAAACAACCACACTTGATTCTAACCCTTCTATGGCGATGATGGAAGTGGCTCCCCCTTTTTTCCCTCTCTCTCCTCATCGCACTCGCTGTCTTCGCCGTAAACACCTTTCTGCTGTTGCCCCTATTTTCACCCCCTCTCAATCTTGATTATTTTTTTATTAGGGTTTTTTTTTTTGTTTAATTTGGCTGAATTTTGGGTTTAGAGAAAGAAGATTGTACAACGGGAAATGTTCATTGATGTAGTAGAATTGGTTGACTTTGAGTTTACAATAATGGAATTGGTGTAATTTTTTTATATCGATTGTTAAACTGTTTCATTTTGAGTTGAATAATAATAATGAAATGGTAGCAATTGAGGGTTTTTTTAGCTTTCTTGTAATTTTGGTTATTTTTGAGATTTTATGTGGTTGAGAAATGGGATTGATTGCGGAGTAGTTGCAAATCTAGTGTTTAAATGTTAATTGTGCATTAGTATTTTCTTAGGTCATAATAGATCTAATCAATGGACTTTAGTATTTACACTTAATAAAAAGTATTTTTTGTTACTAATTACTCTTAGAATACATCGTAGATGAAGAATTTACTTACTCCCTTTGTTTATAAATGGATGTTCTATTTTGGCTTGCACTTTTGTTAATTCACAAATTTAGTAACATCTTGACATTGAGATTATACACGTGTAGAAATATGATCAAAGTAGAATATATGAATAGTGCGAAGTCAAAATTCAACCTCCAATTTAGAAACAGATGGAGTGCTTATTACTACTTATTAGTTCCACTTTAGATTATGATCAGTAAAAACTGTTCTTAGTTTCACTGGATAACCATATTTTGGCGGAGAAATGGGATAGATTGTGGAAGTAATTGTTAATTTAGTGTTTATTATGCATTTTCCCCCTCAAGTCATATAAGGTTTAATCAATGGACTTTGTAATTGGTCTTTAGTAATTTGTATTTTATGTGATAATCGAAGAATTTACTATGACTTGTTCCATTTTGGGGATGAGCATATATTTTCAGTTAGTTTTTTGTGACCTTGTATTGATTTGTGTCCCATAACGAAAATAACACTTCGTCTAATCTATCTTTAGGTTGGGTAGTTAAACAACCACTATAAGCTTGAGCATTCAATTAAATTAAAAGATGTTTACTATAAAATTAGTTAATATTACCACGATTTCATTTTAATTGTTACACTTTGACATTTTACACTATTCACAAATTGCACTTTGACCATTGTTTGTAAGTTATACGTGAATAAAAACACAATCATGTGCAATCTTGTTAGAATTGTCTTAGTATGCATTTTTAATAGGCCTGTCAATCAGGTCGGGTTGGGTCGGGTTCGTGTTCGGGTCAAGTTAAATCGGGTTGAAAACCCCCAACCTGAACCTGATCTGTTTAAATTTTCAGGTCAATATCATCAACCCTAACCTGATCTGAAAGTTATCGGGTCAACCTGACCTGATCTGTTTGACCTGAATTTTTTTTAAACGGGTTATAAATGGGTCAACCTGAACCTGTTTAACTCGATTTTTTCAGGTTGACCCGACCCATATAACCTGATTTTTTTTTTACAAAACAGTTGCATAGTCTATAATTGGCACTTGGGCCTTGAAATTTCAACAAAGTTCTAGCTAAACAAGTTAATACTTGGCAATATTACAAAACAAATCAACAAAGTTTTATAAAATAATTACAAAACAACATTAATGTAGCACCCTAGGCTTATTAAGATCAACTTTCTCCTTTTTTTTGGTTTCACAGCATTTGTGAAGTCAATCTTCTCCTCTTGATGAGAGCTCAATCTGCTAGAACAAGAAAAGATAGGAAAACAGGAAAAAAAGACAAAATATTAATACTAATTCGTAGGAAAAATAGAAAATAACATAGAGAAAAATAACATTAAACAGAAAAATAGCATAGACATCTTAAACAAAAAATAAATGACAGAACATTAATCAGAAAATCAAACAGAAAAATAACATAGAAAAATTAAACAGAAAATAAATAACATAACATTAAATAGAAAATTAACCAAAAAAAAAAACAGAAAATTAAACAAATAAAAAACAAAACATTAAACAGAAAATAACATAGAAAATAGAAAATAAATGACAAAATACGAAAATCACATAAATAACATAAAATAAATGACAAAATAAGAAAAAAAGGTCAAAATACAAAAATCCCATAAGTAACAGAAAATAGGAGAAAAAAACGAAAGCAAATAAATGAGAAAATAAGAAAATAAAGGACAAAAGAAGAAAAAAAAATGACAAAAGAAGAATACCTGATGTAGAAGAAGAGCAAAATATATTATGATATTGCATGGCCGAAGACGAAATTGCTAGACTTTCCGAGACAAAGAAGAGCAAATGTTGAAGAAGCGAAACAAATTTGCGACTTTGCGAGACCAAATTGCGAGACTTTGCGAGACGAAGAACATCAAATATTGAAGAAAAACACCGAAGAAGAAGACTGTGAGAGAGAGAGAGTGAAAGATTGAGAGATTTCACTCTCAGAGAAGAGAGAGAGAGTGAGAGGCGTGAAAATTAGGGTAGGAGAGTGAGAGGCGTGAAAGACTTAGGGAGTTAGGGTTAGCCGGTTATGAGACTTAGAGAGAGTGAAAGAGTTAGGGTTAGAAATTTAGTTTTTGGGCTAGGGAAATCATTTGGGCTGGGGAAATATTTTGGGCTGGGCAAAGTGCCAAAACATTAATATTTTTTTTCTTAGTTCAATTATTCGGGTCAGGCAGGTCATTTTCAGGTCAGAAAATTCGACCTGAACCTGACCCATTTAACTTTCAGGTCGGGTTCAGGTCGACCCATTTAACTAATCGGGTTGAAAACCTCAACCCAAACCCACTATTTTCAGGTCGGGTTCGGGTCGGGTTGTCGGGTTGGGTCAGCTTTTGCCAGGCCTAATTTTTAATATATATACTTTTTATAATTTTTACAAGTACAAAACTAGAGATATATATTCTCAAAATTTTGTATTGACGTGTGTAAAAAGTGTATGTGTAACAATTAAAAAGAAACAAAGGGAGTATGACAATGAACTTATGTGTTTAGAAATAGATACCAATACTTCAAATCTATACAAATATATTAAAAGGTGTTTCTATCATAGGAACAGTGACACATGACACTCTCCAACTTATGTACCACATATCACATATGTATGATCTTATTAAAAATATTAACAATGTGTAGCTACTAAGAATCGAACCCATGACCTTTGAAATGGAATGTCAGAGTTTAACCACCAAATTACTACAATTTCAATGTTTAATCTTTCAAAGTAAAACATAATAAAGTTTTATAATTATATGAAACTATTAAGACATACACAAGGTTTTTGATCTCGAATACTTTTATTAAGGTAATAACATTCTCTTAACAAATAACGGATCTGGATCGTATAGCTGTGTCACTTATATTGCTGACAAACATTATAGATATTGCTATGTCAGATATTTTTAATTGATTTATTTATTTTCATTAAGCTTTAGAGATTTTTTCCGGCCAAGTGGGTGCAAGTGCCCCCTACTTCTAAGGTGGATCCACCACTGCTCTTACCCTAATTCTATTGAAATTGGTTTTTATATCCCCTTCAAAAGACGCTTATTTTAAAAAACATTATCATGCCATAACGTCCAATTTTCAATTTTCACTAGATTGAAAATTACGAAAAACTAATAAAATCAATTATGAAAATTTTGAATAATAATATATTTGATAATTGTAACTGACGCGGGGTATTGTCCGAGCCAAAATACTAGTTTACTACTCAAAAATCATACTAAAACCTGCAATAAAGATTTTGTTTTGGGTTGTGAATCTTGTGATGAGCTAATATTATAGTTAGATTTTTCTCATTGTGTTAACCATTAGTCCGTCATGGGAAATAGATTGATTAACCGATCTTCTAAGTTGAGTAATTAAACACGTGAATACTAGAAGAATGAACATATAAGTATATAACTAAATTGAAGAATGAATGAATGTATGTACTTAGAAGGGGAAATATATGCTTCAAATTTACTACTCAAATACTCATATTTGTGCTAGAAGAATAAGCTTAAGAATCATTATTGCAACTTTTGAGAAGAACATGCTAGTTTTGGTCAAGTGATCAACTCAATATGTGTTCATTTACTATACTACTTAAGCTTCATGAATTTAGAAAGAAAAAATTAAGTTCCGATTTGAGATACCTGTTTGGGCTTATTTCCTGGGTTAGGCCTACCAGGGATAATTAAGCCCAATGAAGCCTTAAACCTTCAGAGGGCCCCACCTGTGATAATGCCTCCCAGCTGTCAGTGCCCTCCAGCTGGCCTACAGTTGGGATACCCCCAGCACTATAAATACTCAACCCCCTCATCAATGAGAAGGTATTGAATTCTTACCTAACAAACCAGAGCATCTCTCTCTAGACTTTATCTCTCTAAGCTTGATACTGACTTGAGCGTCGGAGAGGCGATCCCGGAACAACCCCCGGGGCAGTCTAACCATTACTTTTGCAGGATTCCGGCGTACGGACTTTGGACTCAGGACATTCGAATCTGACCCGGTATTCCCTAAGCAAAGGAATCGGACCCTTAATTTCTAGACAGAAACAGTTTGGCGCCGTCTGTGGGGATGTACAAAAAGTTACTTCGCCACCACTCACTCAGATTTACTCACTCAGCTACTCAGCTCAGAACGCCAATTGACAATGGCACCAACAAAAACACTCGCGTAAGCAAGCCTCTGACCAGTCGGCTCGGCCAGAAAGAGGCCACTCCCCGCGCACAATAGGGACCCCCGAACCCTCGACCGGAGCGAGGTCACTCACCTGCGCATAACCGGAGAGCCGAGCGGACCCCTCACCGGCTCGAGGTCACCTACCGTCCAAACTCTGGACCCTCGGTCGGTTCCCAGCATATTCAGCATGTGGAGCCTCAGCCGCTCTTTGCGTCTGACCTGGCCCTTATCACGGCTCAGCTCCAGGAAACTTTCCAAAAGGGTATGATGGACATGATGGCCATGCTCCAGCAGAGGCAGCCGCAACAAGTCGTCCCGCTCAATCAGCATGAGCCCAGGGAGCGCACGGTCGTCCGCTCCAGAGGGACAACTCTCGTTCTAATGAGACCGCAGCCTAGCCGGCCACGGTCCGATGCGAGAGACCCGAGCCACCGGGAAAGAGAAAGTCGCGCACAGGGGTCGGCCCGTCAGCATGCAGAGAACCCATATATCTAAATCCCCAAGGGGGGTGCGGGTCGGAAACCCCAAGATGCCCGAGAATTCCTTAACAACAAGAAGCGCCTCAGCCAAGGCTATGACGCTCGGGAGTTCCTCAGGAAGAAGCAAATGACCGAGAGGGCCAAGGGGACTCGGCTCATTCTCAGCCTCTAGGCTAACTGGAGGAGGGCTCAAGTTCCTGATCCCCTTCAGCAGAAATCCTAGGGACCCAACCCCCAGGGAAAATCAAAACCCCCCTGATCGAGCCATTTGCGGGCCTAACCGACCCAGATGATCATATGGCTAGTTACAAGGCTCAAATGAGCGTGCAGACAAGTTGCGAGGCCACTTGGTGCCGCTTCTTCCCTACCACTCTCAAAGGTCTGGCTCTCAATTGGTTCCAAGAACTACCGGCGGGGGTCATCACTGACTTCGCCATACTGGAACACCTCTTCATCCACCAGTTCGTAGCTGGAAAGAGGCAAAGAAAAACCAGCCTTCACTCATGGGGGTGAAGCAAGACAAGAATGAATCCTTGTCGGACTACATAAAGAGGTTCAAGAGGATCCTCAAAATAACCGACCTACAGGACGCTGTAGCTTCGCTGCCCTATGTCCGGGCTCCAACCGGGTCGGCTCAGATGGTCATTGGCCGAGAATGAAGTAAAACTTACTCGGAAGCCATGGCTCGGGCCCAAAGATTCATCCAGGCAACGGACATCTGCCGTTACTCGGATGAGGGTGGCAAGAAGAAGAAAGGATGAAGGAGGTCACTGGGTCAGCCTAACATCAAAGAAGGGGGGCCGAGGGGATCGGCTCACCGATAATGGCAACGACCCCCGATTCAATAAAAACCGGAAGGAAATCTACTTTGACATCCGGAACAAAAATTGGCTTCCCAGGCCAACGCCCATCCGGACATCATCGTCTCGGAGGGATAAGAGTTTATGGTGTGACTACCACAAGGAATGTGGACACACCACCAACATGTCGGAGCTCAAGAAATCCTTGAACGTTTGGCCGACCAGGGAAGCTCAACCCTACCTAAAGCGTTCGAGCGAAGAAAAGGGAAGCAAAAGGTGGGTCAGTCGAACAGTGGGGACACGAAGGATTCATTGGTGTCATCGCTGGGGATTCGCGTCGGGAGGCCTAACCGGCCGAGCGCCGCAAGCTCACCTCAAACCTTAAACATCAGGTGCTTGATGTCCAGCTCCCCGAGCTAGTGGCCCCGTCATGACTTCGGGGAACCCAGTCGGACGTTGCACGTTCCGCACGACGACCCCCTAGTCATCGAGCTCAAAGTAGCCAATACAAAGGTGAAGAGGGTATTGGTGGATAGTGGGTCATCCGCTGATATAATCACCCTGACTGCCTCAAAAAGTTGAAGTACACCGAACGGGATGTTACCCCCATGGCTCAGCCGCTCATAGGCTTCGGGGGCAACTCTGTCCACCCGGTCGGATCAATAAAATTACCCACTCGGATGGGTGAAAAGGGTAAGGGGAGAAGCCTACCGATCGACTTCTTGGTGGTAGACATCCCTTTGCCTTACAACATAATAAGGGGAGGCCCATGCTAAAAAAGCCAAGGCCGCCATCTCCACCTACCAGCTCCTCTTGCAGTTTGAGACTGATGACGGGAAGGTAGGAAAAATTCAAGGCGACCAACAGGCCGCAAGAGAGTGCTATGTGAATAGCCTCAAAAATAACGACGTCCAAAAGGACTCGGACAACGACGTCCAAAAGGACTCGAAAAAAAGAAAATACGAAGGGGGTCAGCCCTCAACCAGCCTCGGGTTACATAACTGAAAACCCCAAGCATACAGCGTCCTCAGCCAGCCGAGGATGACGAAGAAGTCGCGATAGACCCGGTCGGACTGTCAGGGTGGCAAGGCCATGGACCCCAAACAAGGCAAGATATCATCCAAGTGCTCACGGAGTACCAAGATGTCTTCGCCTATGAGGCCACAGAAATGCCGGGGCTCGACCCGAAAATCATGTGTCATGAGCTTAACATCAAAGAGGGGTTCAGACCAATCAAGCAAGCTCAGCACCAAGGTCCCGAAAGAAATGCCGCGGCAGCAGCGAAGTCAAGAAGCTGCTCGAAGCGGGTTTCATAGAAGATGTCAATACTCGGAGTGGCTGGCCAACTTGGTCAAAAAGCCGAGTGGGGCATGGCGAATGTGTGTCGACTTCACCGACTTAAACAAAGCCTGCCCAAAAGACAATCACCCTTGCCAAAGATCGATAGCTGATTCAACGGCAGGGCACGCCCTTCTCAGCTTCATGGATGCAAATGCCGGCTATCATCAAATTCCCATGGCCGAGAAGGATAGGGTTCATACAGCATTCATCACTCCTCAGGGTGTCTACTGCTACAAAATGATGCCGTTCGGCCTCAAAAATGCCGGGGCAACATATATAGCAACGTCAACAAAATCTTCAGCGACCAATTGGGTCGGAACATTGAGGTATCTGACGATATGATAGTCAAAAGCAAGGCCCAGTCGGATCACCCTGCAGATCTGAAAGAAACGCTGAGCACCCTAAGGAAATACCGAATGATGCTCAACCCTAAAAAAGCGTCTTCGGAGTTAAAGGGGAAAGTGCCTCGGATTTCTAGTAGATGAGAGAGGTATAGAGGCCAACCCGGACAAAATCAAAGCGGTCTTAGAAATGAAATCGCCTCGGAAGTTCGGGAAGTACAGCGCCTAACCGGCTGCTTAGCGGCCCTCGGTCGGTTCCTCTCCCGGTCGGCCGATAAGAGCTTGTTGTTCTTCAAGGCCCTGAAGCGAAAAGAGTTCGCATGGGATGACGAAGCCGAGCAAGCCTTCACTGACCTCAAGAATCACTTGGCATCTTTGCCCAAACTGATCTCCCCCTTGCCGGGGGAACCCCTGTTTATCTACTTGGCTGTCTCGGACTACGCTCTTAGCGCCGTCCTAATAGCCGAGCGAGAAGGAAAGCAACATCCTGTTACTTCATCAGCCACGCCTATAGGGGGCCGAAGCGAAGTACAGCGATGTTGAGAAAATGGTCTTTGCCTTGGTAATGGCGAGCCGGAAGCTCAAGCCCTATTTTCAAGCACATCCCATCAAAGTCCTTACCGGACAACCGCTCCGAAAGCTTATTGAGAATAGAAATCACTCGAGTCGATGAGCGATTGGGCAGACCAGTTAGCAGATTTTGGGCTCGAGTTCGAGCCCCGAAGAGCCATCAAGGCCCAAGCACTCGCTGACTTCATCACTGAATGCGCAACTCGACCCCCGGTCGGTTCGCAAGAGGAGTGGGAGTTGCTTGTTGATGGATCATCCACAAAGAGTGGTTGTGGAGCGGGCTGGTCATAAACCCCGGTCGGAGAAAAAATTGTATGCTGTTAAGTTCGAATTTCTCGGATCTAACAATGAAGCCGAGTATGAGGCCCTCATCCTCGGAATACAGCTCTGCATCCTAGCCGGGGCAACATCGATCATAGCCAAGTCTGACTCACAGCTAATAGTGGGTCAGATTTCCGGAGACTATGAGGCCAAAGAGGAAACATGAGGATGTACTTGGCCAAAGCCCGAGCTGTCATTGCAAGGTTGTCCGGATTCCGGATTACCACATTCCTCGCTCGGAAAATCAGCAAGCTGATGCACTGGCTCGGATGGCTAGTTCTGCTGAAGGGTCGGCCCCAGAACCATAACTTGGGAAGTATTGAAGGAGCCTAGCATAAATGCCAAAGAGCAGCTCGTACTCAATCGATCCTCAAACTGGATGGGTGAAATTGTGAGTACTTGCGAGACGGGACCTTACCCAGTGATCCAAAGAAGCCGACCGGATTAAGCATAAGTCAGGTTGGTTCCTTTGGCATGAAAGGCAGCTCTATAAAAAGTCCTTCACTCATCCCCTCCTAAATGTATAACTCCCGAGGAAGGAAATTATGTCCTCCGGGAAATACACCAAGGAGCCTGCGGAAGCCATCAAGGGGGTCGAACGATAGCCGGAAAGGCACTAAGGGCAGGATACTATTGGCCTACTTGAAAGCTGACGCCTCGGACTTAGTCCGCGGTGTCCCTCCTGCCAGATTCACTCGGACATACCAAGGGCGCCTGCCACTCCCCTCACCACCATTCAAGCAGTCCTGCCCTTCGACAAGTGGGGCATGGACCTGCTCGGACCTTTTCCCCCAGCTTCCGGGCAAAGGAAGTTCCTAATTGTGGCTATTGATTACTTCACCAAGTGGACCGAAGCCGAGCCACTCAATTACTGACAAACAGGTCCAGCTGTTCATATGGAGGAATATCATTACCCGGTTCGGAATTCCAAGAGCCTTGGTATCAGACAATGGCCGACAGTTCAACAGCGGGCCGACTCGAGAGTATTGTGCCCGGTTCGGCATTCAAACAAGGTTCTCGGCAGTCTCCCGCCCTCAGACCAACGGGCAAGCCGAGTCGCCAATAAAATTGTCCTAAAGGGTATCAAGAAATCCCTTGATGCAGCTAAAGGGCATGGGTAGACGACCTACCCGGAGTACTCTGGTCGGCTCGAACAACGTGAAAGAAGCCACGGGGCACTCCCTTTCGGCTTGGTCTATGGAAGCGAAGCTGTCCTTCCGGTCGAGGTGGGAACCCTCCCCTCGGATGACATTCTATGAGTTCGACCAAAATAAGAAGAAAAACCCGTCAACTTAGACCTGTTGCCAGAAACCCGAGGCAATGCTTTGCTACAAGCCATCCGGTACAAGCAAAGAATCACAAGGCACTTTAACAGGCGAGTAAAGCCTCGGCCAATCATCTGGCGACTGGGTCGTCGAAAGGTCGAAGCCACCGGACTTTCCCATCTCAAAGGGAAGTTGGGGCAAATTGGGACGGCCCTTACAGGGTTACCGAGGTCATCAAGCCAGGGACATTCCGACTCGAATCTCCCGAAGGGGTTCCCCTGGCTCGACCTTGGAACTTAGACAATCTCAAAAGATTCTATGTTTAAATTCTTTTCGTTACTTGCACTAGGGGCATGTTGTAAGGCCAGCAATACCTGGTCGGTTTAGCAAGCAAATCCAATTGTAACTCGGACTTAACCAGTCCATGTACCAAGTCGGGTTTTACCCCAGAAATGAAAAAGACTTAGCCAGTCTATATTATTTTGATCAAAAGGCAAGCAAACTTAACCAGTTATTGTCTATTAAATGTTGTAATATTGCAAATAACGAAAAGTGCGACAAAGGCAAGTTGCAAAATAGTAGTTGTATTCCAATTGATCAAGAGTTGCAAAATACAACCAAAAGTTTACAAAAATACAGAGTCGAAAGCGATGCAAAAATTAAAGCAAAAGCCAACATGGCAAAAACATAGAAAAAATCCTAAGGCAGCTGGGGAGTGGGGTCGGCAGCAGGATAAGCAGCAGGGTTCCCAGCATCAGGTTGCTCGGCAGCATTCCCTGGAGGCGGCTCGGTGCTAGCAGCGCCTTCGTCATCATCATCCTCATCCTCGTCATCCGAGCTCATTTCCTCGGCCATTTTTGCCTTGATGACGGCTGCTTCAGCATCGGCTATCTCCTGGTAGCGCGACCAGACGGAATTCCAGTCGGCTTCGGGGGAAGAGTCAGCCAGTGCCTCCCTGAGCTTGGCAAGGGCCTCATCCTCGCCCATCTTGTGGGAAGACTGGCCAACCTCGGCGCAAAACTCAGTGCAATCATCCGAAGCCTGCCAGGCCTTGAACCACTCCTCCTGGGAGCGGTCGACGGCCGCCTGAGCCTCTTTGAGTTGGGCCTCGGTTGTGGAGAGTTTAAGCTGGACCCTCTCCAAGTCGCCCTCGACCTTGGCCAGATTGGTCTCGGCCGTAGCCTTGGCAGACTCGGCATTCTCTTTGGCCAGAGCAAGGTTGGCCCTCTCCACTTTCCAGTCCTCCCTCTCTTGCTTCCACGTTGCCTCGCCCTTGTCAATCTTGGAATTGGCCTCCTCCAGACGTAGCTCGGCTAAGCGCCTGGCCTCCATGGCCTGGTACAACTCATCAATATGCGACCGAGCCGCCTGCTTCAGATCCGAGACCTCTTGTACCAGAGCGAGCCGATCTTCGGCCACCTTGGTCATTCGGATGGAAAACTGCCAGAGTAATAAACAATCAGTTAGAAGTTGGCTAATAAAAAGCAAGTAAAGGGCAAAGAAAATTCACTTACGTCCATCCAAGAGCGGAAGAGCTCGCTCGACTCATTCCTCCCGTTGACCTCATTAATATGGTCCCGGTCGGTCTGAGTGCATAGGATCTCCAGTGCGTCGGAAATCCTCTTCTTCTTGTCCGTCTTGGACATTTGTGTAAAGGGGACGGGCGCCTCGGACAAAGAGCGCTCGGCCAGAGAAGGGTTGGAGGTCCCCTGAACATGTCCCGGACTCCGGACAGGTTCAAAGTCCGAGGGGTGAACCGAAATGTGGGTGTCTCCCCCTCCAAAGTCGGGTCGGGGACTGTTCACCTCAACGAAGGCTCCTTCCGAGCCTTTTTCGCTGAGGCCTCCTTCTCAGCTGGGCTTTGGCCAGAGCCTTCTCCGTCAGCTCGACCCTCTCCTCGGCCCTCTCCTTGCGTTTCCTCGGTTTAGGGTTCGAGGGATCCTGTAAAAACCAAGGAGTTAGCAAGATATGAACATTGAATTTAAACCAGGTCGGACGGAGAAATTGTTTACCTTCGGCTTGGAGGGCTTGTTGATCTTATTCGCCTTCATCTCGGCCCTGATCCGAGCGGCCTTGAGAGCAGCGGAAGTTAGTCGCTCGGCCATTTCTTGATCAGTTTCCTTCAAAAAGGATAAAGAAGCTTCTGCAAAAGGAAAAAACACAGTTAGCAAAATATAACAAGTAAAGCAAAACAAGTCAACCGGACCCCTCTTGCCGAATTACCCTTGGGAAGGCCGGACTCAGGCCGAACGCGGCGAGGAAGTGCTCATTCTTGAATAGCTTACAGCTCGGGAGCCAATTCCCCGCTACAAAAACCTCACCGCCGTCCACTATCTTTGCCTCTAATTGCATGTAGATGGCGGCCACTACTTCGTCTTCTGATAGCTCGGGAACTTTAAAGTTGAGGCAGTGGTTGGGGTCGGCAGATGGAGGTACGATGGGGATGCCCCATTCTCCCCCATAGTAAACAAAGGCAAATCCTCGACGAAAACCCTTTTGCGAGGTGGGTAGGTCGAGGACGGTTTGGTAGCCCCGCCGAGCCTGGAAGCACCACCAACCACAGCTTGTACAAGTGGCGCCATAGGGTGAGGGTCGGTTTAACACCGATGATATCGCATATCACCTGAACCGCCAATATGCCGCCCCAAGAGTTCGGAGATAGCTGACCCAGGCACAAGTTGTACGCATTCAGTATATCCTTCTCAAACTGGGTCAGCGGAAACCTCAATCCCATCTCCATGGCCTTGTAATAAAAGGCGGTGCATCCAGGGGGTGGGCTCAGAATGGTGTGGCTGGCATCCGGTCGGACCAACAGATAGGGGTCCTTTATTTGGAACTTTGCTGCTTGGCCTCGGGCATCCTCCAGTAAGGCCTTTATTGAGAAGGAAGAGGAAATTTTGCTCCCGGACCGCCTTTGGGGTCGATCTCAGGATACGCGAGCCGACCGGATGTAGAAGCTTTGCCTTCTTCTCCCGGCATAGCTATCCTAACTACACCATCAGACAAATATTTGTCTAAGTAACTCCTCGAAGAGGATAGGCCAGGGACACCTCCCAGGGTAGGGGGATGGCACCCTCGGCCTCCTCCTCCTCGGCTTGCGAAGGAGTACTCGGGAGGGAAAGCGCCTCAGGCACAGCCGAGGGATCCGGGCAACTTATTAAAGTTGACACCAATACCATTCCCATACCCCTCACTTCCTCGGCTAAATTAAAGGAGGTGAGGGAGGGGTGTCACTGACTCGGACGACTCCCCATTATTTATCAACAGAAGGGGGTCGGCCGATTTTATTAAAAGAAAGAGAAGAAAAACTTAGCGAAAAAACAAAACAAAGGCGTACCTGGTCGGACGAAGAAGATGGAGCCCGGACTTAGAGAGAGAAAGTGCTCTAAAGTAGAGAGAAGAGAGCAGAAAACTCAAATTTAAGAGAGAGAGAGAATTGTAAAAGTGACAAAATCTCTCCCCCTCTCCCTACTTATAGGCAAAATCCTCGGTCCCGTGTCCGCGTCATATCTTGGACCGGGCCCGTGTTTCACACCTTAATGGGCCTCCCAAATGCCCAAAACTGTTCAAAAGCAACCGCCCCAGGAATATCAATCGTCACAAAAGTCATAAATGACCAGAAGTTGAATCGCCACCATGTTTTCAAGCACCCCAATAATCCACCGTTGCCACGTGGCATTTGGGTTTTCAAGAAGCTATTAAGTTCACCAGCTCAAGATTGCTAGTTCATCAGCTCAAGGTTACCAGCTCGGTCACTTCAGCCAGTGGTCCAAAATCTTAGGCACCGGCTCGGACAAGCATGGGGTCATTGGCCCCTCATCCGAGCCGCGTCCAACCACTCGGCCCTAGGAGGCACTCCTCCTTGGTTGAGTAAGTCTCCTAAGTCCCAGATTGACTTAGCGAGAGCAGGCACCGGCTCGGACAAGCATGGGGCTCATTGGCCCCTCATCCGAGCCGCGTCCAACCACTCGGCCCTAGGAGGCACTCCTCCTTGGTTGAGTAAGTCTCCTAAGTCCCAGATTGACTTAGCGAGAGCAGGCACCGGCTCGGACAAGCATGGGGTCATTGGCCCCTCATCCGAGCCGCGTCCAACCACTCGGCCCTAGGAGGCACTCCTCCTTGGTTGAGTAAGTCTCCTAAGTCCCAGATTGACTTAGCGAGAGCAGGCACCGGCTCGGACAAGCATGGGGCTCATTGGCCCCTCATCCGAGCCGCGTCCAACCACTCGGCCCTAGGAGGCACTCCTCCTTGGTTGAGTAAGTCTCCTAAGTCCCAGATTGACTTAGCGAGAGCAGGCACCGGCTCGGACAAGCATGGGGCTCATTGGCCCCTCATCCGAGCCGCGTCCAACCAGCTCGGCCCTAAGGAGGCACTCCTCCTTGGTTGAGTAACTCCTAAGTCCCAGATTGACTTAGCGAGAGCAGGCACCGGCTCGGACAAGCATGGGGCTCATTGGCCCCTCATCCGAGCCGCGTCCAACCAGCTCGGCCAAGGAGGCTCTCCTCTTGGTTGAGTGAGCTTCCTAAGTCCCAGATTGACTTAGCGAATGGGTACCGGCTCGGACAAGCATGGGGCTCATTGGTCCCTGTCCGAGCCGTAGACAGCCATACCCTTCCTTTCTTACGAGACGGGTCGGCGCTCAAGCTCCCCTCTCTCCTAGAGACCGGGTCGGCCTCAAGCTCCCCTCTCTCCTATGAGACCGGGTCGGACATCAAGCTCCCCTCTCTCCTAGGGACCGGGTCGGCACATGCCTCCCTCTCCAGAACCGGGTCGGCACTGGCCACCCCTCTCCTTGAGGAGACCGGGTCGGCACATGCCACCCTTCTTTCCAAGGGGACCGGGTCGGCACTAGCCACCCCTCTCCTTGGGAAGACCAGGTCGGCATTAGCCACCCCTCTCCTTGGGAAGACCGGGTCGGCACTAGCCATCCCTCTCCTTGAGGAGACCGGGTCGGCACATGCCACCCTTCTCTCCAAGGAGACCGGGTCGGCACTAGCCCCCTCCTCCTTGAGGAGACTGGGTCGGCACGTGCCCCCCTTTTTTGCCTAAAAAGCAGGTCAGCCTGGGTTCAGGACTGTCTAGGTTCCGCCACGAACGGGAGACACTTCAGCAAGGCCTCGATGTTTCCCATTCCTGGCGTGGGGCTAATTGTTTGGGCTTATTTCCTGGGTTAGGCCTACCAGGGATAATTAAGCCCAATGAAGCCTTAAACCTTCAGAGGGCCCCACCTGTGATAATGCCTCCCAGCTGTCAGTGCCCTCCAGCTGGCCTACAGTTGGGATACCCCCATCACTATAAATACTCAACCCCCTCATCAATGAGAAGGTATTGAATTCTTACCTAACAAACCAGAGCATCTCTCTCTAGACTTTATCTCTCTAAGTTTGATTACTGACTTGAGCGTCGGAGAGGCGATCCCGGAACAACCCCCGGGCAGTCTAACCATTACTTTTGCAGGATTCCGGCGTACGGACTTTGGACTCAGGACATTCGAATCTGACCCGGTATTCCCTAAGCAAAGGAATCGGAACCCTTAATTTCTAGACAGAAACAATACCCATTTAAGTTTGCGATTGAAACATTAAGGACCAACAAATCTAAATTAAGAACAAGTTCGTACTAACACTAATAATTAATGGTTATATACCAAGACCATTGTTACTTATATGCCCCCAAAATCAAATTATATACTTGATCAATATCATATTATCATCCATGTATTAATCATATATAGCCCCGCAACCGCAAGCATATCAAAGAAAGGTATACTCACCCTTCTTAAATTATTAGCTATTACAAAATTAAAATGATCATAAAAGTAATTACAAATCAAAATGATCTAATCCCTCTGCAGTTGATGACATCTCTCTGTTCATTAAAATCATCATCAAATTACATATATAATAGAAGTAATAATATCCATATTTATACCAACAATAACCATAATTCATCCCAAAAAGAAGTAATAAGGAGGAGAAAACAAAAACAGAAGATATAGTACTAGTATATAAATACTCCTTATTCTCAGACCAAAGCATCAGCACCAGCAACAATCTCCAAAATCTCCCCAGTAATCTTAGCTTGACGCGCTCTATTATACACCATCGATAGCGATTTCTTCAACTCACTGGCATTATCAGTAGCATTACTCATGGCAGTCATCCTCGCGGCGAGCTCGCTAGCAAGGGAGTCCTGCAATGCCCTCAGAATCTGACTGTTAAGATACAATGGCAATAGAGCATCCAATATCTGAACAGGGTCTTGCTCAAATTCCAATATAGGCGAAAATGCTAGTGTCTCAGCTTTAACAACATTTCTCTCAACAGTTAATTTACCCTCTTTAGTCGTCAATCGAAACAATTCATCTTCTGCTGCGTCTACACAATTTCCATTGATGTCACAGATTTCTCCCTTAGGAGATAAAGGCAGAAGTGTGTGAATTACAGGGTCTGATTTCACTAAAGAAACAAACTTTGTGTAAAGAAGTTCAACTTTGTCAACTTCTTCACTTATAAACAGAGAGAATACATCATCAGCAATAGCTTGTGCATCTTTTGCTGTTGGTAGATTAGTACCATCAAGGTACCGATCAACAGGGATATATGGGCGTCTAAGGAAGTAAGAGTTTCCCTTTTTACCGACACTTACGACGGTATACTCGACCCCAAGACCTTTGAGTTCAGAGATTCTTTGCTCTGCTTTTTTAAGTATAGCATTGTTAAAACCTCCGCAAAGACCTCGATCACCTGTTACGACAACAAGAGCAACTTTCTTGACAGGACGATTTTTTGTAAGAGGAACATCGACGTCTTCTGTTTGGAGCTGCTCATTGATGCTGTAGAGTACTTCGACGAGTGTTTCGGAGAAGGGACGACCGTTAACAACTGCTTCTTGCGCACGCCGCACTTTAGCTGCTGCCACTAGCTTCATTGCTTCGGTGATCTTTTGAGTGTTTTTAACTGATCCAATGCGCTCACGGAGCTCTCGGAGACCGCATTGGATCGGGCATGTGGCGGGGATGGAGGCGTTTGTAGGGAGTGTTTGAGTTGATTGAGTGGTGGTAGGGAGTTGGAAGCTGCTTACTGATGAACTGAATGAGAGAGAGCAAGCCATTGTTGTAATGTTTATGTTTTTTTTTGGTGTTGGAGCTCTCTCTAGGAATGGAGATGGAGGTAGGGGGGAGAGAGAGAAGTGGTTGATTTCAGTTAGAAATCTTATCTAGGGTGGTGTTGTGAGGATGGTAATGTTTTAGTGTTGATGGGGTGTAAAATGTGATGTGGAAGAAAGGAGGGAAATGAGAGGTGGAGGGAAGGAGGTTTGGATGAGGTTTTTGTTGTGGGGTGGATAAGTTGGGAGATTTGGACCATTGAAATTTCAAGATTGGAGGTTAATATGAGAATATTTTAAAATAAGTAAAAAGAATAGAAAGGATATTGGATTTTGATGCGGTTTAAAATCTAGGTAAAGATGCTGATTAGTCCACCTCATACCTCAATGTTTTTCCATTTCTCTTTTTTGCAAGTTTTTTCTTAGCGAGGTTGACACAAATTATTAGAATAGGCAGTTTAATTTTATGATAAAATTAGACGAATTTAAGATTGAATTTTTCTAACAAGTCCATTTCATTTTGCTCTAATCCAATACTATCCTAGTCATCCCTTCTCTTCTCCTTCCTTTTTTCTTGATTATCGAACTACAACAGATAATTTCAAAAATAAATAACTCGGTAGTTTTACCGGACAGATTAAACTAGTCACTAAATGGATTAAAAAATGTCATTACTGTATAGATTAAACTGGTCTCGAAATAGATTAACATTGTCCCTAAATAGATTAAACTAGTCACTATATTAAAAAAAGTGGCATGTTTTCCTCTTGATATTGGGCTTGGATTGTGCCTAATTTAAAATTAAAATTAGGCGTTCTCTTACAATACCAACTGCTAAGTTGAAACCTATGAATACTGGCTTTTTTTTTTCCACGCGATGCGTACTTGGACTTTTTCGAAACAAAATCTCGATTTTTTTTCGGCATAAGAGTCAGTATTTGAACGTTAGACATGTTTTTTTTAGTTGCGAAATTTGATTGGCTTACTATATGTCACTTAAGTTTCTCACCAACCTTTTTTTTTCTTTTCAGAGTTAAACTCTATAAGCAAAAAAAAAATTATTGAATTTATTTATGATTTCTAATATTATACTTCTATATATACCTGACAAAGTTAGCCCTAATTCGAAAATCCATATCAATGGCTCGATCTGGGTTCAAACCTTGATCCGATTTTGAAACGATCCGGCCCGAAATAATATTAGTATGAAACTCATTCGAAGTCCGAATGATTCGATATGATCTTGCCCGATCCGAAATTATTGGTTTCCATCAGGCTTCGTTCCGTAATACCGAAACTAACCCCCTTTTTTATAAAAAAAAAGATTATCACAAAAACACTTTGGCACAAGTTCCAACTATACAAATTAGTTATGTATACCCTACGAAAGCACGAAGAGTAGCAGCTTCATATATACATAACAAAAGCTCATAGTCAAAGAAAATCAGCAAATCAAAAAAGTAACAACTCCATACATAATAAAGATGAGATAATCCACCATCTAATCCGAAAAGTATCTCGATCCGATGATGATCTAAAACCATGATCCAAAATTCAATCGGATCTAAAAAACAATAGTCTGAACGATGTCCGAATTCGAAACAGTGTGGTTTGGATGTAACTTGAATTGATATGAAAACGACCCGATTTGAATTGGTATGGTCTGAATCCGATCTGATTGGTCCGATTACCAAGTCTACTTCTATCTCACTCAACGACTCTATTTTGATCATTGCTTGAATTTGATGTATAGATTTAATAATTAATTTAAATTTAAGGGTTTCGTACGTTATACCATTGTGTTTCTTCATTTTCTACATTGTGTGCCAACATTTCTAAAATTGCACACAGTTCCCCTCAACTTAACTTTTTAATGCACAAAGCCCCTACAAACATTGAGACGTCATTAATATTATATATCTATTATAATCTAGTGATGTTACAAATACTCCTACATGGAGTATTAATATGTTGGATTTATTCCATTAAATAACAAAAAGTAAATGAAACTAATGATGCATAGTTTCAATGGGAGCATAATGCATTAAAAAGCTAAGCGTAGGCGCATTTAGGGATGGTAACGGGACGAATTTGGACCGGTTCTTGGTGGTACCAGATTCGTTTTTGAGCTTAGACCCAGATCCGGAGCAGATCCTACAGATTCAAAAGACAATACCCAGATCCGGATCCACTAGATTCACGGTTCTACGGATCTGGATCTGGATCAGACTGTTTTCCCAAAAAGTTGTACAAACAATTGCCAATATTTTATCACTAAATGATATAATTATTATAACATTCACCAAACTACAATATAGCAACATCCAAACAATTAAAATATTCAATCTTGTATGAGAATGGGATAAACAGTAGCCTTAAGTTGCTAATTAAACTATTCAAACTATAAAATACGGATCTACGAGTCGGATCTGGATCCTCTCCATAAGATCCAGATCCGTATTTTTTGTGTGGGACCCGGATCCGACCCAGACCCGCAGGTTCCAAAATGATAAGATCCAGATCCTTCAAAACGGATCTGGGACGGGTCCAAGATCCATTGCCATCTCTAGGCGCATTGTATGAAATTTTGAAAGGGTTAGGGTACAACGACATAGAAATTGAAGAAACAATAGGGTATAAGTCGTATAACATAGAAAAACCCCTAATTTTTTTTAACGGGAGAAAAACTCTAAATTTAAATACTCTCTAAGTTTCCTTCACAAACCAACGATAGTAACATCATTTCTTTTTTACTCCCTCCGTTTCCTAAAAATTTTCCCTCTTTTCGTTTCAGTGCGTTTCCAAAAGATCTTCTCTCTTTTACTTTATTCCTTATTTGGAATTTTTTTTTCCTTTTTACCCTCTCATGTCCCTATCATATGGTTCACTATTACATTATTAATTCAATTTTACTCCCTCTCTCTCTCCTACTTTAACCCCTTTTTATTTGTTTATTTATCTTAACCACTTTCTCTTTTCTACTTTACCCACCACACACCCCACACAACTTGATCCTCATTGGTACCTGTAGTAACAGTATCAAGGAAGATCTTTAGGAAACGGAGGTAGTATCTCTTTACCAACAACTCTATTTTAATTTCTCTCGGTTTTCATTATCCTATTGAATCTTAAGCCTTATTCTTGTTTCTTCTTTTTTGATTTCTCTCAATTGTAATGATTAATTTTTAGAAAAAATCACAACAATAATCCCAACAATAATCATGCACAAACAAACGACAGTAACATCATTTCCTTTTCGCATTTGAAGCCGAGCTAGGACCTCTTGGCTTACCGTTAACTTTCTGACGCTTAGAATTTCTTGCCATGGCTATGATGATGTTACATCAAGAGATTTTTTAGAGAGAGAAAGTCACCCCCTTTCTTAAAAAAAATGTAAAAGTTCACCTGTTTAATAAGTCACCAATCAACTGAGATCATTCTGAGAGCATACATCCCATATTTTGTACTATACTAAAATAACCTATAGTTGGAATTAGTATGATAAGAGCGGCCATTTTTTGGATTATTGATGCGAAATTTTTCCTTAATTTTATCAATTTATTGTGCTTATTTTTCGATAACCGAATTATCTTCTTCAATCAAACAAATGCTCTTAGGGATTTCTTAAATTGTTGTTATTAGAGAGTTGATTCTTTTGCTGGTAATAATACTTATTAGTTGAAAGAGGTGGTAACAAAGGCAAGCCAGTAAGGCTATATAAATACCATAGCAATTTAAGATCGATGTTTTGATACACCTTGTTTCCAAATAGATTTTAAATAAGCATAAGACCCTGTTTGGCAATTAGCGGATACTTGTTAGCTTATTGTATTAGGAGTAGTTGATAACAGATTGTATTAGTTGATTTGACTAGCTAGCTGATTGTATGAGTTGTTTGTATAAAAATATTTACTAAGTAGCCGATAGCTACATAGTTGCGTAAAATGACTAATAAGCAAGGATATGTGCATAATCTATTGTTGTACTTTTAATTGTTTATTAATGTAAATTTTCAAACACATTAGGGAATAAATGTAATTTGGCCATTCATTTTAATGTCAAAAAACTCCTCTGATCTCTAACTTTTTCAAAAAGAGTTTTTCGGGCATAATCAACTATTTGAAATATATTTGTACTAAATACTCAAATTAGAGAATTGACTAGTCGAATCCTCTAACATTAGTTAAAATTTCTAATTTTGTCTCAAATATCTCTTTAACCAAACAAGACCAAAAAAAATGTAACCATTCATATTTTTTTACGAGGCGCGCATTAAAGAATTAAAAAGGATCGTGATGCAACTAACATATGTGCATTATATCACATAAAAACGTAGTGTATGCATCGATCAAAAAATCTACATGAGATACTATGCGTTTTCTCATTAATTGATAATGTTCATTGACACTACAGTACTGAAAGTTCATTATTAATTGACTTCTATATTATACTCAGGCCTTGTTTGGTTGTATATGAGAAGTCATATTTCTTTGGAAGTTATTTTTTTCATATATTTGAAATTCTTAGGAAATGTAAAATTGTGTTTGGTTGATAGTGGGAAGTAAAACTTCCTATGGAAAACTCTACTTACCTAGGGGGGCCTAGGTAAGTAACTTCCTCCATTTTGGAGGAAGTAGAACTTCCTAGGAAGTGCAAATTCCCATGATTTTGCCAACCAAACAACTTCATATACTTCTACTTCCTAGGAATTTGCACTTCCCATGATTTGTTTTGTCAACCAAACTAGGCCTCAATAGGTTGAACCAAAATACTCTAAAAAACTTTGCATACTTGTCATTTGATGTGAAGTAACAAGTGATCAATATTTCAAGTCATATATAGATTTAATTAGGATTCCCTTTTCTGGTACTTAAGTAGAAAAAGGTATATTCTACTTTTCCTATTTTGCATTAAAAAATCGAGTTTTTTTTACACTGGAAAATAATATTTATTAAACACTCAAATAATAATTATTTGCTTAAACTGAGATGTTAATCTCTATTATACAAGGGAAGGGGGAGCAATGATGTCCTCTTTTGAAACGCCTATTTTGCCCCCCTTCCCTTTCTAATTAACAAAAGGAATGTCAAATCAAAATCAGCACTCAATTAAGAAAGCTACCGAAAATTAATTTACAACACTCACTCACAAATCACTTAAAAGAAGTAACTTTACAAATCACTCATACAATTGAGAAGATCACGTTATAAAAATCACGCAAATCACTCAAATAATCAGGAAACTTTATTAAAACTTAAAATTAACGTACAAACTAAAACTAATAACCTAGAACGTCAATACATACAAAAATATTTACAAAAAAATTACTTACAAATCACTATTCTCAAGAACCATTCACAATTACATACTTACAAAAGTTACCTATAAACACAAATTTGAGAAAAACATAAGATTTTGATGGCGATATCACACATTCATCCATCGGCAATTTGCGAACTTCCAAAAAGGTACATAATTCTTTTAACCTTCAAAATTATTTCACATTGGTTGAAATAATAGCAACTTAGTCGACTGTTATGTAGTTCAAAAATGGAGATGAGAACAATGAGTTCAAAAGGACTTTTATACAATCAAACTTAAATTTAATTCATTTTCATATAAAACAAATTTAGTTTTTTCTAAAAAAAATGTCAATATTAAATTTTTTGCAAAAAATCCATGTTCAAAAATAAATTTTGAAAAACAAAACAATATCAAACTTTTTGCGAACAACTTTTGCAAAAATCCATTTTCAGAAAAAAACTACATTAATTTCCGAAAAGTAACGATTTTTATTTTTCTGAAAATAATTCCAATATCAAATTGTGTATGAAAAATTTTAAATTTCATTACAAATATAATTGAAGCTCAAAGTGTTAAAATTTAGAAAAGGACAAAATTTAAAATGATGACAATTTTAAATATCAATGTGTGAAAACAGAATTTAGAAGTTAGACAAGGAAAAAAAAATTGAAATTAGTTTATACTTTCCGGTTACAATTTTGGGATCATGGAGAAATTACTAAAATATATGATTTAAGAAATTACCTTTCTTTGTTAGAAAATCGACCCAATTAGATCTACTACTGCTTAAGACTTGAAATGCCTGATTTTTTATGTTGTTCTTTGATGTTGATTTGAAAATCTATTATTGCATGGATTTCTTTGATGTTGTTCGCAAATTAAATATGTATACGGAGTATTTAGTGTTAAAATTTAGAAAAGAAAATTAGGTTTTTTTTCATCTTTTTGATTTTATGGGAATTTTAGGAGAGATAAGTAAGGAAAGTTTAAATTTGGTATACATGGGTAAAAGTTGATTTGGGAATTGAAACTTAATGTTGAAGATGAAAGGTGAAAATTGGAGTAAATGTCGATCTCTTGAAGATGAAGACCAGAAGGGAAAAAAATGGAAAAAGTGTGGAGAGAGAGAAAGCCACGCATGAATCATGGTATTAAGTGGATGGGTGACTAAAATGTTGTTCCACGCATTGCTTATTAGATGGGGAGGGGTGCATCAAAATTTTCTTTGAACAAGTAAGCCTGATTAGACAAGTGTGAAGTGCAGTTCTAATTTCACTAGCAAACTTGGTGTTCAACAAGGAAGGAAATTCGTCTATTATGAGACCAGTGCTTATGAGAGTTTTAGCGGTGTAGTTTAGAAGGGGTATTAAAAATATCATCGCACGCATCGCGTGCATAAAAAGCTAGTATTACATATTGTCAGGGTGTTGAAGTTGTACTTTTTTTGTATATGTCACACAAATATTTTATTATAATTCTACTTACTAGAAGCTGATTGATGAAAATAATTTGAGTAGAAGCTTATACATTTTTGTGGTCCTAGGCATTTTAAAGAACAATATGTATTCCTTTGTCCTCACTCACTCTAGGAATTTTGGTACTCAGGAAGGAATATGCGGCGATTTGGCTTTATATTATATATATATATATATATATATATATATATATATATATATATATATATATATATATATATATATATATATATATATATATATATATTCATGAGTAATGGGTTGGTTGATCTTGGTTGGTCTTTGAGTTTTTTTCTTTCTCTTTCTTTTCCTCCTCCTTACACCTTACATCTCACTAAGGGCATGTTCTCTTCGGCATAAAATAGTTGAACTGAACTGAATTGAACTGAATTGAATTGAACTGAACTGAATTGAACATAACTGAAATGAATAGTGATATGTGAGAGTAAAAGTATTGTTCAGAGCTGAATTGAACTGAAAATAAGTTGGGGAGAACATGCCCTAACTTCCCACCAACTCATCTTTTTTTTTTCTCACAATGGTTTGGTTGGTCTTACTTGGTTTTTCTAATTCTCTCTCTTACTTTTGGTGTACTCCATCATATACTCTCTTTCCTATCCAAAATGTTCTTATTCTTATATAGAGTAGATAATTTTTATTCATGTTTTAATTAGTGATATACTCCCTCCGTCCTCTATTAGTTTACCCCTTTCTTTTGCACAGAGTTTTAAGAAAAATAATATTGTGGGTCATAGAAAGAAAGAGAAACTATTATTTTATAATAAAGTTGAATGTATGTGTGATGAAAAGTTTGTGGTCTCATTCCAAAAATAGCAAAAAAAAAAGAAAGGGGTAAACTAATAAGGGACACCCTTAAAAGGAATACGGGTAAACTAATAGAGGACGGAGGGAGTATTAATTAATTTATAAACATTTTGAATAATTTTAGGTAGGAGAAAGTTATTAGGAAGGAAAGTAGGTTGTGAAAAAATATGGTAAAATATATTAAATTTAGGCTCAATTTATAGATAATTTTTTTTATAGTTGTAATGTAATTTTTTTAAAAAAAAATTATAAGCTGATTTTATTCACTTAAAAACAAAAAAACAATCTTGTAAAAAAAAACAACAACAATAAAGCAATATTGATACATATGGCATCACCCCGTTCAATGCTATGCACACCATCCAAGGCATAGATGTTCTAACATTCCAGACCAACCAACTCCAAGTGTCAATTGCTCCAATAGTAAAACTAAGTAAAGCTAGTTTACTTTTTGCTAGACCAATCAAAACCAACCCCATTGCTCATGCTCTAACTGTGGATTCTATGGTAAGATGAAGGGTCTTGTTAGATCGGAACCTCTCGCATATTAACTAGACATGGGTTTGCGAGCAGACACCTTAAGAGGGGGGATGGTAAGGGGAATCCCTCTCCCAACTAGTGGGGATCGAATACCCAACCTTAAAATTGAAAGGTTGTTTTCTTATCAAAAAGTCAATCTTAGTTGTTGCTTCTGAGTTATGTTAAGGTACATAAATTTCTTAATTTTTTTTTCTCTGTATCCATTTTAATAAATACGTAGGTACACCCATATACATTTTTCAAGATTACAAAATCTCATACGAGATTACCATAATTCATAATGAGATAAGAGTAACTTGATGTCTTATAATGGTCACTTATCATAACAACGATCTCGTAATTCTTTTTAATATACAAAGACCAACAAGGTGATCCATTATCTCAAAGTGACTCATTTAACTTACAAAAATGACGTTTCTAGAGTACAAAGTGAAATGATTGTACCATAATTTTATTGTGAAACAATTTTACACAGTAATTATTATATTCCTAAATACTTGCAAGTTGCAACACTTTGAAATTTTTAATTATCAACACTTGAGACTATATTAAAATTTTAACACTAGTAAAAAGTAATTTAGTCAACTGCCGTAATTAGTTTAATTATAGTGCAGTATATAAATTGGAACATACAAAGTATAATAATTTTGTTGTATATGCTAGTGAATGACTAGTGAGCTATTTTGAGTTTTTGACAACGAGTTTCCATGTGAAAAAGAGATTAGTTAAATTAAAGGAAGAAACTAACACAGGGACTAATGTTATCTACCCTATAAATTATGTGACATAGACCTAATTATTGAGTAAAAAAAAAGATTCTTCTCTCCTTTTCTCCCTTCTCTCTATGAAAAACCTTAGTATGTTTTTAGTTAATTAGGGCCTGTTACCATCTATTTCGATAGCGATATACCTTAATTTTTACTTTTATTCACTTGTTTTTCTAGTTTTCGTTATTAAAAATCCTTCTTTCCCTGTCTATTGGATTGTTTTTACACAATTGTGTTCTCAGTCTCCACTAGTAGGAGTTTGTAGTTTGATTTGTTAGTCCCCTATGTCGGAGTTTAAAGTTTGTTTTTTATGGTTAGTTGCAAGAGCACAATTCATTGATGGTTGTTATTGTACAAATTTGCAATCATTTTTGGATTTTCGTTTACTATATATACGATCCAATAAAAAAAATCCCGTCTAAGTATTTAAGAATAATAGACGCTCTCGTAGAGCTGATTCAGCCGACAAATGAGGTTATGCTATATTGTCAAATCTTGTTCATTATTATCATAGTTTAATCATAGTGGAACTTTATTTAAGCAAGTTAGATTGTGTTTTTTGTCTTTCTTATTGATTGTAGATGTCATATGACTTCTAATTAATGAAAAAATATATTTCCTCTAAAAAAACCTAATTAGTGTGTGGATTGGAATTTATTTATATGGGTGAATACTGAATAGTGGTGTTATAACTTTTGTTAACGGGCCAACCCTCGTTGTGGTTTCGCATCCATTAACTAGGCCCATAAGATAATTGATAGTAGGTAAAATACATTATTTTGGGGTGTTTTTTGTATCTTTTTTTTTTTGGTATGGGTGAGTTTGAGATTGGAGTCTTACTTATTGGTTTCCGAAGACATTTATTATATATCCAAAGTTTTTTTCTCATTTAGAATTCTCCCTATCATGCAAATTTTGCGCATTTGGAGGTTTCAAATAAGCAATGAGCAAACAAATAGTGTGGTGTATATAAAAGTTGTATGGTTAAGTGCCTCTACATTAGAGTTAGTAATCATATATAGAGACTGTGGTTCTGTTTTTCCCAACTTATTAAAATACATTTAAACAAAAATAAGTTTCATCAGCAAATACAAGTTAAGTTAAGGAAAAACAAATTAAAGAGAACATAGCTTGTGTTATTTCAAATTTGTGTTCATGTTAAGATATAAACCACTGAAAAGCTTGATACTTATAGTTACCTTAAATAAATGAGTTGCTTTTATTGATCCCAAACACTTACTCTTTTACTTATGTTATGCTCCGTGTAATTTTGATCATCTTTACCTTTTTCAACTCATAATGTCCTAAGAAACAATAATATAAGCATATTCTCAACAAAACTTAGGAAATAATTCAAGAATGACAAACAAAGCTTACTTATACAGGACGCTATACGCTAGTTCAATCTAATCCAAGAAGCCCTACCAACCTATACTTGTTCCTCTTCGCTACTGCCCACTCACAAATTTGCAACACTATAGATTCTACACATAGGGCTTTATTCTGGAAACAACACAAAGATAAAAAAGAATCCCCTTAATCGCTTGTAACACTATTTGTTGGCCAAAATCTCATGGTGGGTTAGGCCTTCATATAACACATCCTCTAAACACAACCCTTATAGTTAAGTTAGGATGAAAAATCTTCACTGACTCAGACATTTTCTAGGTTAAATTAATCAAAGCCAAATATATGCCTAGTTGTACTTTTTCTAGTATAATACGAAGTCTAAAGATTCCCCTATATGGCAAAAAATCCTAGTCCAAAGAGAAATATTGAGGATGGGCATCAGATGGAAGATATGAAACAAAAAAAATATTTTCTTCTGGCTTGATAATTGAGCAACTAATTAGAATGTTATTGAGCTATACACCCTCACCATTCTCAAATAAATCTTGATATTAAAGCAACCTTATTCATCATTTTCAATGGTTCCCCGTTCATGGGTTATTCCTAAACTATTCAATCAATGTCCTTGTCTCCTCTATAGTTAGCCAAAATCAAAGACATACCCCTTCCTACTAATGTAATAGAAGATGTGCTAATTTGACGGTTCTACAAGCCAATGGTCTTTTCTGTTAAGCTACATGACTAGCTCACAACTTACATGCTTCTCCTCTCTGACAATCTAGATGGATTTGGTCTACATATTTACCCCCTAAATTGTTTATTTTTCTATAGCAAATTTGACACAATATTAATGGAGTACGATATATCCTTTGTTCAAGGAAAATCATCCCTTTCAACCATTGTGCCCTCGACACTGTTTATGCAGAGACCATTGATTGTTTATACATTTCATGTCCAAATTGGGCCTTCTCTTAAGTCAGCTCTTGGATTGGCATGCAAGTTTTCCCAAATCCAGGATCTCCTCGCCAATCTAAAGAAGTTGCTCATATCTAAAAAATCATTTCCCAACATTCGGCTTAAATATTAGATCTAGCCATCTCCCGTTCTAAATCCGAAAGGAAATTAAACGAGGGCGTTTCACTTGGCACAGTTATCTAAGTGCCACAGTGACTTTTGGCAAACAACAGACGAAGACGTTTGGGAGTTTATGGAAAGAACGGAAGTCCATCATCTTTAATCATGAAAAATGGAATAACCTCGGAGTCTTTCACAAAGCTCTCGTTGCTCACAAAGAATGGCGTGTCTCACCACTATGGATCTCCATCACTCCTATGGTTCTTCCCTCACTCGACAAATAACAATCAATTATGTTGGTCTCGGAGTCGTCTCCCTTTCATTCCATCAAAGTCAACTTCAATGGTTCAGTCGAAGATTTCTTAGCAACAGCAGGCGTCATCCTATACGATCATTTGGGTCACTTGGCCCAGTTACAACCTTGGCACTACCTCAATCTTCACCGCCACAACTCTTCATCATGGCATCATCCTAACTCTTGACGCATGTATCACCAACATCACCACTAAAGGAGATAAATATTACTCATTAATGCAGTAAAAGGAACTTGATCACCACTATGGCAACTCACCAACATTATTCATAACATTTGTCTTCAACTTTAACAACTTCCACACATGCGAAATCAGACACAACTTAGGAAAAACAGATTAAGGAGCATATTGAATAGCTAATGCGAATCACTTAGTACACGGTTCTTTCGATATTCATATTTATAATTACTCGCATTAGGAGTTCCTATCAAGCAGAGGGTATTTAAGTGTTTTTTTTATTCTTACTTTATTAAAGAAAAATTTAAAAAATTTTGATCAAGATGTCGTGTGAAATCAACTTTTGCCCATATTGGAACTTGGAAGCCTCGCAAGTCGCAACCAGGTTCCTGTAACACCAAAGAGTCCTTAGCCCTACGGCGCCGTGGCTGAAATCCAGTTAGCTGGTACAAACAGAACAAGCAAACCTCAAAAAAGCAACCAAACTATGGACTTCGAGAAAAGAAAAGCAGCAACAATGGCAGCCATGAACTCAACAGAAACAGACAAATCTCCCAAAGGCACAATCGATACACCAATCATACCTCTCCTCAACACCATAAACAACCACCCTTCCTACTACACCACCTCCTCTTGCTCCGGTCGCATCTCCATTTTCTCTCACCTCCCCAACAAACCCAAAGGCGGCACTTGGCTCTTCATCTCCCACCACCCCGTCAACCCCACCTCAATCCTTACCCTTCTCTTTCCCGAGTCACCTCACTCGGATGAGTCGACTCAGCCCGACTCGTCCGAGTTGGTGTTCCGATTCGAGCCCCTGATCATCGCGGTGGAGTGTAAGGACGTGGGTGCGGCTCAGTTTTTGGTGTCGTTGGCTATATCTTGTGGGTTCAGAGAATCTGGGATCACTAGTGTGAGTAGTAAGAATAGGGTGATTGTTGCAATTCGTTGTTCTATAAGGTTGGAGGTTCCTTTGGGGTGTAGAGGAAGGATTATGGTAGGTCCTGAGTATTTGGGGTATCTTGTGGAGATTGCTAATCAAAAGATGGGTGCTAATTTGAAGAGGACTCTAGGGTTTTTGGAGGGTTTAAGGAATAATGGGTTTGTTGGGACTGATGTCGTACCCGAGGGCGGGGATGGAAACGGGTTCAGTGGTGGTGTTGATGGTGATGGTCCGGTATTTGAAGAGGTTGGAGTGTCTAATTTGGACAGAGATTCTGGTAATTTGAGTTGGTTATGTTTGTGAAGTTGTATGTTTGAAGCTTTAATTTTTGTTATGGAAGTGAATTTGATGTGTGTGGATAGTGTTTTGATTATGTGGTTGGCTTGTTTGGATGATAGGCTATGTTAACAAGAATGCTCATTTAGTGTGAATGTAATGCTATGTGTTTGATTCATATGGTTGATATTTTGGGTTTATGACATGGATTTCAAGTCTTTAGTCATGTCTATTGTTGTAATACTACTATGTGGTTGCAAATATGTGATCTTATGAAAATCTTTAGGCTAGTTTTCAATTGCTTAAAAAGCTGTGAGAGTAGAACGAACTTTTCAGAAAAGGAGTCAACACTATGATGTATGAGCGATCTACTTCTTACAGGAGAATGATGGGGAGAAGAGGAAGTGAGCAATTGAGCATGAGGAACTTCCTCCATGTGTAGTACCTCATATGGGTTTGTGGGTGGGTGTTGATGTCTAGATTTCTTGTAGTAACACCTCGATCTTGGCAGTAGAATGGGTGTTTAATTGTATCACATCTCTATGAAAGAATTGCTTTATTTATGCAGACCTTTTTTTTTTCTTTTTTCTTATTTCTTTTTATCTTGATATGTTTAGACTTTTTATTATCCTAAACAAGGTTCTGTGTTTGATGCTTTGTTCATTTTGTACAGCAAGGATTTGCTACAGATGTTTTCTTTTACATCCTTTGAAATAAAAAACTTCGTGTACTAGAGGAAACTATGTAACTTTCTTGTAGTTGCAAGGAAATAAATTGAAGGCCAGTTGTATTGAAAATTGTACTCAATATGAAAATTTTAGCCAGAGAATATGGTGTTATAAGTAGCATTTCATGATGGATTAAGTCCGGATCCTATATTCTTATTAGTTATCATCGAGGGAGGTGGAAATGGACTTTGATCGAGATGAGGGAATGAAGCATGGTTGTATAAACTGTTTTGACATGTCTGATGACTCCAAACTAGAACTCCTCGCATCTCATTGCTATTGTTTTAATCATCAGGAAGTAAGAGAATGTGCTACTAACCATTTAAATCTTTAGACCAAATTACACCTTCTCTCATTGCATTTAAATCTGTAAATGTGTTGGTCTGTGTGGTATTATGACAATCAATTATTGATGATTGCAGGAAATCTATTCCTCCACTAAGAGAGCTAGTCTGAAATTTTTGAATCATTGACAGGGCCACTGGGAAGTGTCTGCTCCAGTCTAGCCATTATTCCCATGAAAATTGTTGGAGAACATGCAGAGAGGCTGTTCCTATGGGGTCATTCTTCTTGTACAATATATAATGCTGACCACAAAGAGATTCTGATATATGGTGGTTTTGGAGGCATAGGGAGACATGCACGTAGAAGTGACTGTTTGCTGCTTGATCCATCATCTGGCAGATTCTCTGTGTTAAATGTTAAGGGCTCTCCATCTCCACGTATGGGTCAAACTTCTTCATTAGTTGGAGGTTCAATGATTGTTGTTGGAGGGAGAGCTGATCCTACCAATATCCTAGATGATTTATGGATCTTCAATATTGAGAAAGCTGAATGGAAAATGGTAGGCAATGCTGGTGACGTGTTTACCCCGAGGTGATGATACCAACTACTGATAGTGTTCCAGTAAAATTTGCTTTTAAGGATATTTCTCTTATTTGACAAATCAACTTATGTTTAATTTTGTGCAGGCATCGTCATGCAGCTGCTGTTGTGGGTTTGAATATATATGTATTTGGTGGACTTAATAACAACACAGTGTATTCTTCTTTACTCGTGCTAGATGTAGATACATTAAGATGGAAGGAGGTTAATGCATGTGGAGATTTGCCCTGTGCCCGACATTCACATTCATTGGTTGCCTATGGCAATAAATTGTACCTCTTTGGTGGATACAATGGCGAGACAGCATTGGGGGACCTTTATAGTTTTGATGTTCAAGAATGCAGATGGACAAAAGCTGAAACAGTAGGAAAGGCTCCCTACCCAAGGTTCTCGCACTCAATGTTTGTGTACAAAGATTATTTAGGAATTATTGGGGGTTGTCCTGTCAGACAGCACTGTGAAGAGTTGTCCTTGCTTGACCTAAAAACTTCTTTATGGAAGCACGTGATCTTGGATTCAGTAGGCAAGCAGTTGTTTGTTCGAAGCACTGCTAATGTTGTCAATGATGATTTGATTGTGATCGGTGGTGGAGCATCCTGTTATGCATTCGGTACGAAATTCAGTGAGCCATCAAAGATTAATTTGCTATCATTGTTAACTCTTGATGATGATAATGTGTCATCCGTGTCTAATGAGAAGCAGAGCACACCTCTATATGTGGATGCTGTTGAGAAAAGAAACAGCATTAGTATACTTCATAATGGAAGTGAAAAATTATCTGATCTGGGTGCGAGCTTGAATGTGGGTGGCAAATCACCTAGTAGAGATGTTGGACATGCCAAACAGACTTCCTATTGGGTTCTAAAACTGGAAAAAAGGTATGCTAAATTGGGAAAGGACACACTCAAAAAGTTTGGCTGGTTAGATCTTGATCGAAAGGTGTATTCCCATGAAGATGGATCTTGCATATATTTCCCTGTTACTGATAAGTTTAATGCTATATTCTCTGACGAGCTATTCCAGAAGAGAGGGACACTTGAAGTATTGAGTGACCTTAATATTGCAAAATGTTCTATTGATTCTCAAGCCACTGCCTTGGATTTTCTAGTGGCTTGCGGTGCCACTAAGCAGAATGATGAACTAGTTGCAATGAAGAAAACAGCTATCTCTCCCTTGGAAGCAATGAAGGGAGCTGTGGCCTTGCTACTGAAATATAATGGTCTATCTGAAGGGCTCTTGGAGCAGCTACCAACCAGGTTCCTCTTTAGATTTGCTTTTTTGTCTAGGTTCTACACTGGATACATATCATCGAGAAACTGTGCTAAGAACTAATATTAGGGGGAGGGTATTTTAGATATTATCTTCTTTAGTTTACTTGGGGATTAAGTTAGATTGTTTGTTAGGAAAGTAGTATAAATAAAGAGCAACATAGAATGTGAAAGGCATGTTGAAAATAGATGAGAAATTGGGAGAGAATCAAGCCTCTTGAAAGCTTCAATATCTTTACATTTTGCTATATTTTCAGTTAAAAATCCATCAAAGTTCATCTTCTTCCCTTAATATTTCCATTTCAGCACTATAATCTGTCCAAGCTAAGTTGATTCTTAGCAAACTGCTTGGATGGATGTCTTTGTCTGCAAGATAAAAACTGAAGTTAGTATTCTTTTGCTCTAGGTGGGAGAGGCTTGGTGACATCATTGTTCTCCCTGTCACCTCATTCAGAGACCCTGCATGGGATACCATAGGCAGTGAGCTTTGGTCTGCTGTTGCTAAAACTCTTGGTGCTCGTCGTCTTGCTCGCCAGGTATGGTGTATAGTCCACTTACTACATGAAACGGCGATTCCGAAGAGTTTTCCGATGCAAAATTTTAATTAGGCAAACTTATGCATTTAAATCGAATCTGCCAGAGGTCCATAATCACATTCTCCAGAAGTTGAGTGAATAAATGTTAAAATTACCAAAATCCTCGTAGGAGTGTCATATCATGTGTAGCTAAATCTTTTGCTATAAGTCAATCTGTCAATGCTTATACATTTTGTTAATAGGATCATGTTGCTTCAACTGGAACACGAGACAGTCGTCTAGAGATCCTTATCGGAGATAATGGTTGGGTTGAACATCGTGAAAATGGAATACTGTATTGCTTTGATACCACAAAGTGCATGTTCTCCTGGGGAAACCTTTCAGAAAAACTTCGCATGGCCCGCTTGGACTGCAGAGATGAAGTTATCGTGGATCTTTTTGCGGGGATCGGATATTTTACATTGCCTTTTCTTGTAAGGTATCTTTGGATTCACTCGCACTCTTATACAACTGGTCTTCTTTTATATTTAAAGACTTGTTTGAAATGTTTTTGAATCAATTATGTGCTCTCCTTTGGGTGTGTAATGTATGCGCACTTTTTCTTTGTCTGATTAATCTCTGTCTCACGAGATCGTAGGGATCTCTGTCGCACGAGATTGTACGGATCTCTGTCTCACGAGATTGTACGGATCTCTGTCTCACGAGATTGTACGAATCTCTGTCTCACAAGATTGTAGGATTGGTCTTGGTTGATGACCGACAAATTATATTGGTGATGGGAAGCTAGGATATAAGAAAGCTATGTTACATATGCAATGTGGCAGATTTCAGTTGCGAGAAATTTGAGAACTATTGCAAAACCTAACTATTAGAACATTGAATAAAGTTATAATAATTCCATTGTCGATGACTGTAGGTCTAGATTTTTGAGTGATTCATAGAATTATTGCATTAACGTCAACCCGTCACCTTTCATTTGCACAAGATTATGCTTTTCTCACTTGGTCCCTTAAAATATTATTAGAAGATTCTTTTTTTTTTTTTTTGTGTGCTTTGGCTCTTCACACTATAGAGTTGTATATTCTCTCTTTAAGTATCACATTAATAATGCATAATTAAACTTTTGGTTGATCAGAGCTCATGCTAAATTGGTTTATGCCTGTGAGTGGAATCCCCATGCTGTTGAGGCTCTTCATCATAACCTTCAAGCCAATATGGTGTCTGATCGCTGCATTGTACTTGAAGGAGATAACCGGCTTACAGCTCCTAAAGTAAAGCTCTATTTCTTTGATTATTTTCGTAGTTCATGTATTCTTTGAGGTTTTTATAAGTTATTCAGTGTTATTAAACTCCTTCATGATTCATCTAATGATTCAAGTCAAATTATGTTTGTTCCTTGATGGTGCACTCTGATGTTCAAGACATTCCATGGTAAACAAATAGGATACTATTAAATTGTGTGATTTACACATTAAGAACCGACTTAAGTAACAATGAAAAGTAAATTTACTCGCAGAAGCTATTTGGTGATGTTAATTAATTAAACTTCTTTCCAATAACATTCAGGGAGTTGCTAATCGTGTCAGTCTTGGCCTCCTGCCATCTAGCGAGGGGAGCTGGGTTACTGCTGTGAGGGCATTAAGGTAAGGGCATCTCATATCTTTCATTATTCCATACTTTAACATCACAACTGATTTGACCATCGTATCTCACATTGTTGCTAATTTCATGCACTTAGACATCTTTCTCAACTTCTTTGCTAAATTGTTAGTAGAAGAAAATACTCCCTCTGTCCTTGAGTGATATTGGAAATTTGATTGGGGTTTATTCTCAAGGAGTTCATTTAAAGTACCACATTTATCCCTAAGACCCTCACTATTTAAAGTTTTACATCCTTATCGTTTTTAAGGAGTTAAGGGTGTGGATATCATCAAGGGTGGTACGAGAAAGTCGAAAGTTTAACTGGATACTTGTTTGAAACAGACTAAAATAGAAATGTACCTATTACTGTGGGACAGAGGGTACAGCCACCAAGTCTTTTCTTTTTCTTTATTATGACAAATTGAAGTCTTAGCTTAAGGGACAGAAGTATCACAAAAAATGCAATATTCCCTGTATTTATGTTCTGACTTTGAATTTCCACAATGTTCTTTCCATGATCTTAACATGCCTGACTAGTTGCCTGGAATTTGGATGGTAGGTGTGAGGGCGGAACACTTCACATACATGGGAATGTGAAGGACTCGGAGGAGAGCCAATGGGCACAACATGTGTTAAACTCAATTTTTGAACTTGCTAAAGCAGAAGGTATCTTTTGGTGAACCTTTTTCTCCTTTCCCCTCATTTATGCTACTTCAATTTTCAAATAATTAATTATTGCGCCAAGAAAGGTTGAAAGATATTTCAGCTTCAGACTTGTAAACCTGATCCTAGTGTTGTCTTACGCATGTTTTAGGTCACTGTTGGAATGTGTCGTTGGTGCATTTGGAGAGAGTGAAATGGTATGCACCTCATATCCGCCATCTTGTCGCGGATGTAAGATGTGAGCAAATTCTGAAATGAAGAACAGCAAATGTACTTGGTGGCTGGTGCTTTTGGAATCAGGATGTAATCTTTTGTACAAGTACACATGGGACTTGGGCTGCGCCATCGATCACAGGTATAAGCCCAGCCAACTCGACATCCCTCGTAAACCCCCCTCCCGAAAATACGCTCTCGAGCATCGAACTCTCGACCACAAGGGTAGAAAGAGAGGGTTTCACCACCTCAACCAACGATGATTCTCTAAAATTGATACAGGACTACAGTGGAGCATGTAAGGATAAAGAACGTGTGCTTATAAGTATATTTTTTGCAATATTGGTATTTTTGTAACGAGACATGTATTGTATCCTTAATTGAAGTCGAGCTGAAGCTTAGGTAATTTAGAACAAGCTTGCTTGGTGGAGGTGGTGGTGGTAGGGAACTCACCTTGTTACTTTTAGGTCACAAGTTCCAACCTCACTACCTACTTGTGCTTGGGAGTAGGTTTCCCTTATATCTCCTACTCCCATCCCCTACTCTCAAGCGTTAACTTGTGTAGCTGAGTTCATTGATACGCGAGAGATGCTTGTTCATAAGGTCTTTTTTCTTACCAAGGGGTTTCCCGGTGGGCACCCCCCCAAAAAAAGAGCTAGGTAATTTAGATTGTGTCATTATATTACAGGTAACTTTTTGAATAAGTGCTTGTGTTTTTTTTTGTTAGCTAGCACATTTTGTGTCTTTTTTTGTAACAAGCTAACTTCGGTTTTTAAAGAAGGGAAATACTTCGACTTTCACGCTTGATAATGTACAACTTTGACCATTAATATCTCTAATTATGTATTTGTAAAAGTAATAAAAAGTTGATAATATGAAAATATCCCTTGAAACAAATCGAACAATATTTTATATTATCAATTTTGTTTTTATATACTAATAAAAGTCAAAGTGAGGTATGTAAATAGTATAAAAGTCAAAGTATTGCACTTAAAAAGAAACAGAGATACCTTTTATGTTGGTTTTTGCGAATTAGCAAATTTTAAGACTTTTTTTTTGTTTTAAAAAATGCACCTTTTTTGCCCCATTTTTGGAACTTGACAAAAGGTAATTTTTTACATAGATGTTTCATTTATACTTCCTTCGTTTCTTTTAGTTGTCCCACACTACTTATAATTAAAAGAAAACGGAGGAAGTATAAGCTTATATAGTTGACTTTATGATTAAGATTGTATCTTCTCTTGAATTGCGTACTCAAAATATGGATCAACTAAAAACAAAGGGAGTAATTTGAATGGTCAATTGTTCTCTTTTTACTTCTTTGAAGAGTTGGAAAAACAAAATCTTGCTCCCTGCTGAGTACCTATTTGACGAACCTGAATAAAATTAACTAGTTAATTTGTTTAATGTAAATATAGTTGATCTTGGATCTTAAGATAAGATAAAGACTCAAAATTGAAGCCATTTGTTATTAATGAAATATTCACAGGTCGCAAGATTCAAACTAACATAAATGTTTTTGTCCATCTGCTCAGCAATCCAGATTCCAGAACAAAACTTTGAAACTCCCAAATATTAAATAAGTAAAGAAACGTTAAAGTTAAGATGATGGGATCCACAAAATGGTAAATGCAGGAAAGTGTTGAAATAAAGGCAAAAGTAGATTAATTTAGTAAAAGAGTAAAGAGGTAGAGGTGAAGTATATTTGTATAACGAAAGTGACTGTTTTATGACTTTTACCTTATAATTTAGGAGTAGTTAGTTTTCACCGACTGTTTCTTTTGGTAACTTAGTTTTCACTGACTCAATTTAAGGGTATATGGGTTATTATCAATAATTGTAAAGGAGTAACAGTATCTATTTATACAGAAGAGCGGACAAAAAGTATCCGTACATTTAAACTTTTAAAATTGAAGTCATATTCTTGTTGAGTTGTTGGTGTTCCTTTTTATAAATGTAAATCAAGTGATTTTGACCTATTTTAAAAATTGATTAGCCAAAATCTCTAATAAGCTTTTTGGTAAGTGAATACCAGTCAGGTTGAGATGAAATGACAGATTCGTCCAATAATTGCAAAAATGAGTGGTTTTAAAATTTATACAATAATAAGTTATGTTAATGTTCTTATTGATCATTTTATACAATTAA
This sequence comes from Beta vulgaris subsp. vulgaris, assembly GCF_026745355.1. Taxonomy (NCBI): domain Eukaryota; kingdom Viridiplantae; phylum Streptophyta; class Magnoliopsida; order Caryophyllales; family Amaranthaceae; genus Beta; species Beta vulgaris. The sequence continues at coordinate 10,340,094 of NC_079209.1, forward strand.
GTATCGATCAACTATCTACTACTCAGTTGTAAAAAAAAAAAAAAAAAATAAAAAAATAAAACTATCTACTATTCTGTTCTTATATAATTGTTTCATTTTAACTAGTTATATTTAAAAGGGGCAGTTCAAAATTTTGACCCATTGCACTTTAGACAACTCCAAATAAAATTGGATTAGGAGTAAAAAAAATTGACCAATTTTTTTTATAAAAAAAAACCGGATTTTGTGTCACGTCCATTTTGTGTCACTCTAAGCTCACTATAAAGCAAAATAATACCCAATTGATATTTTTAATTTCTAGAAAGTAAAATGACAAATTTACCCCTTATATAATGAATGTAAAAACACTTCACTGATGCCAAGTGGCTTCTTATACAATATCTTATCACCTACTAGATACTCCATTTCCATTATTTAAGGAGTGCAAGTGTGGGTGTATGAAAGTAAGGTACCAAACAAAAACAAAAACAAAAATGGGAATGGGATCCAAAGCTTTCTTCTTTTTCTTCATTGCTCTGGTATTTTTTTTCTCAGCTACATTTGCAGAAAATGATAATGAGGAAGAAAAGGCAGTTGGGCTTGTTATGAATTATTACAAGGACACTTGTCCTCAGGCTGAAGATATCATCAAAGAACAAGTCAAACTCCTCTACAAACGCCACAAAAACACTGCTTTCTCTTGGCTTAGAAACATCTTCCATGACTGTGCTGTTGAGGTAACATATAGTTAATTTAAGTACTAAAAACCATATTATATAAAAAATGTTACATGAAGTACTACTTTTATGTTACATTTATATTTAGTTATATGGAAACAATATATCTGATATAGGAGTACATACCACATATACTTATACTATCATGCAACTGAAAAGTAGCTAACTTGTTAACTTAACAATTCAGATCTAACCCATTTATCATATTTTGTAATTAAAATTTCATCTTACAGTTTTTTTTTTTTGATACTTTGAGGTTAAATAGTGGAAGGAATGTTGATTTCAGGAGATTTTAGTCCATAATATCTAAAATGTCATTTTTCTTGGGAGAAAATATAAGCTAAACATCATTAAGATAATTTTGATACTTTATGATGATATATATGAATGTGTATAATTAACAAGATTATAATTGTTTGTTTGGGTTAGTCATGTGATGCATCATTGTTGCTGGACTCAACAAGGAGGATAATGTCAGAGAAGGAAATGGACAGAAGTTTTGGACTAAGAAACTTTAGATATCTTGAAACCATCAAAGAAGCTGTGGAAAGGGAGTGCCCTGGTGTTGTTTCTTGTTCTGATATTCTTGTAATTTCTGCAAGAGATGGTGTTGTTCAGGTAAATTTTTTATATCTTTTTAGCTTCTAAATTCTAGAGTCTATTTTTTTGTACTGTTTTTCTCTTTTTAAGTGTTTTTTGCTCTCTTCATTCTCAGATCTAAGATTACTTTCATGGTTTTCTTTAGATATTCAGATACTATATAGAGTACTATAGTCACTGCATAATACTACATTAGAAGTATCTCTTATCTATAAGCAACTCCAGTCTCCAATGGTAGAGCAAAATAGAAGTTGGCTTAGAATGTCACATAAATTTTAAGCTCAACTTTAAGCCAAAACTTCCACAATGGTTCACCAATATATTTGTTGCTTGATTAAGTCCCACTTGAAGTAAGATAGTTTTTTTTATAGAGAAGAATATAGAAACTGTTTACCAAAATTCTCACATGGGCCCACATTTTTAGCTCAAGCAAATTGGCTTAGTTAAGCTAGATTGGCTACCAAATGAAATTTTTCAGCTACTCACTCCAATGGTTGGGCTAATTGCTTGACTTTTTTTATTTGCTAGCAAGTCCCTAATGCTCATCATTGGAGTTGCTCAAGGAGTCGTAAAATTAGTAGACATGTTTCAATCTTAGGTCAAGACGTGAAGTACGAGGGAGTGTTATATTCAATTGATTATGACTTATATGAACTTATTTTAACGTATGATAGCTTATTTTTGTAGAAATAAGTCAAAATAAGGTGAACTACGGGCTTGATTTTTTTCAAAATTTTTGTATGATTAGCAATTTAAGACATTTTCATGTGAAGATTATTAGACATTTAGCATTAAGGTTTTCCCATGATTTCTTCTAAATTTAATGGGATTTTAATTTTCAGCTAGGAGGGCCATACATTCCCCTGAAAACTGGAAGGAGAGATGGAAGGAGAAGCAGAGCTGAGATGTTGGAACAATATCTCCCAGACCACAATGAGAGCATGAGTATGGTGCTTGATAGGTTTAAGGGAATTGGCATTGACACCAAAGGAGTTGTTGCTTTGCTAGGTAACATACATGATACATCACTCATCATTTCATGCTTTTGCTTATTAACATGCATACATCTCAATTCTCATACATGCATATGTCTCGACATAGTGACACACTGTTTCTCATGTATGACTATCACATACTCCCTCCGTCCCAAAATATAGTTCCCATTTCCCTTTTTTCACGGTAATTTATGCAAGTTGGGATAGTAAATATTTTTTGTTTATTTAAATAAATATTGTATGGGGAAAGATGATTTTAGGAGAGAGAATGGAGATAATTGGTGAAAGAGCATTAATTATAATATTTTGTTTGAATAAACAAAGGAACAAACAAAATTCAAGAAGCAAATAAATGATGGGACACGATTTTTTTAGGCAAATTACGAAAAAACGTGGAACTAAAAATGAAAATGGGAACTATATTTTGGGACGGAGGGAGTAATAAATTTCTGATCTATTAATTAATATTACTATATGCATGCGGTTGCATGTCATATGATATCATAAATGTATCCCATTATTTGCACCAAAAGATAAAAGAAATAGTGGATCTCATAATGTCCTATTATTAATTTATCATATCATAGTGAATGATTGTGACCGTACTCTTTAGGTAGGAAAACAGTAGCATTAAGGCCAAATTGAATAATATGAAAAAGGACAAATCTGTCCTTATTGTATAGGATAATTTTTGTCTGAAAGAAGATAAAAGTCAGGTAAAGAGAGATTGTCTTTAAATTTTTTTTAAAAAATTTATTTTGTTTGAATATGAGAGTAACATTGGAACAATTTTAATAAATAAATCATTCGACTTTGATTTCTACTATAGATAATGCATAAATTTGATTAAATATTGTTAATTATCAAAAAATTTATATTTTTGTAAAGATCTTATTCTTATATATCCAATTAGATATTAAATCTTAAAATATACTTATTCCGTTTCAACTTTTAAAATACTTTGAAACATTTTCACCCACGCACCCCCATTTGCCCGTGTTTTGCAAATTTAGCGTGAGGAAGAAAGTAGTCATGTGAGATCTTGTTAAATTAATCCCGATATATATTTTTAGAATATAAACTATTTGAATTATTTATAAGAAATTAAAGATATTAATGATTAAAGTTATACGTTGGCTTACGTGTTAGGAGAAATACTTTAAGTAATATGAAACGAACAAATTATTTGAGTGGCCAAAATTAGTATATTAATCGTGCAAAAGTAATAGGATTGCATTATAAATCCGAGGCAATTGTATAAGAACTCAGGGAAGAGTGTTATTCCAAAGCAAAAAAGTACTAATTATTTTGATAGACAAGTAGACATAAACAAAATTAAAGGTACTACTATGTGGGGTTTATCACATGAATCTCGTCATTTCATTTTCAATTCTTCTAAAGATACCATCACAATTCACAGCAATTTAAGGAGTATACTTATATGATCCACTCAAGTCTTACTTTTGAGTTATATTCCACATACCTTTTACTTTTGACTCTGATTAGTGACATCAAACAAGACTTTATTTTCATTAACCAAACAAGTTTAATTGCATAGGTAAAAATTTGCTTTTAATATCTACATCACAACTCACAACTATATATTGATCTGAAAATTTAAGCTTCTCCTTTCAAAATAAATCATGCCATTTTCAGCGCAGCCCTACTTCTTTTTTCCACTAGTGGATTTATAATGGACGACCCACCAATCTAATTATTATCGAAGTTAATTAATGCGTAGATAGTGAGCCTTAACAATAAAATTCAGCTAACTAATCGAAGTTAATATCGAGATCAAGGATCTGTTTGATTCAACTTATTTTGTCTTATCTGAACCTATCGTATCTTATTTTTTTTTTTTTTTTTCTGAAATGAGTGAAGCTAAGTTGAACAGAACATTTTATTTATCTTATCCGATCTTATGAAATATTAAATAAGTTAAAATAAGTTGAACAAAACAGGACATAAAGATGATCATGTTATCCCATCCCAGACATGGAGGATTGTAGTCTATATCTTCTGTCACACGTGAATAAGATAGTTGGAGAGAATTGAATGACTTTATTATTTTGTGTGAAGCTCAATATAATTTATGTTTTACTCCATATCATTTATAGTGCATTTGTGTCCATTTGTTAAACGGATGTATATGTTACGAAAATTAATTAAACTTCCAACAGGAGCTCACAGTGTGGGAAGAACCCATTGTACCAAGTTGGTGCATAGGCTATACCCGGAAGTTGACCCGGCCTTGAACCCGGAACACGTACCCCACATGCTCAAGAAATGCTATGACCCGATCCCAGACCCGAAGGCGGTCCAATATGTGCGAAATGACAGAGGTACCCCTATGATTTTTGACAACAACTACTACAGGAACATATTGGACAACAAGGGTTTACTCATTGTGGATCACCAACTAGCCACAGACAAGAGGACTAGACCATATGTGGTTAAAATGGCTAAAAATCAAGACTATTTCTTCAAGGAATTTTCTAGGGCAATCACTATTTTGTCTGAGAACAACCCACTTACTGGTACCAAGGGTGAGATTAGGAGACAATGCAATGTTGTAAACAAGCTTCACTAGATCACTAACAAATATATTAATCCTTACTATATGGATTAATATTAGTTTGATGTATGTGTTAACTAAGCATTAGAATAAGAGGGTGTTTTATCAGTTTACTTCTATAATGGCATGGTGACCTTAATGATTGCACATGCCATTGCAAGTTTTTTATGCTTTCAATGCAATGAGTGTAGTATGTATTTGTATAATGTATGGATGAAGCAAGCTCATTTGTAAAATTCATCGCTGTCTTTGTCATACTTTCTTCGTGTTTTTAAAATGCAACACATCAACTTTTCCTATCAAATAATGTTAACATTGACCATAAATATATCTAATATATAATATGTTGGATTTTTCTTAGTATATTTTCAAAATAATAATTTTTCAAATTTTTACTTAAGAGATAATTCAGGATTGTCAGATAGCTGAGAATTCAAATGGAGAAGGTAATTCCCTTAGGTTCTCTTGTTGTTTTTAGTTTTTCAAAGTTTACAAGGCAAATTTTAACAACTAATTTCTCTAATTATATTATCGTAAAGATCATGTAAACTTGATAACTTGAAAATTACATTAAAATAAATATAGAATTATCATACTTCCTCCGTTTCTTAATAAGTGCAACATAGAGAAAGTGGGGGAATACCAAGGAATGTAGAGAGAGAAAGTTGGGATCACAATAAACTAGAGTAATTCAAGTGATGAAACAAAAAAGTTGTGGTCCCCTCTTGCTTTTAGGTGGCATATTTGTAATAATATTGAACTTTTTTTTACCATTTTGAGCTTGGTTGCACTTATTGTGACTATTCTAAATAAGGAAAATGTTGCACTTATTAAGAAACGGAGATAGTATATAATAGTAAAACTTTTGTATCACAGCTTGAATAAATGGTGTGGCCAGTTAATAAAAAGTCCAAGCTAAGCCTTATAATGAAGCCCAAGTGTGAATTTATTTTCAGCGGGGTTACTTTTTGTAACAAAAGTTATTTTTGTTGAATCTAGAGTTTTTTTTTTCTAATGTTAAGGGGTTACTTTTTTTTTTTAGGGAAAAAGGCGCAAGCCTTATTAATTCATTAAGTCAAGATCTGATAGTGCAACAACACCTGGAGAAAAATTGTTCAAGTACACATGTTCAACCCCATAATAAGAGAATAATCTAGCAGTAAAATGAGCTACTACATTGCCTACTTTTCTCATATGAGAACAATAAAAAGAGTTAAACTGAGAGCCTAACACATAAGCATCTTCAATGACAAGATCCTGAGGTGTCTTCCCAACCACTCTTCCACAGAGAGCCTTCACCACCATTGATGCATCACACTCCAATTCCACATTTGTAAAACCATAGCCCCAGGCCACAACGAGACCAAAACGAGCTGCCACCGCCTCTGCGAGATTTGCCTTCCAACCCGCCATTAATCTCTTCACACCCACAGCAAGAAGGTCACCTTCCTCGTTGTGGACCACCATACCCAGTCCAACAATCCCTACCTCCAATATTACAACATCAACATTTATTTTAACCATCCCCGACATAGGTTTCACCCATCCCACTCTTAACACCACTCCTAGGTTGGAACACCCTTAAATACGACCCTCACATAGTCTCCATAATCCATTACCAGTCTTTGGAATCCCACCCCCCCTGTTGCAAGTTACTCCATAGTTCCTCAAAAACAACAGAATTTCGGAAAGCGCAGGTAGCCCACATAATTGACACACAAAACTGAAGATCAGGCTTGTCCAATTTCTCCCGTAACCAAGGAAACAAGTGTGTGAAAGAAGTTCTAGGAGCCTCGTTAATACATACCTTGGACTCAAATTGCTCCTAAACATTTGCCACCTCCAGACATAGAAATAATGCGTGGATAATTGAGTCACATTCATCGCCACACAAGCTACACATCCCAATCTCCATTACATGTCACTCACACAGCCTTTCTTGAGTGGCTAGAGAGCCTGTACAAGCTTGCCATAAAAAGTGATGCAATTTTGGAGGGCCTCCAATCCTCCATAGCGCTTTCCATCATGTGTTACTCGAACCACCCACCTGATCAAACCAGCCACACAAATGGCCCATACAACCCAACTAATAACTAGAACGAGTGGAGTACTCACCATTATTCATGTGCCACCAGTATCACACATCAACAACATTGCGATTGCTTAAGGGGATTTCTTGAATCAAAACAACTTCATCCTCAATAAAATGAGCCTGTAGAACATCTACCTTTCAAGTAGCAGTATCACTATCAATTAAATCCATCCCTCGTAACTCCGCATCACTATTAATATTAGGCGTAGGAACTCTAGAAGAGTTGTCTACATGCAGCCACGCATCCTCCCAAACTTTTATCTGAGCACCATCCCCAACCCTCCATTTTAGTCCATCAAGCAAAAGAGATTTTGCGCCCCAAATTGAGCGCCAGACGTAGCTCGGATCGTGGCCTCTGTTTGCATCAATAAAATCCACACTCTTATCGTGCCTTAAGAACCTGATATACAAGTGAATAGGTATCATTGAGGAGTCGCCATCCTTGTTTCGCCAATAAAGCTAGATTAAAAATCTTGAGATCAAGAAAGCCTAAGCCCCCAAGAGATTTCGGAAGACAAAGTTTTTTCCAGCTTACCCAATGCATCTTCCTTTTCGTATCACAAGAACCCCACCAACACCGTGCAAGCATAACATTAATCTCATCGAGAAGACCATCCGGTATGTGAAAGATGCTCATCATATATGTTGGGATGGATTGAGCTACAACTTTGATGAGTATTTCCCTTCCCGGACTAGATAATAATTTTTCTTTCCACCCTTGTAATTTCTTCCATATCCGTTCTTTAATGCTAACAAACACCAGTTTCTTGGATCTTCCGATGAGTGTAGGGAGGCCAAGATATCTTTCATGCCTATTCACTTCCCGCATCTTCAACATCATCAAAATATCTCCTCTTCTTGTTCCCTCCACATTCTTGCTAAAACACACTTCAGATTTCTGAAAATTAATTTGTTGCCCCAATGCTAGTTCATAGATGCTGATAGTATTAGCAATTTTAAAGCATTCCTGGAGTGTTGCTCTAGCAAATAAAATGCTATCATCTGCGAAATATAGATGGGAGACTCGTGGAGCCCCCCTACACACCTTCCAACCATGCACTTCATTTAAAACCACAGCCCTGGTAATAAGAGAAGAGAACGCCTCTGCACACAACAAAAACAAGTAAGGTGATATGGGATCTCCTTGACGGAGACCCCTAGATGGGATGACAAAACCACAAATCTTGCCATTCAGCTTAAAAGAGAACGATACACTACTCAGGCACGCCATTATTCTCCTAATCCATTCTCCACTAAACCCAATCGACACATAACACGCTCCAAAAAAAATCCACTCCACCCTGTCGTACGCCTTGCTCACATCAAGTTTTATGGCCATGTTTCCATGTCTCCCTGATCCCTGTCTCTTGATAGCATGAAAGATCTGAAAAGCAACAATGACATTATCAGTAACGAGTCTTCCCGGCACAAAAGCACTCTGGTGGTGGGAAATTAGGCCCGGTAAAATAACCTTCAATCTATTAGCCATTACTTTTTAAACAATTTTGTAAGCAACGTTGCAAAGACTAATAGGTCGAAAGTCACTCTTATGCTCCGACTCCAAATATTTCGGGAGAACCATACAAGTTTGATTGAATTCAGTTTTACTGTTATTACCTTCCCACCACTCCTTCATAAAATTGATCACAGAGGGACCCACAACATGCTAGAATTTCTGGAAGAACAAAGCGTGCATTTCGTCAATCCTAAGAGCTTTGTTTGGGTGCATTTGAGAGAGAGCTTTATGAATTTCATCTGGAGTCGGGCTAGCATCAAGAACCTGATTCATTTCTGTAGTGACCTGCGTCGACAAACCTGCTAGAGCATCATCAAAGTCACACGGTCCACTAGAAGTGAACATATCAGAAAAATAGTCAGAGATGATATCTTGTAGGTCCTCTTCACTGCTCTTCCAGACATCGTTTCTATCTTTCAAATTCTCAATTCTGTTTCTCCGTTTTCGCGAGCTAGCCTTATGATGAAATTAAGCAGTACTATTATCCCCGTCTCTAAGTTCATTTGCACGCGCTTTAACGAACCACTAGGTTTCTTCCTGCTTGTGGAGCTCATCCAATTCTGTCGACAACGCACTACATTGCTGTAGCATCAACCCATCTGGACTCTTATTTTGCTGCGCCAACAACTTCTTCTCTACCTCCTTGATTTTTTCTTCACTGCCCCAAATTGAGTCCCTACTCAGCATCCTAAATCAGTAGCACATCGATGAATATGGAGAGAATGAACACTACCCTCCTCCTATGAGGACTTTATAGTGTCTTGACACTCCTTGCTTGCTAACCACATTGCTTCAAAGTGGAAGCATTTACCTTGTTTGGAATTAAAGGCAACTCTTCCGTATTAAGCATAATAAGGGCATGGTCTGATTTGTATATAAGAAAATGACGGACTACAAAACGTGGAAACATCATACACCAATCTTCACGTGCAGGGAACCTGTCCAGTCTCTCCCTCACAATATTTCCGAGCTCCGTACCTCGTTGCCATGTAAATGTACTACCCCTATAGCCCAAATCTCGAAGACCACAATCATCAATAACTCCCCGAAAAGCATCCATATCACTTTCACCTCGAACAACACCCCTTCTTTTTCTGTCATACTAACAATCTCATTAAAATCGCCAAAAAACACTATTGGAAACTGGCAACTATTTTTCACTTCTCTCATCAACTCCCAAGTACGGTGTTCATTTTCTCCTTCCGACCATCCGTAAATGCCCACGGCCACCCACTGAGGAATATCATCCTCATCTCGAACCTCAGCCGCAATATGGTGTTGAGAAAAGAAATTACGTGCACATTTAAATCTCTCCACCACAATCTTAGTCCACATGAGTTCCCGATACTACTCAAACACAATCCATTAGTGAAACCACACCTACGACGAACTTTCTCTAATTGATTTAAACTTATCATAGTCTCCATAACAAAGACTATTTCCGGCATTTCCCTCCAATACAATGTTGAGAGGGCTCGAACTATGCGGGGATTATCGGCTTCCTGACAGTTCCAACATAATGTTTTCATTGTTGTTCGCGGGGTTGGGTCACGCCAACCACTGCTACTTCATTTGACATCATAACATCACATTCATCAGCCACCACTCTTTCCTTTTTCAACTCACCCTCGCATACTGCATTAATTCTACGTCAATGTCCATCCATTCCTTCCTCTTCCTCTCATTCATCTCCTCATGCTTACCCGGTCAACTACACAGAAAACTTTTCCCACACTACCTGAAGCTTTAAATTTGCGCACCTTCTTTACTCCCTTTTTTTTTTTCCTTTAGCACACCCAATATGAAATTTAAGGGCCTCTGTTGGATTAGCCCTCCCTTCACTCACCTTATTCGTATCTATAATACCCTGCTCCCCCTCCCTTTCAATCCCCACATCATCATATAAGTCCTTCCCATCACTTGTATCTCCAGTTCTCTCCTCATCCTCCTTAGCCTTCACCTCATTTGGGACCATAACCAACTGCTTTTCTGTAGTCTCTTTAGGAATCTAGGCACTCTCCTCTTCCACCACTTTTTCACTTTCTTTACACCTCACATTGATACCTGAAGATGGTATCTCGTTCGGCTTAGTAGTAAAAAGAGCAGCCTTGCAAGAGGTAATATTCGTCAATTCTTCAACCTCCCTTCCCCTCCCTTTGCGAGGCGAGGCTTTCAAGAAAATTCCCCACCCTGCACCTTCTTCTTCTCCTCTTTAGGACCACTCGACAATCCTTTCCTCCGTGATCAATAACTCCGTACGTAAAACACAAAAAAGGGAGTCTCTCATATACAAAGTCCACCCGAAACACCTTCCCATATTTATCTTTCAAATCTCTGAATCTCCTTAGGGGCTTCTTCACATCAATCATTAATCTTACCCTTCTATATATATCAAGCCCTAATAGATCTATCTCAATTTCCAGAATTTCCCCCATCCTTGCCACCACTGCTCGTACATAAGCATCAGAACGACAATTGAATGTTAATTTATTAATCCTAATCCAGAAAGGTGAGTGTGTAATTAAAATATGATTCGGTTGTTCATCTCCTTCCACTAGTGGAAAAAAACCCATTTGATGCGGTCAAAATCGGGCTTACGGATGCGATTTTGGTCCGCATCAGGTGGACTCGCAGCAGCTATGAGAAATAATCTAATGCGGTCTAGAACCGCATCAGATTCGTTAAATACTAATGCGGTTTTGAAGAGGACTGCATCAGGAAGTATGGGTTGGGTTTTTTTTTTCAAAAAATAGCGACAATTAACAACGACATATCAACAACAACAATTGTGCAGAAAACAACCAAAACCATAATTAAATCATTTTTATGAAATTAATCAATAGAAAAGGACGAATTTACAGCAATTAAACATTAACAAAATAAATTAAAATTAAAAAAAAACCAGATCTGCAAACTAAATTAAAGAACAAATATTATACGAACAAAAAATAAATTAGATTATACATATTAAAAACGAATTTCATTATACTATATACGAATTATAAAGAGGAACAAACGAAATAAAAAATCGATAAATTGATGGCGGTTCGTGAGAAAAAATCGAAAAAAATGGAAATGAAAATATCTAATGAAGATGATGTCCTCATTCGACGTTTTTAGTTTGTCCTTTGGACGACAGATTCGACGATGAACGACGACGGATTCGACGATGAACGACGATGAATTCGACGAGAAGGCGATGAAGTTGGTGCGTTGCCGCGGTGTTCGTTGAGGGTGTCGTGGGTTTGAGAGGGAGGAGGGAAGAGCAAATCTGAAGAGGAGAAAAAGGAGGGATTAGGGTTGAGTGTTGAGTGAGGAGAGAGAGAGACGAGTGCGTCGTGGGTTTGAGAGGGAGGAGGGATTAGGGTTGAGTGAGGAGAGAGAAAGGGCGCATAAGGGAAATGGGCTGGGGTTATAAGGGAAAGAAACGGGCCATGAGCATACTGGGCCACGAACTTCCGGTTTTTGAGAAAATCTGATGCGGTACTAGGAACCGCATCAGATTTCAATAAAACCGCATCAGTTTTTTAATCTGAAGCGGTCTACAAGAGAATCACATCAGATTCTTCTCCTAACTTCCTTCCTATTTTTTTATTTGATTTTCTGATGCTATTTTGTAAAAACCGCATATGTTACTAAGTGACAGATAAGGTTTTTTCCACTAGTGTTCAATCGATTTAAGTAACACAAGGGAATTTTTGAAATACCATGGACGTCCCTCCAATACCTTCTCTTTATCCCTCCAATGAAAGAATTGGAAAGCAAATAGATTAGGTCCCAACACCCTAATCACCAACCCGTGAACTGGCGCCCAAGATTGTGTAATCGTTCGCTTAAAAGCTCAACATGGAAGGGTCTATCTGTCAACATCTTACCAACCAATAAAAGTTCAAAATTCTCTGTTTTAGCATCCAAAACAACATCACCTATGTCCACTATCTCTTCTTCTTCATCGATTATAATTAGTTTTGAGCACTATGCGACGATTTCATCAGCCATAGTACCAAAGAAAACAACCACCGATCAAGCGGTAGCGCAAAGCGAAAACGGGAACGATAGGATTTTTCTATCGCCTGGTAGAGAGAGCCACCCTTTTTTTTTTCCGAGGGAGTACTAGCTAGTTACATAAAAGTATGAATGAAGAGTTTCTTCATTTATGCTAAGAGGTTACTTTTAGTGAAACTAGGAGTTATTTTTTCGAATGTTAAGAGGTTACTTATACTGAGACTGGGGATTACTTTTGTAATGCTAAGGAGTTACTTTACTTAAATTAGGAATTACTTTTTGTAGTGCTAAGGGGTTACTTCTACTAAAAGTAGGTGTTACTTTTTGTAATTATAAGGGCTTACTTTTACTGAAACTAGGGGTTATTTCACACAAAACCAAAAAACCACACAATGAGAGAGAAAATACCATAGTTTCTCGGCGTTTACGGTGGTAACAACTTACCTACACGGGCTGCGATAACTCCGGTACACTTTCTGGACCTTCAACATCGCAACAACACACAGACTCCTGGTGACTCGTTGTTGACTGAGTCAATGCGGCTCAAACTCGAAAGCGAATCGGTCTCCAACGAAGTTTATCGATTGCATTGCCAGAGCTCCGAGAAGAAAATGGCGCTGCATTCGAGAGTTTTATCTTGTCAACCTCCATTTTTTTCTGGTGGAGGAGAAAGAAAAAGAGAGAGAGAGAGAGATTGGATAGATGATTAGGATATATGGAGGTGAGGAGAGGAGAAAAGAGAGAAAAAAGTAATACCGGAGAACAACCATTTGACGGATATGGCGATGCTAGTTTCTTCGGTGGCGATGAAGGTGGCGTCGGCAAAGGTGTAGAAGCTAAAGATTTGAGGAAGGAGGAAGGAAGATGCTGATGCCGGATTAATCTGACCGTACGGTTCGTTTTGTGTGGCGTGCTGTACAAAAATGGACTGTATATACTAATATTTTTTTCTTTAACAATAGGGATAAAATATGGTCAATATTTTTTTTTCTTTTACACCATGTTTATGTAGTACTATGCCAAATAGGTAATCATGAGCAGGCTATCTGATCAATTTTCATTTCAGAAGATCTTTGGAGCTCACTCTTAGAAGCATATAAATTTTATATATGGTTTTTCTGTTGGAATATCCTATAATCAAGTTATTACCAGCATATACTAATGCAAACTTCGAATTCACCTCAATCTAATCGGAAAAATAAATTAGAAGAAACTTTGTTAATGAGTTATATTAGTAATTAGTTAAAATAGTCATGAAGAGCAAAATTCGTTCATGAGCTGGACTTAGGGTGTAAGTAGATTGGATTGGGTTGGACTTTGCTAAATCCAAATATGGTGCAAACTTTATTGGACTCAAAATATTGAGTCCAAATCCAATCCAAACGTATTTTGGGTCCAGTCTAGTTCATATAGTGTTTTCATGATTGAGTCACTAAAATTTGAAAAATTGGACACATTACTTCAATTCCACAAAGTAGGTTACGTACATGCTTAAAGTCTTATAAAATGTAAATTGTAAAATACAAAAGGCGCTAAAAAGGTTAAAGTAATTTTTGCTTTTTCAATTTTCTATTCTCACTTTGTACTTTTGGTGGGTAAGTAAGAATTTCGGCGCTAGGTAAAAGAATTTAGAGCAGAAATGTTAAAAAGTCCTAAATTTCAACAAAAAAAGATTTTTTTTAATATTTTTGGACAAGATTGGACTTATGAGTCCAAATCCAGTCTGAAGATATTTTGATTCGAAAATTTGAGTCTGAGACTAATCAAAACATATTTCAGTCCATTTCAGTCCAACAAGTTTGGGCTAGTCTGGACTAAACTCTGCATTTTTCTCTGTCCACGAACACCGCTAGCTGGACTCCATTAGTAAATCAGCAAACATACCAATTGCTATGAAGTTACTGACTTTGTATAAATTTTTAAGCTTGGATAAAGAATTGATTTCCACCAAGTTAATCTTTTATATAATCTCGGTTTGCAGTCACTCACAAAATGCTTAATTAATCTTTTACGTACAAATTAATCTTGTACTCCGTTTTAGTGAAGTAGCAAGTTGGGTATTTCAAGAATCGTACACTTCTTAGTTCTTATCCATATTCAGCTAAAGTGTCGGTGGACATGAATATTCGATTTATTTTCAGTGGTGCTCAAACGGCCCCAAAATTTTTTTGACAGAGGAAAACGGCCCCAAGATAATGGGCACTATACAGAAGAAAAGACAATTCAACTAAAACAGAAAATAGGGGACCATTAATGTCTAGGAAATCAAAGTAAGAGTACTACCTTATCAAGGTGGCCAAATTTCGAATTTCGATCTGAATCTGATCCCAGTTTGATTGGTTTAGAGAAAAAATCAGATCAAAATCTGAAAAAATGAAAATAAAAATCTAAGGGTGAAACGTAAGTAAAATTTGATAAATCTGGCTTGAATTTGATTATTATTGCCCTCTCCTTATTAATTGATAGATTAAATTGCATTACTATTGAATATCAAATAAATATACTTCATCCATTTTAATTTAGTTATAACACTCTATTAGGAAGTTTCAATTTAGTTGTGACACTTTCATTTCGGGTAATAACTTCTCTCTATCTCTCTCCTATTACATGAAATCCTTTTATTTTCTTTCTCTATCTCTCTCCTCTCCAAAAAGTGCCTTGCAAAGTCTATAAAAGACGAGTTAAGTGTATAGGAGGGTACTGAACTTTGATGAAAGTATCAGTTAAGGTACTGAACTTTCAAATGTACCAGTTAAGGTACTCAAAATGGATGTCTGTTAACTTAAGGTACTGAACTTTGGTTTGTACCGTTAACATCCCCAAAAATAAAAATAAAATGTGACATGGCATTAATTAAAAAGAAAAAGCTGACATAACATTAATTTTCTCTCTCCTCTGATTCCTCACCTTCTTCTCTTACACAGAAAACGCACAAAATTCAGATTATCTCTTACAATTTCACCACCTTGAATCTCTCCAATGGCGAAAATATTGAAGAAATTTCAACACTTCTCAAACACAACAACTGGAAAATTTTAATGAGTTCTTCAAACATCACTAAACAGCTAAACCCATATATTATTCAATATGTTCTTCATCATAATCAGTTTTTTGATCCAACTAAACTTTTGGATTTCTTCAACTTGTCACATTCTCAATCGGGTATTCATCAATATTTGTTTTCTTTCTCAATTTTGGTTGTTGTTCTTTGATATAGTGATCAATGTTTGTAAGAAAAAGGGTTTCTTGATTGAAGCTGCTAATGTGTTTTTGTGTGTTAATGGTGATTTTGCCCTAGTTTGGTTTGTTGAAATTCTTTATTGTCTGACTTATTGAAGAAGAGCATGATGGGTTTGTTTTGGAGGGTTTATAATATATAATTAGTGCATTAGTTTTTTTGAGAAAGACATAATTATTTATGTGTGATATTGAAGTTATGACCAATAAAATACATTATAATTTGATTTTTATGATAAAACTAATATATATACTTCAGCGCTTAACTAATATAATTCAGCGTTTAACTAATATACTCCAACGATTAACTAATATACTCCAGCGACTAACTAATATACTTCAACGCTTAACTAATTCATCCAGAATCAATTTGAGGCTAGCATAACTAATAGGTGCAAGCGCTTAACTAATTCTACTGCTGGTTTGATGCACGCGCAAGATGTCAGCATGACATCAGCGGTCTCACGTTAACACTAACGTGAGATCGTCTCTCAAAAAACAGACTCAAAGTGCCTAGGAGTCCGTGATTTTAAAAGTGTCACAACTAAATTGAAACAGAGGAAGTAGCATAAAGTATCTTAGAACTCTGATTTCATGATCTTATTGATAATATAGTCTAATTTCAAAAAAAAAAAGTGATAATATAGTCTGGAATCGATTTATTCGAAATATGTATCATGTCAAATCCAAGTCTGAGATATAACATATGAATTTCATTTAAGAAATCCTTGTAAAGCTCAGTCAAATTTGAAGCTTGAAAGATTCAATCTGAACTATTGTCGTTCCTAATTGTTCATAATGATGTACGGTATCCTAACGACT
Source organism: Beta vulgaris subsp. vulgaris (assembly GCF_026745355.1). Classification (NCBI taxonomy): domain Eukaryota; kingdom Viridiplantae; phylum Streptophyta; class Magnoliopsida; order Caryophyllales; family Amaranthaceae; genus Beta; species Beta vulgaris. The sequence goes on from NC_079209.1 coordinate 10,356,652, forward strand.
TTATATAAGATACTAAAACACTATTAGGACATTTTCACCCTCTTTGTGCTAATTACTAACTTGCAAAAATGCTTTCAAACTCAATCAACATTTGCTGGACGGCTTTAATAAAGTTTTATGCCGAGCCTCTCTCTATTATATAAGGCAACTGTTGAGAAGTTTGGTATCAATTTGAAATACCTTAAATGCTCTTTATTTTTTTAAAAATATATTATAATTTGATGTTAATATACTATGATTATTGTTCATATTTTTATAACTTGAAGCACACATTAAATGAATTTGAATCCAGTGACAATTGCTAAAAGCTATTGATACACTTCCATATTTCTTCACGACTCCATCTTAAGACACGTTACATGCTTGTTTGGCGAAACTAGCAGTTCTAGTAGCTGTAACTGTTAGAGATCGTTGCTAAATATCTACTAGTAGCTCTTAGTGATTATCGTTTAGAATAGTTGTTTAATTAGAAGTGTTTGTTAAAAGTAGCTGTTAAAATTGTAAAAGACAATAAGTGGCATTTAGGATAATATTTAATCCTCAAAAAATTTATATTACCTATTTTAACTAAAATGCTTGTGGAATTTGGAGTATAAAATAGTGTGAAATACCAGTTATGTATTTTCTTTTAAAATACGACATTTGTTTCATAATACATGCACCATTTCTCATTTGACCACTATTCATCAACCAATTTTGACAATATTTCTTCCACCATTGTGTAAGAAAAAACATAGTCAAATGGGATTCGTCTCAATAAGAGGATTCCAAATATCAACTTTTTGTAATTTTTACTTATATGGAAATAGAGATATTAATGTCGAAAGAAGGGTGTTGGAATACGTAAAAAAAACAAATGGTGCATACATTGTGAAACAGAGGTAGCACATACATATTTAGAGTTTGTCTTGTAAGAGACAACCTATTTTTAAAATAAAATTGTGCAATGGTAAGTCCAATATTAAAAAGAGAATTATCCCAATATTGACTAGGTTAATTTCTTTAGGTGACTAGTTTAATCCATTTAATTACTAAGTCTACTTTTATATTAAAATAAGACCGTCTCTTTAAATATTTTTTGACATATTTAAATCACATCCCTGCAATTGTAAAAGAAAAAAAAATTGAATAAAAGAAATTAAAATATTTGTTTACAATTCTACCTTTTACTATTTTGCTAGAGTGCTACATATAAATCTCAAACGTTATTTCTAGTAACGTTCTACAACCATTACCCATAATCAACTCCACCCTCTACCCACTACTATAACCACTACCTTATCACACTCATATATGTTCTTAAGTAGCATTTTGATCTTACCGCTACTCGCTATCTAAAATACTAGTGTCAAATAGGGATGTATTTGAATGGCACGGGAAGAAAGTTGTTTGGATTCAAATTTGTGAAATGAAGTTCAAAGTCTATCGACGACTTCTTAGAATTGTCGAGGTCTAAGGCCGTTTTTGGCACTATGTTTGAGGTAGCGGTTAGTGGTTGGACAAGATTGACACGCTATTTAAGAAAATTATGAGTGTTTGGGAAGGTAGTGCCTAGTGGTTGTAGTAGCGGGTAGCAGTTGGATTAGATTATGAGTAGCGATTGTGTAACGTTACTAAAGTAACATTTGAGATTTAGAGGTAGCGGCCTAGCAAATAAACACTATATAATAGCATAAGGTAGACTTATTAACCAATGTTTTTTATTTTTTTCCTTTTCCTGTTTATTAATTGTTTTATTTTATGGCAATTCAATGTTTGTTTTACAATAGAAGAGATGTAATTTAAATATTTATTTTAAAGATAATAAATTTTACAAGTATTTTAGTTAAAACTGGTAATATGAATTTTTTGAGGGTTGAATATTTTCTTAGATTTATACATTTTTTTAAGCAGCTAAAAAGTCGTATACTCCTTTTTGTGTAACTTCTTTGAAAAAATAAATATTGAATTTAACTATTGAACGAACATATGAAATTGTTTCAGTTCATTTCATATTAGAATAAATGTCATTTATTGTCTTTTACAATTCCAACAGCTACTTCTACCAAACACTTCTAATTAAACAACTAATTTACTCGCTGATCGCTGACAGCTAGCAGCTACCCTCAACAGGTACCACTACTACAACCGCTAACAACTACTAGAACCGCTAGTTTTGCCAAACATGCCCTTAACAACTACGCTACCTTACCAATTGGTAAGTAATATGACATTTTAGAAGGATGCATTAATCAATGAGTGCTAATTTTAAGGTTCTCTAAGAAAAATACCTTAATATTTACGGTCTTTGTTTTTTTTATTTGCTACATTCTTATTGCATGATTTTTAAGATATAATATTTGCTACATTCTTATTGTATGGTTTTTAAGATATTATTTAATTTTTAATATCTCTTATTTCGTCTAAGTAAAAATATAAAAATTTGATATTATTAATCTATACATGTAGACGAATCTAACAAGATCATACATGACTATATTTGTACTTATAAAAATACAAAATAATCGATTAAAGTTAATGATTTCATTCCCAAAGCAACAATGAAAAAAAAAAAGAGCAGAGGAAGTAGGAGCTTATTAATATAGTAGTTGTAGTATTATACTGCTTGAGTGAGAAGGAATTTACAAGATAAGATTCCTATATGATACTAACCGTTAGTAGCTAGGGATCTAATGATTCATCATTCATCCAAAATTGATATATACTGTAATTCTCAGGTGGACAAGGGAATAACTGATTTTCAGCTAAAACAAGAAATGAATAATTGTTAGTATGATAGAAGTGTAATATTGAAATTGTATGTTACATAAGCTATTAAGACCACCTTTCTATTGCTTGCTCTCTTGTTTTGTTTGAGGGGACCTTTCTATTGTTTGCTTAAATATTAATAATATATTGTGGGCTTTTTCAGCCCCAAATCATCTATTTTCTTTATATAATTTTATTGCCACATAAAATATACTAGTAAGATTCCAATTTTACCAAGTATAGTGTTTGTAAGCAGTGGCAGATCCAGAAATTATGTCACGTGAGTTCGGAATTTTTCAAACATGAAAATCAATTTTTTGTTGTTTCAAGTTATATTTTACATGCTATTTTGTTTTTAAATAATTTTTTTATAAATTAACTACTTAGATACTTGTACCAACAAAAGACCCTTATATTTAAGAGTGTTTCGATCCATTTATTTTTTAAGTAATAGAAATTCAAAATGAGAAGAACTTTTAGTGATTTCATTTCGAGAAACATGAAGAATAAAAGAGATATAGAGAGAACCAATAAGGTCTGGCATAATGGTTAAGACTTAAGAGTGAGGGCATGTGTACAACCTGCCACATTTTTGAACCTCCCCTCCTTTATATGTAATATGTACGGTCCTTGTGGCCTGTTAATAAAATTAATAGAGTTAGTATTGTGTCGGACTCGTCCGACCATAATCTTTGGTCGGACGACTTTCAGGTGGTTTCATTTTTTTTTCAATTAGTCTTAATTTTTTTTAGTTAGTCTTAATATTTTTTTAGTTAGTCTTCATTTTTTTTCAGTTAGTCTTAATTTGTTTTCAGTTAGTTTTCATTTTTTTCCAGTTAGTCTAAATGAAAGTAAGTTACCCCTAAATGAAAGTAACTTAGGTCTAACTGAAAGTAACTTAGGTCTAAATGAAAGTAACTTAGGTCATTTTTTTTCAGGTAGTCTTCATTTTTTTTTCAGGTAGTCTTCATTTTTTTCAGGTAGTCTTCATTTTTTTTCAGTTAGTCTTTTTTTTTTTTTTTTCAGTTGGTTTCAAATTTTTTCAAACACCAACTGAAACATATAAAAGAAAGAAATAAAGAACTAACTGAAAGAAATAAAGAACTAACTGAAAGAAATAAAGAACTAACTGAAAGAATAAAAATACCAACTAAAAGAAATAAAAAATGAACTGAAAGAATACAAAAAGTAACTGAAACAATACAAAAACCAACTGAAAGAAAAAAAGAACTAATTGAAAGATTATAAGCATTAACTGAAAAAATGTCAAAAAAGCATAATACCTTTCTTTAACCACTGGAATCCCTAACTCTACATATACTTCATAGTAGTAGTACAAAATGAATGATTTCAAGCAACAGAAAGTAAAATCTAAGTTAAGTTCAAGCAACTCTTGGGTTGAACTAAGCCAGATATCTCCCCAACTGCATTATTGCAATATGATTGAGCTTTTTGAAACTCCGGCAAACGACGACTTCGCCGGAGTTCGAGGTTCATCGCTGGAGATTCCGTCAGAAAAAATGAGAGAACTTCACGTGCGAAATCGAGAGGGGAAATTGGTGATATTGAGGTGGTCAGAGGAGAGAGAAAGGAGGTGTGCTAGTTTTAAGAAGCAATTTATGGGGCCTTGTAGTGGTAATTGCAACAATAGTACAGAGTGGGGAGAAGAAGAAGAGAAAAGAGAAAGTGGTGCGTACAGAGTTTGAGTTTTGGGCTCACCCCGTCTTACAGTAAGTATTGGTCAGACGGTCTGACCCAATACTTTCACAAATTAATATAAGAGATATCTATAAATTTTTTAATTATAATAAAAAATAAAGGAAATGAAGACTAAAACATAAAATCTAATGCTTTATGTTTCTATATTATAAGTCTATACAATATACCCCTCAAACTAAATATAAACGGAGGATTCACGCAAAAAAAAAAAGGTAAAACGGGATCGAGAGTTCAAAAGGAAAAAGAAGACAAAACGCATTTGAGCATGGTCGAACTCGAATCCGCGTCACACATGTTAACCACCAAGCCACAACAACATTTATGTTAAATAAAGTGCGTGTTTTATATATACCGGGTATCCATATTACTCTATTTCTCTAGGTTTTCACCTGGATCCGCGAGGGTTCAGTTGAATCCACGTTGGATCCGCTATTGTTTGTAAGTAGAGATCCCCTCATCCGTCCCTTATTTTTAAGCATTTGACCTATAAATGCCAGTCCAAGAAATTAAGAGTTAAAGTATAATTTGGATGGGTCCTTTTCCTTACCATCAGAAAAATATATATATGAAATATACGAGTATTAATTGGTAAAATATACTTGGAAATGAAGTTTTACCATTTCCCAAAAAAAAAAAAGTTTTCTTACCATAATTGTATAGATTTTATTTTTCAAAACTAGAATAACAATTCATTATCATTCAATCCACCATAACATTCTTTACTACCTAACAAAAATGGGCCAAGATTATTATGCTATGAGTTAAGTTAGCTTATAAGTTATAACTAATTAGCAAATATATCTTATGTGTTTTTTTATTGCACCATATCGTTTTTGACACTATTCATCAACCAACTTTGTTAAGCTATCTCACTTCATTATAAAAGATATAGTCAAGTGAGGTATTGTAGATTCGTCTCAATGCAATAATTCCAAATATCAATTTTTTATATACTTTTACGCATTTAGAGATATTAACGTTAAAAAAAGAGTCTTGACAATTGTGAAAAAAAAAATGAGTGCAACTAAAAAAGTCAAGAGAATTATATTGTTACCAAACAAGTTATCGCCAAATGGGTGCCAAAGAATTTAGTAGCTGAATATAGATAAAATAAGAATTTAGGTAGAGATATGTCCATATATTCTATTTGGTTGGAGAGAAACAACAAAGTGTTTACTGGTGAGTCTGGTGTTTGTATTTGAAAAGAACCAAGCAATGTTTGCCTTCCTTGGTGTGAGTAGGGATGTTTGTGGTTTGGGTTGGTGTGGTTTGGGATGTAATCCGAAAATCGCAAATATACACTTTGACATTTTTCCAACCCAAATCGTACCGCACTTTTGCCTAAAACAACCAGACCTAACCGTGCAAAATGATTTGGTGCGGTTTAACCTTTTTTTTTTCTCCGCGACATTAATTTTGTAATCTAAGAGTAAAAAGAATTGTTAATAAATATAAAGAGTCCAAATAAATATGAAGTTGACTTCATAATTAAACATAAATAATAATTTAGCAAAAGTGTCCAAGTTATTTACCTCAAACTTCTTTTTTCAGTTGTATACTTGTATGCCACCTTGTGAAGTGTATTTAATTTTTTTTAAAAATCATATAAAATTGCGGTTTACGGTGCAGTTTCGGTTTAGAAAATTTAAAACTCAACCAAAACCGCAAACCACGGTTTGCTTGAAATCATAACCCAACCCGTAATTTTAAAACCGCAAACCAACCCAAACCGCGAAAAAACAGTTTGGGCTGCGGTTTGGTGTGGTCCAGACCGCACTCTGAACAGCCCTAGGTGTGTGAGTGTGTGCACAAAATGTCATGGCACCACTACGTATGCAGCTGTACCTAGTACTATATGACAGTGTAGTAGGATATCTCTTAGTTTTGTCTCTCTATAATTAAAGCCTACCAGCTCAGCAATATAATTGTTGCTTTTGGCAGCTTCCTAGGAAGTTTCCTAGTATTATGAGGTCTATATAAGATTCAGCTTAGGTTGTAAAAATCAATCAAGAATATTGAATGAAATAGAGAAATTGTGCTGCAACTTATGTGATTTTATTTAGAATATTTTCATGGTATTCGAGCTAAGTAAAGCAACATTGTGGCACCATAGGCTTGGTGATGCGCCAATGAAAAGAATTGCCTTGATTGAGAATCTTGATGTAAGGAGTAAGAAGGAAGAAGTGTGTATAACTTGTCCATTAGCAAAGTTCATTAAGTTTTGCCTTATGAAATAAGTGACTTCAGAGCAGAAGACCCATTTGAACTCATGCATATGGATACCCAGGGGCCATATAAGTTGAGTTATAAAGGGAAATTAAGGTATTTTCTCACTCTTGTTGATGATAGGTCATGTGTAACCTGGATTCACTTGTTGAAACTAAAATCTGATGTCTTTGATGCTATACAAAGGTTTATCACTTATAATTAGTTCTAGGGGATCGAAATTTTGGTATTTCCAAGGCTTTGGATAAAATATCTTGGTTGCTTCTTGAGCTTCAGGAGGTGTTTGAATTTGTTGATCTTCTTCAGGTTCAGGAATTCCTTCTTCCCGAGTTCCTCCTGCTCCTTATGCCCCATGAGGATCAGACACAAGATTCTCAGGTTTAGGAACATGCTTCTTTTCTTTACCTGCATGGGTTAGTTCCTCATCACAGTGGTTTGACTCTTCAGGTCGAGTTAATCCAATGATAAAGTTATCATCATAACTTAGTTTATGCGTAGAATTAGTTTCATCACAACTTATATGGACACTCTCTTCTACACACATTGTTCTCTTGCTATAAACTCGGTACGGCTTGCTATTTGAAGCATATCATAAAAATATTGCTTCGTAGCTTCTAGCATCAAACTTCCCTAATTTTTTTTCCGTTGTTGTGAACAAAACATTTTACATCAAAAAATAAAAAAGTAAGAACTATTGGGTTTTCTTCCTCTAAGTAGTTTATAAGGCGTCTTCGTTGTTATTGGCTTCAACATGACTCGATTGATGATGTAGTATGCTGTGTTTACTATCTTGACCCAAAAGCTCTTTGGAAGACTGCTTGCAATAATCATCTTTCTTGCCATGTCCTCCAGAGTCCGGTTCTTTCTTTTAACTTCTCCGTTTTGTTGTGATATCCTTAGAGCAGTGATCTAGGCCTTCATTGCTGCAAAATTCATCAAACTTGGAGTTTTCAAACTCCTTACCGTGGTCAGATATTAAGTGTTTCAATTTAAAACCACTTGTTCCTTGAATCCTTTTAGAAAAAAATTAAGAACCCGTCAAAGGTTTCATCTTTACTATGAAGAAAGATAAACCATGGATATCTAGAGAAATCATTAACAATAATGAGTACATATTTCTTATCTGATCTACTTTGGACACGTATAGGACTACATAAGTCCATATGGAGAAGTTCCAATGGACTTTGTGTGCTTACCATTTTCTTAGATTTAAAGGAGGATCTTACTTGTTTGCCTTTAACACATGGATCACAAATATCGTGCTGCATAAACTTGATTGTTGGTAACCAGACCACTAAGTCTTTGCCACTTAGTTTGTGTAACAAAGACAAGCTGATATGACCACAACGCTTATGCCAAAATAGAGGATTTTCTTCAATCACGCTCAAATCGGCAAGGTTGTTCCTAGGAACAAGGTACATGTCAACCATAAAAGTGTTCCCTTTATTAGTACCTTGAAGCATCTTAGTTCATGTACTTTCATTTCTAACAACACATGACTCATTAGTAAACTTCACTATATTGACCTTGTCACAAAACTGAGAAATGCTAAGTAAACTATGCTTTAAGCCCTCGAATAAAAATACATTATCTATGGAATGTGACAAAGATTTACCAATCTCACCAACAGATACAATATTACCTGTAAGGTTGTCTTCGAAGGTCAATGTTCCTCCATGGTAAGCTGAGAGTGAGAGAAACTTTGATTTATCGCCAGTCATATGCTTAGAACAATCGTTGTCGAGGAACCACATGTTGTTCCCCATCACTTCAAGCTGTATCCAAAGCAGCTAGTCAGTAGTAGGAACCCGTTCCTACTCAGGTTCCTTTGTTGGACTTAAACGCTCTTAGCCGTCCATACCTACTTAACGATGTAGGTATTTCTCTCGATGCCTTCTTCCTTGGTGGAACAGTCAGACACTATATGTTCACTGTTCCCACAGTAAGATCATATTTTAGTACTGAGCAGATCAACATATTTTATCTTTTTATTTTTCTTCTTGTGGCTGAAACTGAGTCCATCTCTTCCGTTATTTTGATACTTTTGTATCCAACTCACCGGATCAGGGAGCTTGTTCCTTGAGGAATCCAGTTCCTTCTTAAGTAACAGGTTTTCACATAGAACATTTTTCGTAATAAGATTTTAATCTTCGAATTCTGTTTTGGTACTAGTAGAAGGATCTGTTCCTTCAGGTTCAAAGATTTTCAATTCTGCCAATTCCATACTTAAAAAATAGTTCTCATTTTCAACCTTCTCAAATGGTTCTTGAATGCTTCAGTTTCTATCAAAAAGATCAAAGAATCGTTTTTCAGTATCGAATTTTAACGAGTAAAGCTAATTTGAATGTTTCTTAGTAACTTTTAAGGCATTAGCTACTTGTTCCTTTTTTTACACAAATTGCCTTATAGTCGTCTAAAGTTTCTAGAAGTAATTTCACAAGTTGGGTTTTTTTTTAAGTTCTCTAAGCTCTTCTTCTATAGAGTTAGAACATACCTTGATGTTTGACGATTCTCCTTCATCTTCAGTTTTAACCATGAGGATTGATGGACAGTTTCTTCTTCTGTCTGTTCCTTCTACTCATCAGAATCAAATTCTCTCCATGCAACAACCATGGCTCTCTTCACGAATGTACTTGAAAAAGGTTTATGCTGATCCTTGTTACTTTCCTTGAATTTTCTTTGACCTTTCTCGTTTTCCAATTGAGGACTGTTATTTCTATAGGAACACTACAAGAGGGGGGGGGGATTGTATGTGTGGGGAATGAACGTAAATTTTTGCGGAATTATAAAATAATGAAAGGAACAAGAGAAAGACATAAGAGATTTTACGAGGAAAAATGTCTTTGGCCCAACAAGAAGAAATAACCTCGACCAATATGTATTTTAAACTTAACTCTTTTACTATAATAGGCCAAAACACCTTTGTTACAAACCTTATATCTCGAGCCACTCCTTGAGTTCCTCAACTGTTGTTGCTCTCGAACTTCACTCAAAGTTCCTTTCTCTTTCTTTGCTTCACTCAAAGCCTCACACTTTATAGGATTTCACTCAAACCCCCTTCCCCGAGTTCTTCTCAACTCTTTTCTTAACTCAAAATACAGAATAACATAGAAAGTACTAATAATGAAACAATGAACTCATATGGTAAGTGATAAGAGGTTTTTAGTGGTCATTAAGGCATCGAAAATCGCTCTACAAACAATATTTATAAAACCTAAACAAGCAATTATAAAGAAAGTAGTAAAGGCAAGTCAAGGGTTGATCCAAAGGGAAAATGGGATTAATTAAGGTCTTTCAAGTCTTGAATACCTAATTAAAGGGTTTTGGGGGGTTTTAATAATGATTTGGTAACAACTACGACTAGCTAATATCAAAGAACTAGCAAATAACATGAGATAAAATATCAAATAAGAAGACACTAGAGTTAATGTTACTAGTGTGGGTCAAAGTGGAGCAACAATCATTAATGCAATTGTGAGGCAAAGGAGACGATTACGCAAGGTTTAGTTTTCTTCTAAAATACTCGAGTCCTCTTTCAAATGGTCCTCGAGAATGATCGCTTAATCAATCAAATAAATCCTCTCTTGAATGGTCTTTAGTTAATTGATTAAGAGATCCAATGAATTAGGAAAACCCCTAATAAAGGATCCCCTTAAGTTCTACCTAATATCTTGGCCTAGAAATTAAGTTAATTATTGGGGATGATAAAAGAGTTCAAAATTCAATTTAAGAACATTTGAATTCAAAATACCAAAGTATAAATGTGATCAATATCTATCCTAAGGCCTCAAAACACCAAGATTAAAGCATAAACATCTTTAGAACATCATAATCACATTAACAAAACATTTAAATCCTAATTCATACTTTCATCCTAATCCTAGATAAGAAACTACTCACTATTCATGGATTCTAAGTAATTAAATATAAAATCTATGACTAATCTAGGACTAAACATGATTAAGAGATAATTAATCCAATAGAAATAACAATTATAAAACTATAATAAAGGAGATCTAATAACGAGGAAGAACAAGAACAACCATGAAAAGAGAAAATAGAAACTGAAACTTTGAAAATTAAATTGAATGAAAAGTACCTTCGATGTTGTAGGAATCACAAAATTTAATCTAGGAAGCTCAAATCTAGTAACAAGCTTAAAGTTTTTCTCTCTAATATGAACCCTAATAATACTCTCTAAACTCCAGAATAAAAGTATAAAACTCCACTAATAAAAGAAATCCTATATTTTAAGGCAAGCCTCGTATTTTTTTCTTCGTGGATTCGAATGGTGCGGGCGCACCAAAACCAACTGCAGGAGCACCATTCTTTCTGATCTGATCGGTTCAACATAAAACGAACATAACTTCTTTGTTTTATATCCAAATCAAGCTTATGACCAGTTGTTGGAAAGATATCAAAACGAGCTTTCACATCCAACTGAAATTACCTTCATCCGATTTGTTGTTTGAAAGTTGTGTTCATCTGAAATTCCTCATATAAAATTTTATGGCACTATGTGCTCCTTTGTGCGAGCGGACATGGGGCATGGTGCAAGCACACCATTTCTCAACGTGTGTTGTATTTTCATTGCTTCATTTTGCCGACTCTACAACTCATATCCATCTTAGGTAAGTCCACCTATATTAAGAATATTGCAAAACAAGAGGAAAGTAAATGTACTAGAAATTCGGTAAAAATGACTGAAAATCTAGCAAAATATATATTACTATGATCAAGAATGATCAAGTGAATAAAATATAAGGGCAAATGGAGAAGAAAGAGGGAAGAAAGGGGAGAAAGAGGATCAAAATGAACTAAAAGGAGTCCATAAAGTGCATTAAAAACGCACTTATCAGTAATGAAACTTGGAACTTGGAAATTTAAACTTTGGTGTACCTGACTCAATAAACGTGGTACTCAAATTAATACCGTAGTAGATTAATTATCACTTTGCCAGACACACATTGGCGTGACTACTAAAAGTCAGACACACTTTGGAACTTAATTAGACATTACTATTTATAGCAGTGATTACTTAGAACGTGGGATTAAAACACGAATTAGTGGTAAAAACATTATCTCATGGTGTTCCTCAACTAGAGGAACATGATGCTTTTTAACACCCATGATCTCCATGATCTCTGTTAAATGTGGGTGATGGAAATGTTATTGCTTCCTTAATTTTAGCAACCACTAAAGTAGTAAATCAAAAATCTGATTTAATTAAAAAGTATTGTAATTAATAAAACCAATATTAAATCCTTTTATCCAAATATTATCTTTACAAATATTTTTCATAGAACCGAAAAGATAAAATCTTTTCCTTAAAATCAGATTTTTAACAAATTAAAACAGTTTTCTATTTTCTAGGATTTAATCACTTCAACTGACACACATTATAACCATTGCACCATATAATACTTGTCTAGTTTCCTTAGTTTCGTTAGTTCCTTACAAAGAAAAAGATAAACACTACTTAAAATTTTGTAGGTCCTTACCAATATTTAACAGTTCCTCATTTTAGACACATGTTTCCTATAATAGTTCCACTAACATAGTTCTGTAGGAACAATTCCTTTATTCAAAGGAACAACTCCATAGTTCCAATTCATTACCGTATGATGATCTTTGTTTCTTACATAAGAAATCTGATTACACCCTTATGCAATAAGCTCTTCTTCTCTTGGAGTTCTAACTCAAGAACTTCATTCTTTTCTTGGAGTTCTAACTCAGAAACTTCACTTATTATCTTTATAAAACACCATTATTAATTCATGAACCTTGCACACATAAAACTTATAAACCTTGTTAGTTATTACTTTAGTTTGTCATCATCAAAATCATATTGGCTCAACAAGGACACTTAGTTTGTAGGCTTCCTTGTGACCTCCCCCTCGTAGTTCTTGTTAAAGAACTTCTTGAATTTTCGCACAATCATTGTGGCTTCTTCGTCGTATGTCCCTGCCTTTTTTTTATCATTTATCTTGAGAGCAAGAGCCTTAGGTCTCACAGGTTCAGTCTCATGAGTTCCTAAATGCAATTCGTGGCTCATCAAGAAACCAACCAGTTGCTTCACATTAAATGTGGTGAAATCCTTTGTCTCTAATAGAGCCGTAACTTTAGCCATCAACTTCTCATCATGTGGAGGACTCCTTTCAACTTTTCGAACTTGTTCCTCTAGAGTAATGATTTTTCCAAGGGACTCAATTTCGTTTATGATGTTCGAAAAGCGAGCGAGCATGTCTTGAAGAGGCTCCTTTTGTTTCATTTGAAACAATTCATACTTATGCATAAGCATATCTATCTTCGATCTTTTCACCTTGCTTGTTCCTTCATGAGTAATTTGAAGGAGTTCCCACATTTGTTTTGATGTCTTACATTCCATAACTCTGTTGTGTTCATGAGGACCAATGCCACAATGGCGCAGCTTTTTAGCCATATTATTCGCCCCCCCCCTTTTCATTTTTCTTTGTAACTTCGAAATCGCCAAGTTTAATTACTCTCCATACTTGGTAGTTTTCTTCTTTAATAAAAATCTCCATGCGATTTTTCCAAGATGGGTAATTCTTCCCATTGAACATGGTCGGACGTTGGGTAGATACCCTTGATCAAGTTTTTCTCCCATAGTGTTCATGGTGCCATGTACAAGCTACTCAGGGTTAACTGATTTTTGAAGATACTAGGCTCTAATACCAATTGTTATTCTAGTATCAATACTAGAGCAACTACAAGAGGGGAGTGAATTGTAGTTGAGGGAAAATTTTCGAATTTAAATGCGAAATTAAAAGAACTTAGAATGAAAGAAAGATCAAACACAAAATTTAACCTACAAGGGAAAATTTTCTAGGCCTAATAGGAAGAAAAACCTTGACCACAAGGGATTTTGACTCAATACTCCTTTTTTATAATAGGCCAAAAGACTCTCTTTAGAACCTATTGTTGGACCCTTCTTTGTTCCACTAGGAATTTGTTCCCAGTCACTCAGTTCCCCCTGGACTGATGACACTCACTTCCCCCTGATGACACTCACTTAAATTCACTCGAAGTCTTCTCTTTTCTCTCTTTCTTTCTCATTTGATTACAAGGATATTCTGAATTCATTCACTCACCCAAAGACTAAGAATAGTATAATAATATGTATTGTAGGAAAAGAAGAAAATTACAGAAAAACTTTCAAAGTAATTATGAAATTGTAATGCTTGAAAGTCTTAAACTTTTCGAACAACTATTTTCCCTTAAATAGCTGGTATAGCTTCTTGTTCTTCACTCCACGTTCTTCATGTAGCTTCTGGTTTGTAATGGGTCTCTGGGCGGGGCCTTGTGCGAGGGCAACCTAGAGCAATTTTTCTTACCAATTTTTAAAAAATAAAAATAAAACATTATTTTTGGCATTTTATATTTTTTCGAAATAAAAATATATAGAACCTATTATTTGACATCATATCAGCAACCTCACTCCTAGCTTGAGGGTGAGTGAAAAGAACCAAGGATGTTTGCCTTCTTTAGTGTGAGTGGGTGACCAGAATGTCATGGCACCACTACCTATGCAGATGTACCTAGTATTATATGACAGTGTACTAGAATAGTAGAATATCTCTTATCTTGTCTCTCTGTAATTAAAGCCTACTAGCTCAACAATATAGATGTTGCTTTGACAGCTTACAAGGAAGTTTCCTAGTATTTTGAGGTATATATGAGACTCAATTTAGGTTGTAAAAATCAATCAAGAAGAATGAATGAAAGAGAGAAACTGTACTGCAACTTCTGTGATTTTATTTAGAATGTTTTCAGTATTCCACCTCACAGGATCATCAAAGAGGTTGTTTTACATGTTGCTTGTAACTGCAAAGCCACTTATCAAAGAGCTTTGCTGCTATTGTAACTGCATTCCTAGCTTAGATACTTAGTAGCCTTCTGTTTTGGCTATTTATGTCTAAACGCTTGTTAGTCTAGTTTGTATATCATCCTTTTTTTTTTTTGGTTATCAATAACAATTTCGAACTGTCGGAAAAAAAAATTTAGGTAAAGACTTCCTTGAAAAAAAGAAAAAAGAATGGTTATTTGTCACAAATTCAACTGCATGGGCCATGACAGAGATTTGAGCCCAATATGGCCCCAAGCCCATGAGCCAATCCACTTCTGACAAAAAGTCCATGGGCCAAGTCAATATATCTAGGCTGGGCTTGATCTGTCAACAGGGTCCGGCCCAATTAACTTCAACAGGTACTAGTTTACAGCTGCTAGAAGTAACTTATTACTCCACATTGCATGTTTCTTCAGTTTGCAGCAAGGGAGATTCTCTGCCAAATAAAAAGCACAACATGTGCATTTTGGATTCAACGTCGAAGAGTTTCAGGAATCTATCAGGTGGGTAAACCCTTGAAAACATGTTTCATTAGGAAACACAAAATATTCCATGCTGTCTACTGAAGGCAAACAACATTAGTAACAAAATAAAGCCTACTTATTGTTAGAAGTAACCCAATGCTACAAAAATGTCAGAAAACATGTATTTGGTAGAATCCAACGAAAAATGTCATCAACTTTGAAAGTTTTTCATAAATTGGGTAGAAGAGTTTGGAGGAGCAAAGGTGATGAAGAAGATGATCTCCCTGAAGGAGTATCAGGCCATAATCCAAAAGATGATCAAGCTGTTCAAAGTTTGCGCGAATCAATTCTTCAAGATCAGGGCGAGCAGCCCTATACAGATTACCATACTCTTTTACGGTTTCTGCACATGAGAGATTACGATATCTTAAAAGCCAAAGATTCATTTCTTAAGCATCTTAGATGGAGGGAAGAATTTCAGGTTGACACCATTGCTAAAGAGTTTAAGTTTGAAGAGTACAAGGAAGTTCAGAAGTTTTATCCTCATGGATTTCATGGTGTTGATAGGAGTGGAAGACCAGTTTATATTGAGAGGATGGGGTTGGTAGACCTTGATGCCCTTCTGCAGAGAACCACTCTTGAAAGACTGGTAAAGCATCATGTTTTCGAGCAGGAGAAAACAGCGCGTTTAAGGTTCCCTGCATGCACAATTGCAGCAGGGAAGCGAATTGCTTCAACCACGGCTATATTGGATGTGAAGGGGATAGGAACCTCTAGCTTTTCCAAGCAAGCAAGATTTCTGTTTCTGGAGTTTCAGAAGATTGACAGCAATTACTACCCGGACACTCTGAACCGCCTTTATATTGTCAATGCCGGATCTGGTTTTCGTGTCCTGTGGAAAGCTTTGAGAACCTTTCTTGATGCATACACTGCTGCAAAGATACAGGTTCTTAATCTGTCTGTTATCAGTAACCCCTTATACAGTTATATGCATCATTAGTACCTCAGTTTATGCTAATTAGTAACTTACGTTGCACCATCTACAAATGGTGTGGTGCATTGCATATAAGAAATTGTAATACAAGCATTTGTACAGGTTCTAGGGAGCAACTTCAGAAGTAAACTCGCTGAAGTTATTGATCCAAGCAACTTACCAAGTTGCCTTGGCGGAGAATGCACATGTCCGGACCATGGTGGCTGTATGTTAAGTGATAAAGGACCGTGGAATGATCCAGAAATCTTGCAATTGCTTTATTCTGGTAAAATGAATCCTAACATAGGTGAGTTCCATGGTATGCCGACTGTTGAAGATGCCTGGCTGAGTGCACAGAGCACACCAGATGGTAAAAGTGGGCAATTCAGGAAGGAAGGAGATAGAACACACTTGTCAGAAACAATTAAACAGCTGCAAGTTACAGCAAAAGAAGCAGAGAAGAGATTTCAGGCCATGGAAGTTGCATTTAGAGAGACAAAACAATTGTTGCAGAGATGTTCAGAACAAATAAAAGATCTGCAGATAATGTTTGAAAAGTCTAACATAAGCTGAAATAAGAACTAACTCTTCTGCTATTCTATTAGCTAATTTACTGATGATGATGACTTTAGAATTCAGTATGTAATAGCTGCCTGTATATACGCTGCAAAAACAGATTCAAAAACTTTAGTCTTACTTGCTGTATTCCTTGTAATTTACCATAATAATGGTCAGATTTCGGCATACACTACATACATAATCCATAATTAGGAGTATTAATATTAGGTTTCTGTAACTTCTGATAATTCGTTTGCGATAGAGTCAATACTGCTGTAATCTTTATCCTCCTCGGCTCCTCGCGGTGAAATGTTGAGGAGAAAGAAAATTAAAAGTGTATGTTGTCCATGGACTACTGTACAATATTCAATGATTCAATCATGAGTCATGGACAATGTTGAGCCATGGACTACTGTACAAATAGTTTAGGATAAAACTAGAAAACTAATTATAAATTTCTGTGTTTATTATCCCGTACATATTACTCTGTATATACGTACTATATAACTCACCTCTAATGCAGGCACCTTCCTTTGCATATAGAGAATTAGATATCATACCATATCAATTGCGGGAATTCGTAAGATAAGTCTTTGCTTACTTATTCTCTGTGCTGCTTAAACTGCTTGCAGAGTCAGCATTGGCAGCTTCATTCGAGTTATCAGCAATGCGTGCTTCTAATCCGTGGCTATAACAAGGCCATGAATGTATTGGAGCGTAATGCCCACCATATATTCCTCCTAACGCTCGATAACCATACGTTGAAGGACAAGGGCACGTAGGATATGCACTCTGAATTACCGAAGGCCAGTACATCATAGGTGTCATGGCATTATGTGGCCGAGCTGGAAAAAACATCGGGCATAAAGGATGTTGATTGTATATTATATTAGGCTGAGAGTTTATGATCATATTATTTGATGATGATGGTATAGTTTGAAATGATGCATCAGGAGGGATCAGAGAGGGAGAGGTTGAGGTTGTTGCTTCCGAAGTATGCTTCTGTGAAATTTCATTGCTTGTAGTACAGTTCGCAGGCTGCTTCTTTCGCTTTGATGTTTTTGTTGTCCTTGAATTGGGCTTCTCCAAATCAAAATTAGCCTGCGAAAATAATATAGACAGATTCTCACATATACTGTATGTAATCCCTATAAATAGTAGTGCTAATGTTATAAATCATAGCTTAAAAATCTAAGTTAAGACTATCTGATTTGTCTACTAATTTGTTTACATAGATTTCTCATAATTTGTCTTTGTGAACGTGGTCAAGGGAACAATGATAAGTTGTAAACGAGCATTTGTATACATAATGCTGATCTGGGGCCAAAAAGGGTTGCCCGTTTTCATGTTTCAGGCGAAAAAATGTGCCCAAGCTCGGTAAAATTAGGCTACGCTGGATCAGGCCAACAAATTAAACTGGTTCAGGAACAGTATCCAGATCCAGGGCAGGCACACATCTAAAAAGAAGGCTTTCTAATCAGGACATGCTATAGTTTGAGCTGAAATCGGCAGCCCAAACAAGATAAGAGGTAGTAGTAAATTAGTAATACAGTAAATCAACTAAAAGAGGTGATCTTACAAGTTGAGAAGCTGAAGGATTTACAAGGAAAAGCTCCTCCCCTGCTGCATCTTCATCTGTTCTGATGTATATTAAGGACAATGCAAATGATCTTAAAATTATAATTTGATCTGACAATTTAGCGTAATGTCTTGTTCATTGAAAAGCTGACTCAATTTACATACCTGTAATACTTCTGTAACAAGTCTAAGTTCCTGTACTTAGTTTCCTTCTGAACAATGTCATCTGGAAAACCAGCCATGAAGAGGAGGGTGATACCCAAAGCCTTGAAGAAAAAACTCCCAGTTCTGACGTTCATGAGCCTCGCCATTAGGCAGATAAGTGGACCAAAAGACTTCAACTTGTTTCGTCCCATTCGTTGCCTTACATACCTAAAAGATCTCGACACAAATTACATTCTAAGTTTCGGCCATAAGAGCAATATGCACAAGTGATATTGTAATTTTGACCAAATGAACTAGACACAAACTCGTGTGTGTTACAACTCACATGTGCCCAATCCGTGTAACATAGCATTAGACTTGCTAAATTTCATAACAAAAACAAAATGATCCAACTTTTGATCATTAAACTATCTCATTGTTCACAGATCACAGTCCAAAACTTACTCATTCTGTGGAATGTTTCGCGTTCTCCCACCATACTTGATGCACAGAAATAAACATGGTGGACAACTAGCATCAGATGGACGCATAGCCTGTTCCTCCTCCAATATCTGAACAGGGCATAGTGCTGGATTTTGGCGATTTGGGTAAAATACCTTCCTCTTCATCCCAGGATTCTCATATAAAACATGCTCCTGCGAAAAAGCATATGGCAGATAAATAGTGAATTAACAAAAATCAGGTATAATCAATGAAAAATCATCTTACAGTATAGCAAGACCATACAGAATAAAATTAGTTGGTGTCATTACCCCTGGATTACTTTGTGATATATATGGCTGTCCCTTTTTCGAAATGACGAAATGATTGTAGTTTAACTCATACATATCATCGCATCCATGTCTTATGCCTAATGAAGCGAAAACTATGATCTTTCTCATGGTATGAGATTGAGCATTCTTCACACCTAGCACTTGAGACCCTAATATTCCTCTTACTTCTTTAGGACAAAATGCAACTTTAGGAGGCTTCTTTTGTAAGGACAAGTTTCTAAATCCCACATTTTTCTTCATTTCTTCCCAATCTTGCTCAAGTTTTTGACTAATGCTTGGAAAATCTATCTCATTTTTGTTGTAATCTTTAGTTCTTTCTTGGCATTTTTTATTCAATCCCTCACAATTCACGTCTTCACTATGCTCATCATCTTCGTCATCACTGTCATCTGCATCTTCGCATTCCAACAACAGAGATTGGATATCTTTAGATTTGTCGAGAAGCAGAGATTGGGTGTCTACACTCATCCAGCTTACGAGACCATTCTCGAAGTTAGAAGCCTTTGTAGTTCTAACATCAGCATCTTGCTTCATATGCATGATGCTTTCAAGTTTTGCAGCACTAGAATCTTCTGTCTTTTGGGTCTTGTGTTTCTTGCTGCATCTTTCTTCTGCACTATTGGGATGACCATTCTGGTAAAAAAAAAATTAATTCAATGAAAACTTGCATTAATTATGATTTCGGAAGCCATAAAATCAGACACTTTGTTCACTTCTTTGAAGGATAAGAAACATCTGCTTATGTGCTTGGAAGATCCTGTATCTTGTCATTCTTAATCTTATTCAACAGTGTTCATAAGAATACTTGCTTACGATCTTTTGAATCTTCTTTTCAAGAGAATAACTGATTAGTTGTTTTGATTTTGAACAATCACTATTGAGAAAGTAGCAATATCAAAGGAATATACTTTAGAGTTTAGCCAATGAAGATGCTTGGTCTTACTCGAAGATATCAAAATTATGGACTATGTAATATAAAATCAAAAAGCACCACTGCTAGAAAGAATTTGGGATTATCGGCAACCATCTCCAAGACAATTATTTCTTCTGTAAGAAAATAAATGCAACAAATGAATATTTTATACCTCAATGCCTTGAAGGGTTACATATAAGCATTAAATACATTTCTTTGAATAGAACCAGTTTAAGAATTCAAGACACATTTTCACATCAACTGAGGTAATAAATGCTTGATTCAATATTTTATTTCCATTTAAGCACCTTATACATAGCCCTAAGGGCTATGTATATCATTTTCCTACAAATAATAAACATTTGTTATACCCCTTTGTCCCAATTTAGTTGTTACATTTGCTTTATAACAGTTTACGAGATGCAACTTCAAACACCAATATCTTGAGTTAAATATATGGAAAAATTATATATTTGAAAAATACAAATTGGGACGAATCAAACAAGATCCAACATGACTGTTTTTTTTTAAAGATAGTCAAAGTTATGACGTGAATAGTGCCTACGGTCAAAATGTAGCAACTAAATTAGGAAGGAGCGAGTAGTTATTATGTTAGGGAGGAACTACATAATTTCATCTAAATACCACAATTTTTATATCTTATGACCTGAAAAAATGATTGGGCTCAAGGAAACCAGTAACCCACTACGAAAAAACGTGCTCCCGCGCCCATACCTACCACATAGTTTCAAGCCAAGTTTTACCAAAGTTTTAAGTTACATGCACGTAACTTCACCCTTGTGTACACTCTTGTTTAAAAATTTTATAACACTTAAAAGTAAACTTATTGCTAACTCTATTAATTAGAACCATGACACTTGGTTTTTTCAGTCTCCATTACATACCTTTTATTATTGATATCTTTAATTACATATTAGTAAGGTCTACAATCTTTGATGATAGGAAATACATATTGAAATTAATTGGTCAAAATAATTTGACATCTACATTAGGGAAAATAATTGGTCAAAGCCTATGAATTTCGCACCCAAAAAAAACAAAGTGTAACCATTAAAAAGAACATAAATTAGTCTTATCTTATTATACTTCCTGCGTTCTACTTCCTGTCTTTAATGTGAATTTTTTGAGACAAGTGTTTTACTTATTTTAGAACGGAGGAAGTGTGAAAGTCTTGTAAGTAATAAGAGAACAAAAAAGTACTACAAGGTAAATACAATACATACTTGAACAGTATCATCCACGAGGGGAGCAGCTGAACCCTTATCTCTTTCATGCTGTATTAGAGCTTCTAGAGCTGATATTCTTTGCAAAAGTTCAGCGTTCTTTCGCCTTTCCCTTTGTAGCTCTGCTACTATTTCATCCATGTCAACCATAATATCTCTGCTTTCCCTATTAGCTTCTTACAAGTAGCTTATAATTTACCAGACTAACATTAATCAACTGCAAATTCCAAATATAGTAAACTGTTTTTAAGCTGAAAATAGAAAGTTGGGCAAAATATATCAACAAAAATCTTTAAAAAGAAGTTTTGGGTATTTTAAAGTGTAAATTTTTATCAATATCCCATGTGAGAAATATAGTTATAGCAAAGTAAAAACCTAAAAATATACGTAAAAATCCCAAAAAAACAACAACTTTTAAGTTCGCTACAAAACGAAATTGATGAAGGTGTATGAGAAATTAAATGCCCACTTTTTTTTTTCTTTATTCTTTCTATAATAAGGTCTTGAAACCTCAAAGTTTGAGTTATTATCAGAAATGCAGAAAGATTTTGTCAAACTGCCATAATAGGAGAGAGAAAATAGTAGTCCACTAAAACTGGGTATGGAGAGAAAAGAAGAGGGGGGGGAAGATGATCAAAAGCTAAAAAGGTTAGGAGGAGCTTGATTTTTGGGGGTTTGCATTAAGAAGCTAAGGGAGAAGAACTGAAGAAGTGTGCATGCAACACCACGTGCGTTCTTATAGGGCAAAATTAACTTTCTGCTAAGAAATAGTTGTCAAATTGAGTGATTCTATGCAAGAGACTACTATTTAATAAAATAAGTAAGGATTTTTGTTTTCTATGAAATATAATAACTTTGGTTAACAATATTTTCTGCTTTGCTCTTATGTTTATCCTCGAGAGATATATTCTCTTGGATCGAATCTGAATAAGTTCAACTGAATTGAGTTAAAATAAATAGAATTATAAAAGTGAAAAATAAGTTCAAAAGAACATGACCTAAGTGATTAATATCATGATAAGTTATCTAAAATGATAGAGAGATATAGACTCTTTATTTGTATATCCGGTGGAGCTTTACTATGAGGCTGTTTTAGATGTAAATGACAATTTTTTGAAGGGTCTTATGGTATATTAAAGATGTGGTAGACAAATAATTTCTAAAACATATTGAAAAAAAGATACACTTTTGTAAATAGCCAATTGAAACAATCACTATATACATTATGCTAATATATAATGAACAACAGTTAGTCTTTCATTATTTTCTATAAAACCCAAAAATAAGGAAAATTTTACTTGTTTTTTAATTTGAGGGTATAATTTTATTAATAAAAACAGAAAGGGCTGCGCTTTTTTAAAAAAGCGCAGCCCTTCTGTAGGTAAGAAGGGCTGCACTTTTTTAAAAGCGCAGCCCTACTAAGTGAAGGGCTGCACTTTATTAAAAGCGCAGCCCTACTAAGTGAAGGGCTGCGCTTTTTTGAAAAGCGCAGCCCTTCTGCTATGTAGGACTGCGCTTTTTTAAAAAAGCGCAGCCCTTCTGCTATGTAGGGCTGCGCTTTTTTAAAAAAGCGCATCCCTTCCTGAAAAAATTTGAAATTTCGGAATCGCGGGCTTTGAAATATTGAGCGGGGATTCGTCAAATATATTATCCCTCATTCTCTCTCCTCTCTCACGTCCCTCATTATTCCTTTCCTCCTTCTCTTCATCCTCTCTTCTCTCTCATCCTCTCTTCTCTCTCAAAACTCCCATAAACATTTGCGACAAAAACCTTGAAATGATTTGCACTAAACATCTGCTATGTAGGGCTGCGCTTTTTTTAAAAAGCGCAGCCCTTCCTGAAAAAATTTGAAATTTCGATATCGCGGGCTTTGAAATATTGAGCGGGGATTCGTCAAATATATTATCCCTCATTCTCTCTCCTCTCTCACGTCCCTCATTATTCATTTCCTCCTTCTCTCTCATCCTCTCTTCTCTCTCAAAAACTTCCATAAACATTTGCGACAAAAACCTTGAAATGATTTGCACTAAACATCTGCTATGTAGGGCTGCGCTTTTTTAAAAAGCGCAGCCCTTCCTGAAAAAATTTGAAATTTCGGAATCGCGGGCTTTGAAATATTGAGCGGGGATTCGTCAAATATATTATCCCTCATTCTCTCTCCTCTCTCACGTCCCTCATTATTCCTTTCCTCCTTCTCTCTCATCCTCTCTTCTCTCTCAAAAACTCCCATAAACATTTGCGACAAAAACCTTGAAATGATTTGCACTAAAGATCTGCTATGTAGGGCTGCGCTTTTTTTAAAAAGCGCAGCCCTTCCTGAAAAAATTTGAAATTTCGGAATCGCGGGCTTTGAAATATTGAGCGGGGATTCCTCAAATATATTATCCCTCATTCTCTCTCCTCTCTCACGTCCCTCATTATTCCTTTCCTCCTTCTCTCTCATCCTCTCTTCTCTCTCATCCTCTTTTCTCTCTCAAAAACTCCCATAAACATTTGCGACAAAAACCTTGAAATGATTTGCACTAAACATCTGCTATGTAGGGCTGCGCTTTTTTTAAAAAGCGCAGCCCTTCCTGAAAAAATTTGAAATTTCGGAATCGCGGGCTTTGAAATATTGAGCGGGGATTCGTCAAATATATTATCCCTCATTCTCTCTCCTCTCTCACATCCCTCATTATTCCTTTCCTCCTTCTCTCTCATCCTCTCTCTCTCTCTCAAAAACTCCCATAAACATTTGCGACAAAAACCTTGAAATGATTTGCACTAAACATGGCGACGGAGTCCGATTGCCTATTGTGATACCTTTTCGGAAGCGGAACGAGCCAACGAGTCAAACTCACCGCTATGCTGTGACGTTTAGGCTTTTTAAGCCATCCGAGTTCGTTTAAGCCTCCAAATAGCCATTTTAAGTTTTTTCCGAAATTTTTTTTCCCTTAAATTATGTATTAGGGTTTTGTTTTATGTTTAAACATTATTAGGTTAATGTTTGGAGGTAGTTCTTGTATTTTCAGATCTATAATGTTCTTGTATACTTTTCTTTGTTTATATATTTTGATTAATGTTCTTGTATACTTCTCTTTGTTTTGATTAATGTTCTTGTATACTTCTCTTTGTTTATTTTGATTAATGTTCTTGTATACTTCTCTTTGTATATAATTTCTTGTATTTTCATCTTTGTTTTTGATTAATGTTCTTGTATACTTCTCTTTGTATATTAGTTTTTGTTCCTTTTTTTCATTTTCGTTTCATTCTTTTTTTTGTTTTGGGTTTAGTATTTTCGTTTCGTTTAATTTCAGAAAATGTGAGATTATGAGTAAAAAAATGTCAATTTTTTTTTTTTTTTTTTTTTTTAGGAAGGGTTGCGCTAGTTAGGAAAAAGCGCAGCCCTTCTAGCTTAAGGGCTGCGCTTTTCTAGCGCAGCCCTACTTAAAAAGTGAAGGGCTGCTACTGAAAGGGCTGCTGTCAAAAAGCGCAGCCCTACATGCCTTTTTTAGTGCATCCCTTCTTCATTTTTCCACTAGTTTCAAAGAGGGTGGACACCAATAACTTATTAGATACATACATATGACTAGTCTCCCTTCTTTACGCAATAATCTGCCGCTCCCTTCCCCCTTTCTCTCTTTTTCTCTCTAAACCCTAGCCTCCCTTATCCTTTCTTCATCAGTTAGGGGGCTGCCATGGATGTTTTCATCCATGATAAGCCCCTCTCCCTCTTTTATTTTCAGTTTTTATTTTTGTTGAATAAATTAGTATCTCTTTATGGGATTTTTTTAGTACTCTCTGCTGTGGAGATCTCCTTCTCCCCTATGGGAGTTGTGAGTATGTTTTTTTTTGTTTTAGGTATGAGAAATTAATCTCATTGGTTGAAGTTCGAGACTCAACATGAAGGTATTGGAATCTCGAATGCGGTAAACATGGCTCGATCAAGATTGTTCTTCCCAAACTATCTCAGAATGATAGACTTCCTCATCAATAGCTGTTTGATTCAGCAAATACAAGGGGGTTGCGTTGTATTACTCGATTTGGTTCATTGTAGTTTTTTCAAAGACGAATTTGATTTAACCTTGTTTGATTGTATCTTGTTTTTCTTTAATATCTATTGTAGATACCGTTTGGCCTTCAATTAATGAAATTTCTCCTTAAAAAAAAGTCTCCCTTCTTTACTAGCTCTACTCTTACATTTACTTGGCTTAAAGGTTGATTACATTTACTGGGCTTTGTTTCAATCAATGAATCATTATAAGCCATACATAAAAATAAGCTTTTTTTTTTGGAATAGATACAAAAAATAAGATTTTTTAAAGAGAAAAGGGTTGGTCGAGCATATTATTTATTAACCAATGAATAAAGCGTCTATAAGTATATAAGGAGAGACTTTTTAGTGGTAATAGTTAACCAAAAGTTGTTCAACACCAAACGATACTATCCTAGCAAAGTGACGAGCTATATTATTGTCATCTATACGCAAATGAGACCAAGACATGAAATTAAAATTTCTACTAAGAGAAAGTGCATCTTCAAGATTGGATTGATAAAAAATAGAACCAATACAAGGAGCATTAATAATTTAGTTTTGGTACATATATTACACATCATATTCAACTTATAAGAGTGAAAGTAATTCATTTTTTATTTTTTATTTTTTTGAATTTGTGAATTTCTTTTAAAAAAAATGTTTTAAAAACAAAATTAACAACTGTCATTAGGATCGGAGACCTTTATTTTTTAATATATAAGTATAATATATCATGAAAACAAGTGTCCTTTTCCAACTATTGCCTTGACAAGTAAGTATGCTCATAGTAATATAATTTCACCACACGTGCATATAATATTCTTCAATGAAGGTTATGATTAAGAAATTAAACCTCACGTGCAGCTCCTAAACATGAATGCTTGTCTGTTCTGCAAGTTGCTCCACTGTTAGGAGTCCCAAAACCTTGGATTCCTTCCTTCTACTTCTAAATTGATTAGTTAGCTTTATGTAAAAGCCTAAAAAGAGTATAAAGTCTTTTAATAAGTTAAGGACAATCTAATGACATAATTATGTAACCTGAAGAATCAGGTGTCCTAACATTTTAATGGCTATTTTTTCTATACAAGGTGCTTAGAAATTTTAGGATATTGTGATAATTGGTGATTCTTAGCGTTTTAATCAGTTTATTATGGCTTATTGTAAAATGAATAAGTTCATATTTTATTTTAGATTAATCTTAATATATTTTAAAAAGTTTCAATAAAGTTACATGTTAATTAACTTGTACTATGATAATTTAAGATAGATCAAAGTGAGTTAAGAGTAAAATACATCATTTATCGGGATTTCGGTTCCCTCTAGGGTTCTCCTTGAGAGGTTTTCTCTTTAGGGTTTCTCCTTGGGAGGGTTTTTCCTAGCCTCTGTCACTAGGTTTTTCTTCTTTTTTGAAGGTTTTTCCTTCATTCTTTCTTCTTTCTCTTTGTTTTTTCATCACTTTTCTTCTTGGTCTCAATTGTGAATCTTTGTAGGGGCTTCCACTGGTGTTCGTACCGGTGGTAATCCCCAAAAATCTTTTTAACTGTTTCCAATAAGTATATCCCATCATTAAGATGGTATTTATTATAGGATGTTCCATTTCTTTTTTTGTTCGTCTAATGAAGAAGGAAGATCTAACAATCACTCTTCTCTGTAAGAATCTAGAAGACCACGGGAGTATTTTCACCCAAACGACTATGTATCAGCGGAAGTTAAGCCGAATTAGGGCGAACTCACAGATTGTATTGCTTCAGATGAAGTTTTTTATTAAGGCTATTTTTTATCAAATCTGCGATGTATCTAGTTCTAAGGTGTTATATACCTATGTTGGAATTTTCAATTTTTTAGGAATTGATTGTAAGTGCCGTTTAGCTATCCCTTTATCAATGAAATTATTTTTCTTCCTGTCAAAAAAAAAAAAATACATCCTTTAAATAGATGGATATGGAGACATTATATTAAGGGAGATCTAGTAAATTGACTCCTGAAAAAGCTGCTGAATTTAGCCAAACATAGAAAGCGCTCTAACCATGTCAGGGAAAAGAGGGACCCGTAAAGAATATATACCATGTCCTACAGGCACAGCCAGTGCCTTACTGGCGCTGTCCACTTTAAAGATTAGCAAGCTATCACATAAGTAATCTTAATTAGTATATTTAATCATAATTATATTATTATATGATTATTAAGCGCATAAAGAAAGCCTTGGAACTCAAGGTTCTATGTTACTGGTGTAGCATGTAATGTTTATAGCCTGTCTGTCTTGTGGTTTGTGTAAAAATAATAATCTTCAACATTGATAATCTTTGATTTAGTACATTATTTAAAGAGAATATTATTAGGCCAGACTTCCCATGGATGGATGTCCTTAATTTTTCTATGTTCTCAAAATCATTGGAAATGGAAGCAACCCCACGAGTGGAGGTTATTCCATTCAACAAGTCTATATCTCACAAAAACAATTGCCCATGGGCTTTTTTTTTTTTTTTATAACAAGAAAACATGTTCTTACACACTTTATGAAACAAAAAAGAAACTAATCTCACCGTTTATTTTTGTTGTTGTTCATGTATTTCTCATTGGAAAATTTCAATATGTTGTTCCTATTCTGAATCTTTGTAGAAATAATATTCCCTCCGTCCCATAATATAGTGCTCACATTCCTTTTCGAGTGTCCTAAAATATTGTGCCTATCTTTTTCGGTTATTTCACCATATACCCTTGACAAATTTTTTTTGCACCATATACTCTTTCAAGTTTCCAAATTCTCCATATATCCTCACTTTTCAAAAAATATATCCAATTGCGCTTAATGACTAACGACGTTAACATCCGTTAGTCATTAACCCCTAATTCAATTTTAACCCTAATTAACTAATCTAAATCCTAACCCTAACCCTAATATCCTAACCCTAACCCTAACCACCCAACCACCACCCCTCCCCGACCACCCCCTCACCACCACCACCCCACCTTGCCCCCATCCCCACCTGTAGCCGCCCATCCCCTTCCTACGGTGACCCACAACCCTCCATCCCCTTCCCCCACACTTGAGTTCGAGCTAGGATTCAGTCTCCCCACCCCAGCAACCCCCCTCCATACATGCAGCCGCCCATCCCCTTCCCTCGGTGACCCACAACCCTCCCTCCCCTTCCCCCACACTTGAGTTTGAGGATTCAGTCGCCCCATCCCAGCAACCCCCATCCCCACCACCCCCCGTAGCTTTCCTCCTTATCCCCTTCCATGCAGTCCCGCAACCCCCTCCCCTCCCCCTTTCCCCGCAGTCCCACAATCCTCCCAGCTTCCGGCGAGGTGGAGGGAGAGAGATGTTGAAGGTGACGAGGAGGCCGAGGAGATTTTCTCTGCTTCTAGCAACGACGATACGAGTTTCCATGCTGCTGACTATCGCACGGTGGTACTTATGTCACTATTGCTGAGTTTTGTTGGTGTGTTGGTGTCAGGTTTCACTAGTGTGGTGGAGTTGGCTTCACGGTGTGTTGGCTACGGAGGAGGGGAGAGGAGGGTGGGGCTGCCGGGGAAAGGGGAGAGGGTTGCGGGTGGGGTGGGGGGAAGGGGTAGGGTAGGTTTAGGGTTAATTAGGGTTAGAAAGGGGATTAGGATAGGGTTTAGGGTTAATTAGGCCAGAGGGGGTTAGGGTTTAGGTTAGTTAAATAGGTTTAGGAGGGGATTAGGGGTTAATGACTAACGGACGTTAACGTCGTTAGTCATTAAGGGCAAGTGGATGTATTTTTTTGAAAAGTGAAGGACAAAACATGCATTGAAAGACATTCATGTTAGTTGTATATAAGTATGTAGCGAAAATGTTTCTATATATATGGACAAGCAAATTACTCATATTACCTCGACTGATATACCCAAATAGGAGCTTTTGCTACTGCAAGTCTTCGTCCGATAGTTTTCTTCATCCCACTACATCAATACATCATTATAAGATCATGTAATATTAATAAGTACGTATATATTTAGTTTCGGTTAGGCTACCTATTTAACAATCATTTGAGTAGTAAGGAGCATGGTGGTTGTCGACATAAATAATCAAAGTGGTAGATTTGGTTAGTTGACAAAATATCGCAATCAGTGCCCAAGGAAAGGTATAACGACAAGGAAATATAGTATCAATCATAGAACAATTAGAACTTAATTATCGAATAAATAGAAGTAAAGTGGGTTTAAGAAACATACTTTTCAAAATACGGGAAAAGGATGATCTGATGAACTCCTAAACGAGATGATGCTTTGAAAATCCATCAGTAATACCCTTTTTAAATTTTCAGCAACATATTATATACTAATACTCTTTTTAAACATACTTAGAGTCATAAGAATACTCAATTTCATAAACTATAATATAATATTATGATTTTTGCAACTCATAAAACCCTAAAAATCCATGCTTTGATAATTAAAATCGCAATTCTAACTTAATAAGTAAATTTGAAATTTAATTACTTTATTACATAAATTATATAAGCTTAGATTGATAATTAAATCATCAAACTATAACTTTTATACATAATCATATTGAAACAAACCCTTAAAAATACAAACTTTGCATTAACATAAAACTTGAGCATGAAGAAATAACCAACAAAGAAGAGGAGCAGATGGACGCGCAGCATTAGGTGGCAGTGGGACAGGCGGTGCGGCAGTGGGCTGCCGGCGGTCGGATGTGGTCGACAAACGGCAAGGAGAAGCGAAGGCCGAAGAGGAAGAGATAGAGAGAAAGAAATAGAAGAGGAGGGTGAAAGTGAGGAGGGAAGAGAGAGAAAAATAAAGTGTGGGAAATTTGGAGTTTTGGGAGTTTATATAGTTTTCCCCTTTAAGAAAAGTTGATTGGGGTAAAACAAATGTTTAAGAATTAATGAGTTGGGTGGTTGGGTTCCTCAAACCCAATTTAAAAATTCTTTTGACAACCTTTAAAGCTTTTCAAATATAGTTCAAAGTATGACTAACTAAAATATTTAACTTTTTCAAATCATTAAAATAATTCCTTTGACTTTTAAATAGTCATGCTTTGAAGAAATAAATTATATAAATTCTAAAACATACTAATATATATATATACTAATATATATATATATATATATATATATATATAATATATATATATATATATATATATATTATATAATATATATATATATATATATATATATATATATATATACATTAAAATATATATTTATAAAATTCATAAATTTACGGGGAATTACAGCAGGGATATATAAGGTAGTAGAGAATGAAGGCGGTTGAGAAAGGAGAACGTCGACTATATCGCGAGGGTTTGATTTTGTAAAAGTGGTGGATTAATTATTTGAGTTGCACGAAAACTTTTGTATTTCTTGTTGTTTTGAGAAACTTGGAACTTGTTTAATTTGTTGCAATTAAAAGTAAAATTTCATGATTTGGGTGGGATTTGGAGTGAGGTAGAGAGAGAAAATTCAATAGTTTGGGTTTGATCAATGTTGGTTGTGGAGGAGAGGAATGAAGGAAAAGAGAGAGATGGAGAGGTAGAGAAGAAATTGATTTCCCACAATGAGTTGTTATACCATAATTTACGGTATGTGTTGGAGATTTAGAGTATAAAGTTAGTTTATTTCATGATATATTATTTGAGTTACTTGATTATGATGTCGTTACTCAAATAATATATGTAATATAATATGCTATATCTTAGTCGTGTTTGCAAGGAATGTTGAATTGCATAGATTTGCATACTTCAACGTCATATGCTTGCGAGCAGTGGGCAGCAACATGCTTGCTCGCCCCCCGCGAGCTGATACACACCCCGCGACATGGTGCTACAGAATTTGCAGGAAGTTCGTCGTGGGTCGCGACCAGGGTCACCCCTCGCGACCTGCTGGGTTCGGCCCAGCTCGCGACTCGCGACGATGTCGTTCCTGACTTGGTTGTTCTTTGCGTTATTTCGCGTATTTTGATGGTTTGTCAATGTATTGTTTCGGATTTTCTAAAATAGTATAGCAGTGTTATAAATATGAAATCTCTCATATGATGAAGGTTAAGAAAACTATTTCTTTCTTTTGCATACAAACTCTAAAGATTAAAATCAGAAATTCTTCATCTCTACAAAATCTCATAAACTCATTTTCAATTAATAATGTTCATAGTAAGCATGACCACTATTGTTTTCTTCTTTGTATCTCGAACGTGAATTCCGTGAAACCTGTGTTTTACGATTAGGGTCGGAATATTACTTTTGGGAAAGTGATCCATGCCTAGAAGATTGTTCATCTTGTGACCCTTGTTCATTTCTATTTTCCCTAACAATCAAAAAGTAATATACTTGCAAGATGACAACAATTCGTGAAATGTGTGCAAATTTTCACAAACTTGACAAGTTCAAAGGTGTTGGATTTAGAAGATGGCAGAAGAAGATGCATTTCCTTCTCACTATGTTTTGTGCACTCCCAAACCCGAGGAAGTGGAAAATGAAATTGTTGAAGAAATTCGGAGGAGAAACAAATGGGAGAATGATGACTATATATGTACTCGTGGCCACTTCCTTAACTGTATGTCCGATGCTTTGTTTGATATTTATCAATTTCTTGAATCCGCTAAGATTCTTGGGAATGAACTAGAATGTAAATACATGGCCGAACATGCTTCTAATAAGAAATTTCTTGTTAGTAATTTCAATGCTTTTAAAATGGTAGACTCTAGGGGTAATGGAGCAATTCCATGAAATTCAAAGAATCTTAGGGAGTTTTAAGCAACACAACATTGTGATGGATGAGACCTTTGTTGTTTCCTCTATAATTGACAAATTACCACCCGGTTGGAAGGATATTAGAAATACTCTTAAGCATAAGAAAGATGATATGAATGTTTAACAATTACGTGCTCATCTTCGGATTGAAGATGGCATTCGGGTCCAAGATGTCAATCCTAATTCTTCCACCGTTAACATGGTGGAGGATGGTAA
The DNA here is from genome assembly GCF_026745355.1 of Beta vulgaris subsp. vulgaris. Classification (NCBI taxonomy): domain Eukaryota; kingdom Viridiplantae; phylum Streptophyta; class Magnoliopsida; order Caryophyllales; family Amaranthaceae; genus Beta; species Beta vulgaris. Next base: position 10,388,856 of record NC_079209.1, read on the forward strand.
ATCAAAGGAGTCTTCTAATCTTAAGAAGAGGGCTAACCATTTCACCAAAGGCAACAATGGGAAGAAGCCTAAGTTTGGTGGAGGTGCTTAACGAGGTTGTTAGAAATGTGGAAAGCTCGGTCATTTCAAGAAGGATTGCACCATTTGGAAGAAGAAGATGAACAAAAAGAATGGTGGGAATGCGAGTCAAGCCAAACCCATGCCAAGCAAGGTATGAGTACACAAGTTTCACTTAATTCAAATCTGAATTTTGTGTGTATGATTTCTGAAATCTTTTGTGTACAGGATGATTGTTCATGGTGGATCGATTCGGGAGCATCAAGACATGTATGCAAGGAGCGGTCTCTATTCAAGACTTTCAAGGAGGTTGAGAATGGAGAAGTTCTTTACATGGGCAATGATTCTACGGCTAAAGTTCTAGGTGTAGGACAAGTAGAATTAGTGTTTAGTTCCGGAAAGCCTCTTATTTTAAGAGATGTATTGTATGCTCTGTAACTTAGGAGAAATTTAGTCTCCGGTGCTACCTTAATCGATTAGGATTTAAAATGGTGTTTGAAGCTGATAAATTTATATTTTATAAGGGTGGAACATTTGTGGACTTGGTTATCTTTGTAATAGTATGTTTAAACTTAGTATTTCAAATGCTTTGAAAGATACTTTGTTTGTTGTTAATGACAATTCTTCTCTATGGCATAATAGACTTGGTCATGTTATATAAGAATTGTTATTCAATGTCTAAACATGATTTGATTCCTCTTTTGATCCAAGTATAGAGAAGTGTAGAACATGTGTTAACAAAGATAACAGAAAATCCTTTCCAAACAATGTGGAAAAGGATACTTCTTTGCTTGATTTGGTGCATATTGATTTATGTGATTTTCATAGCACTCCTTCCTTAGGGAGCAAGAAATACATGATAACTTTTATTGATGATTATTCTCGGTTTTGTTATGTATACTTGTTCTTTACTAAGGATGAAGCCCTTAATAAGTTTAATATCTATAAAAATGAAGTTGAATTGCAACTAAGTGACAAATTAAAAGATTTAGAACCGATAGGGGTGGTGAATTCTATGACCCAAGTTATTTTCAATCAATGGCATTATACATGAAACACAGCGCTTATACACCACAACAAAATGGTATAGCCGAAAGAAAGAATGAACTTTGCAAGAAATGGTAAATTCGATGTTATCTATTCAGGTTTAATGATGGTTTTTGGGTGAAGCTATGTTAACAGCTTGTCATATTTTAAACGAGTTCCAATGAAAAAGAACGAGGTTACCCCTATGAACTTTGGTATAAAAGAAAACCAAACTTGAGTTATCTCAAAGTTTGGGGATGTCGGGCCATTGTAAAAGTGCCGGAACCCAAACGTAAAAAGTTGGGTGAAAGGGGAGTTGAGTGCATCTTTATAGGGTATGCTCTTCATAGCATATCCTATAGGTTCTATGTTATAGAACAAAATGACTTTTGGTCAATTCACACTTTGTGGAGTCAAGAGATGCAATTTTTGATGAAAATAAATATTCATCAATTCCTAGACCAAAGGATATTACTCCTAATACCAATGTTCAAGAATTTGATCAAAGCAACATTGATCAAGGAGTTATACTTGATCAAACTAACATTGATCAAAAAGTTGATGAACAAACTCTTGATGAGAATGTTGCATCAACATCATCACAACCTAGGAGAAGTAAAGGGGCGAGAAACGAGAAATCTTTCGGCCCGGACTTTTATGTATATTTGGTTGAAGGATCAAGGAGTTCCATAGTGACTAAGTTCTCATATATATTTAATGTGGAAGAGGATCGTTAACGTTTAATAATGAGGCTATGAGGTTTAAGATGCTGCTTTTTGGAAAGAGGCAATTGATGATGAGATGGATTCTATCATAGGAAATAACACTTGGGTTCTAGCTGATTTACCTCCTAAGTGTAAACCAATTGGGTGTAAATGGATTTTCAAAAACAAAATGAAAGTAGATGGCCGGAACTATTGATAAGTTCAAAGCCCGTTTAGTGGCTCAAGGTTTCTCACAAAAATCGGGTATTGACTATTTCGATACATATGCACCCGTTGCTAAAATCTCCACTATAAGCTTATTAATAGCTCTTGCGGCTATTTATAAGCTGGTGATCCATCAAATAGATGTCAATACGGCGTTCTTGAATGGAGAATTAGAGGAAGAGGTTTACATGCGACAACCGGAAGGGTTTGTCGTGAAAGGTCAAGAGCATAAAGTATGCAAGTTTATTAGATCTTTGTGTGGGCTAAAACAAGCATCTAAGCAATGGCATCAAAAGTTTGATGAGGTTGTGTTGTCTAATGGTTTCAAATTGAATAATTCAGACAAAGTGTGCGTGTTTATAGCAAATTTGATGACAACGGTAATGGTGTCATGATTTGTCTATATGTAGATGACATGTTGATATTTAGAACGGATTTGTCACAAGTTGAGTGGACAAAATCTTTTTTAGCTTCACAGTTCTCCATGAAAGATTTAGGGGAGGCGGATGTCATCTTAGGTATAAGAATTAAGAGAGACAATGGAAAATTGATCTTGTCACAGTCTCATTATATTGAGAAAGTGCTCAAGAAGTTTAATGTTACACTAGGGGAAAAAAAAGGAAGGTTGCGCTGCGTTTTCTATAAAACGCAGCCCTTCTTTTATGAAGGGTTGCGTTTTTAAAGAAAACCGCATCCCTTTTAGTGAAGGGCTGCGGTTTTTTAAAAAACGCAGCCCTTTATGACTTATAGGCCAGGGCTGCGGTTTTTAAAAAACACAGCCCTATAAGCACAATTAAATTCTCTCTCCTCATTCTCTCTTATCTCATGTTATTCCTTCTCACCCTCCTTCCTCCCTCCTTTTGATACAGCAGATCTCCTCTCTCTCACACACATACACTTTCTCTCTAACTTTTCAGATCCCTAACTTTTCAATTTTGAATTTTCGATTTCAATCTCAACACTCTTCACACTTGATTGTCGACATATTTAATCTCTAAAAATCGCCGTTAAATCTCCACCGCCGGTTCAACCTCCTCCGGTAAATCTTGAACCGGCGTATGACCGATTCGCTTTTCTCTGGGAAGCCATTTCTAAAGTTCAAAATGGTACCTTTTTTCCCCCCACACCCTTCTTTTGGATTCTTTGCTTGTTCACTTTATTAGTACTAACATTTTGTTTTCTGGGTTTTTTTTTTGTTGGGGGGGGGGGCATGCGAGTGTAGATGAGTATATGGCGAATTGGTTGGGGTTGAATCAGTCTAAATATCAATGGGCATTGGATGATTATTATGAATCTGCGGCGTGTCGAAATCAAGTGATGATTTTTCGTTTTTCAGATCTATAATTTCTTGATGTTTGTTTTCATTAATTCATGTAATTTCATATTTATAATTTTTCTCTTTTGTATTTCCGTTCGTTTTTTATTTTTGTTCATTTTCGTTCGTTTTAAATTTGTGGAATTTTTTTCCTTCTTAAAAATACTCTCCATCTTCTGAATTTTTTGGGTTCATTGCTTCTGTTCTGATTTTGGGTTTTACAGATTTAGGTTGAAGATGGAAGTTCAAGTTAAAGTTAGAAGCTGAAGTTCAAGTTAGCATTTCAAGATTAAAGATTTCAGTTGTATATTACATTATTTTGCTTGTATGATATTCATCAGAATCAATAAAAATCTAAATTTGAATTTCAATTCTGGATTGAAGTTTTATTAAATTGCATTTACACGCCGTTGGTTGTTGCTGCTGCTTTATCAAACTACATTATTTCAATTTTTTTTTTGGGTCTAAAAAGGCTGCGTTTTCAAACTAAAAACGCAACCTTTCACTTGTAGAAGGGCTGCATTTTTAGTTCAAAAATGCAGCCCTTTTGAACGTGAAGGGCTGCGTTTTTTGGTAAAAACGCAGCCCTTTTACACGTGAAGGGCTGGGATTGAAAAGCGCAACCCTAATTACAAAGTGAAGGGCTGCTATGGAAAGGGCTGCTGCTGTCAAAATACGCAGCCCTAAGGGCCTTTTTTAGCGCAGCCCTTCCTTATTTTTTCACTAGTGTAATTAGTGATTTCTCTTTTGTTTCATATCCTATGGATCCAAGTGAAAAATTATTGCCAAATGATGGCAATGCTGTGTCTCAACCTGAGTATGCGAGGGTTATAAGTTGATTGACGTATGCTATGACGAGTACTAGGCCGGATATCGTGTTTGCAGTAGGGAAATTGAGTAGGTATACTAGTAATCCTAGTATGGAACATTGACAATCTATTCGTCGAGTGTTAAAGTATTTAAGGAAAACCATCGACTATAGTTTGTCCTATAGCGGATATTCTTCGGTTTTAGAAGGGTATTCGGATGCAAGTTGGATCTCTAATAGAGAAGATCATTCCTCCGCAAGTGGATGGGAATTCCTCCTTGGGGGAGGTGCAATATATTGGGCTTCCAAGAAATAAACTTGCATTATGCAGATTCTTCAATGACATCGGAGTTTATAACTCTGTCATCGGCAAGCAAAGAAGTCGAGTGGTTAAGGAATCTCATGTTTGAGATATCTTTGTCGCCAAAACCAATATCACCTATTGCTATACTTTATGATAGTGATGCAACATTGGCAAGAGCTTATAGTCAAGTGTATAATGGTAAGTCAAGACACATTGGTGTCAGACATAGTTATGTCCAAGGACTTATCAAAGATAGTGTTATCACTGTTGACTATGTAAGAACTACGTATAATCTAGCATATTGTTTCACAAAGGCGCTAGCTAGAGATACGGTAAATAGGATGGCAATCGGTTTAGGATTGGTGCCTTTTGGAAATCACGATTAAGATAATCTTAACTTAACGCCCAATAAGACATTGGGTCTTGAGTTCAATAAGATTAATTTCCTTATTTGATGATTGAAAGAACTTATATAATCATCCAGGGTAAAGTTCTTTAAATATGTGATGGTTTAAGAGGTTGTTTAATCTTAATAGGTCCCTTGACATTGTGCTTTGTCACAGGAGCATGCTTTTCTAAGAGATCTACCTATGTAAGTGCGAAGTTTGGACGCTTCAAGGAGCTAGTGAGGCATAGCTTTGATGCACTTATGAATTGATATGGACACATGGCTAATTAGTGTCAAGTATATATTGAAAATGAGTAGTTAATCTTGTGTGTGTAATATCTTCAATTTTCATTATGTATTGCTAATGGTTCAATCGTCTATCGACACCATTTGGATACGAATGCTTGGAATGTGTGTTATACTAAGTGGAAGTTCAAGTCTTTAATTTGTACACTTTCATTTATGCATGAGGTTGTTTTGTTATGATGATGTTTGTGCATAACTATTTTTGTATACTCTAAATAGGGGAGGATTGTTAGAGATTTAGAGTATAAAGTTAGTTTATTTCATCATATATTGTTTGAGTTACTTGGTTATGGTGTTGTTACTCGAATAATACATGTAATATAATATGCTATATGTTAGTTGTGCTTGCGAGGAATGTTGAATTGCATGGCTTTGCATACTTCAACGTCATATGCTTGCGAGCAGTGGGTAGCAGCATGCTTGCTTGCACCTTGCGAGCTGATACACACCCCGCGACATGGTGCTGCAGAATTTGTGTAAAGAGGCAGGAAGCTGGTCGTGGCTCGCGACCAGGGTCGCCCCTCGCGACCTGTTGGGTTCGGCCCAGCTCGCGACGATGTTCCTGACTTGGTTGTTCTTTGCGTTTTTTCGCGTATTTTTACGGTTTGTCGATGTATTGTTTCGGATTTTCTGAAACAGTATAGCAGTGTTTTAAATATGAAATCTCTCATATGATGAAGGTGTTGAGAAAAATATTTCTTTCTTTTGCATACAAACTCTAAAGATTAAAATCAGAAATTCTTCATCTCTACAAAATCTCACAAACTCATTTTCAATTAATAGTTTTCATAGTAAGCGTGACCACTATTGTTTTCTTCTTTGTATCTCGAAGGTGAATTACGTGAAACCCGTGCTTTACAATTAGGGTCGGAATATTACTTTTAAGAAAGTGTTCCACTCCTAGAAGATTGTTCATCTTGTTACCCTGGTTCATTTCTATTTTCCCTAACAGTATGGTGTAATAGGATTAACCAAGAATTTCTTATTAATGTATTATATTCAATTCCCGCTTCAAATTCCGACTTAACTTAACCTAGCCCGCACGCTGGCCACAACCAATATGCTATAGCTGAGGTTATGCATAGATCACACCTTCTCATGATCCCATCCACTATTTAAACCTCCCTTGTGCATATTAATGTTATACACTAATTGGTAAAGGACAACACATTGATATTAATGCAATCCTCATAAGATAAAAAAAAGGCAAAAGGTGAACTATAACTTGGTGCATGCAGCTCAAAAGTGAGAAAAGACCTCGAGTAACAACCTAATATTTCCAAAAATGATGTTTTTTAAAGGACAAATAAAGGTCACCAAAACAATGCCTATCTCTATTATGTTTCTTTTTCCTTAAATGTCCTTATAAAGTTATAGTTGATGCATTTTAAAGTTCTTACCATTACAATATAATGCCGCTTCCATTAATGTCTAGTTACCCATTTGATTCTAATCATATATTTCTATTACTTGAAGACTGAATAATTTTTCAGCTTTGAAGTGTTTATCCTATTATTTTATTGGTTCTTTATGTTTATTGTTCTTTCTAACTACTCATAATACTTGTGAACATATCATGTGTTAATATGTGACCATGCTCCACTACCTTAGGGGGTGTAGAGATAATGAAAATAGTTTATTGGGTTACGGAAGTTTTTCTTATCTCCTATTCCTATCCTAAGCCTATCCTAATTAGGCTTATTATTGTACTATCAATAACAATTATAAACTTTTGCCTTCAATCTAAACTTTACATTTTCTAAAATTACACATTTGAGCGAACTTCATTAGCTTGATATTTTAAAGTTATAGATAGAGTAGCTGAACCTACATTTCTCCTCCTGATATGATTGTTTTATTGGCATTTAATATTAAGTTGCATGAAGGCTTATCGAATTTAGAAGGAAAATTAGCCCAAGGTAAAAGTATTTCTATAAATGGAAAAGAGAATGTCACTAATCTCTCTTGTTCGCAATCAAACATAAGCATATAAGTAAGATTAGAAAACCAATTATGCGGTTCTTTATCATGAAAATTATTTTTTTTTCCTCTAACGATGCCTCAGGTCAGTTACGCAATAAACAATATATTATTATTCTTAACTTTCATAATTTATTTAGCTATATTTCGTATTTCTTGTCCATTAAGAGATTGAAAAATTCACGTCACGACGTAATAAGTAAAAAAAATTGTTTGAGTGTAAAGATAATATATTAAAAAGAATTGTGGTAAGACAATAAGACAGCGAAGTAATAATAGTGTTAGAGATGTACATATACTTATTTAAGTCTTTTTTAGTTAAGTATAATTATTATTTTTGACAGTAAGTATAATTATTACAAAACATTATCATATTATATTTGAAACATTATATGTATATCAGACAATAAAGTCATAGTGTCTTAATGGTTAAACTCTTATTTTTCATTTCAAATATCACATGTTTGATACATTACATTTGCATTAGAAAGTTGAAAAGAATGTCACGTGGCACACAATTCCTTAGCACGCCTTTTCCACATTACTAGTATTTAGGCCCAGGCGATGCCCCGGGTTTTCTCTAAGCTACAATTTAATACTCTCTTCGTCCTAAAATATAGTTCCCATTTTCAATTTGGGTGTCTCAAAATATAATTTCCAATTTCATATTTAGTTCCACATTTTTTTCGTAATTTGTCTAGAAAAACCATGTCCATCATTTATTTGATTCTTGATTTTTGTTTTTTCCTTTGTTTATTCAACCAACATGTTACAATTAATGCTCTTTCACCAATTATTCTCCATTCTCTCTCCTAAAATCATCTTTTCTTATACAACATTTATTTAAATAAACAAAAAAATCTTTATTATCCCTCTTAGATTCTACTTGCATAAATTATTGCGAAAAAAGAGAAATGGAACTATATTTTGGGACGGAGAGAGTAATAATCATATAAGTCATCTCATACTCATTTAAAAAATTCATCTAATTTATTATATGTATTTCAAAAGTTTTCTATTCATATGTCATCATTAATTTTGATTGAAAAAGCAATCATGATATGGTGGAGTAATGGTTGAATTTTTTTTCTTTCAGACTTGAGGTTGTGTGTTCAAATTTTCATATCAACAATTCTTTTTTTTAACTATATGATAAAAGACGTGAATAAAATATTATTAAATGAGGATGATGACACGAAATATAATTTTGATGGTTCCACTAGCAACTTGTCGATATCCGCTGGAACCGCCATCAGAGATCACTTATCAAAGCAAAAGATTACAAAATAGATGTCTCGAACCCCACCCGTTTGTTGAAGCAGCTAGCTGCATGTTGTAATGGATTTCTCATGGCTAAAGAAATGGGTATCTCCCCTTATTATCGAAGGTGACAACCTTATTATTGAAGGTGACAATCTTGTGTTGATGAAGATCCTTCGAGGCTATATTAATGCCGTTGTAGTATCCAACTCATAAAGGCTGATATTCGCCATATTATCTCCACGTTCAATCTAATCAATTTCAGTCAAGGTTTAACAAAAATCTAGTCAAGTCTCCACTTAAGAGCAGCAGGTGATAGCCTAGTGGTATTGACATCACCTTCGATCCCAGAGGTCAAGGGATCAAGTCTTACCCCTTGCAAGGAGGATCCCCAATTTCCCACCTTCTTTGCAAGGGACTTCATCTTACCTTTTAAAAAAAATCAAGTCTCCACTAAACTTTCTAAATTTGGTCATAATATTAAGGCATAATTGGTCTCAACAACACAAATTATGACGCGGGGTCGCGGGGGCACCCTACGCCACCAACATTAACTAGCTAGTAGTCAAAACACAACAAATTATTGGCATGTACGATGCAGTGACTGTCATAAATTGCGCCGAAACCAACGTTTTTTGACACATGTTCACGTAACTTAAACTTCTAATCAATGAGAAAATAGGATAATTGAAATAAAAACGGGGAAATGGAAAAGATATTAACAAGGGTTCTCCGCCATCAGCAAGAAGAGTTAGCTCCAGCGTTATTTATGACACTCGCTATACCAGGCCAATAGTTTTTGATATTTTAGCTACTAGTTAAAGTTGGTGGTGTTTGGTGCACCCGCGCGATAGTTAACAGTGTTGAGGGCAATTTTACTTACTATTAAAGTCGCAAGATAATATTGATGTCCATTCTAATAAAAAATTTATCTTCCTTTGATAGAAGAGTCCCCTAATTTTTACTTGTACCTTCTCAGAAAGAAATATGCTCGTAAATCGTAATTAATGTGAAGCTATGATATACGGTACAAGATATCCATGTTGTCATCAACTTTGAAGAATCAGTTCTAGTGGGGAAAAATCATTAGTGAAAATCAGATTTAACCAAAAATTAGTAACTATATATAAGTATTTATGAGTTTCAAACAATATAATAATTTCATTTTAGTAAAAGTCAGGTAAAGAGAAAAGGGCCCTAAAATACTTAATTAGTTATATGACACATTCACCCTTCATCGCATGTTATTGTTATTAATTTCGATCAGATGAAAATAAATGCTATTAGTATCTGTCAACTAATGTCGATGTTTCAAAGTTATTGCCAAAATTAGCTAATATGTTTTCTTCTTCTTTTTCTTCGAAAAAAAACTTTAGGCTGTCTTGCAAAAGTAAAAGAATATCGTGTGAAACTAATCAATTGAATTAATTGGATCTTTAGATTCTCTTATTGTAATTGAGTGATCTAATCATAATGAACCTTCTTTACAATGGCAACTAATTACCGCTACTAATATTGAGATTCATTTACATATATGCTCATGACGGTACGGTAGATCCTAATATTTTCCTACTTGATCACACAGTTAAATTATACAAATATATTGAAAAGGCGTGCGAAAACAAGAAACTGTGTGTCACGTGGCGCTTTTCATAGGGAGTTTAGTTCATGTAATCCATGTACAATAAAAAAATAAAGAAATTGCAAAGTATAGATCCCGAGACCTCAAGGACATATACTAAATTTTTAACCACTAGGCTAAGTTGTATTTAGTGTTATTATCATAAAGTATTATATTAATAAATGAATTTTTTTCTTACCCGGAGCATAACCCGAGCCTAATAACTAGTTTTATGTCAAATAATGTTGAACTTTTTGAAATCTACTAATTTTCTTTTTGGCTGCTTTTAAATCTACTAATGTTAAATGAATATCAACTAGTTTATTAAGGCATGTGTAATTGTCGGAGTAATTGTCATAACCTAAAAATGACTTTCGTTTACATTATTGTTCTCATGCATCGCTATACATAAAAAAAAACATACAATAAATTCTTTTGATGTTCAACTATTTTCTCAAATTTTCTCAAAAGTTTATGCACTTACTCGTTCTTTCCTGTGTCTCTCATAAACTACTTACAGAAATATAGATACCCACCTCAAGAATATTGATAAAGCAAGGGACAAAGAAATTAAGCAATAATTTCCATATACATATATATGCACTAATGACACTTTTGAATGCTTAACGTTATTGTCTCTTAATGCATCAATGCCGTGTAGAGATACATATCAATGAAAATTGATGTTCTTGTCACTAAGAAACTAATTATTCGATCTCTTCTTAAAAGGATAAATCATTTACTCTCTTCTTTTTGCCCCAATATTTTCCTTTGGCAAGTTTAATTGAACCTCTTGATGTTGACTCTAATTTATAGTCTATAAATTATCCCCTTATACATTTTAACTTCACTACGGATCCTTCTCTCTCGATTGATCTGTCATTCTCTGTTCTGCTCCAAAAATTAGAGTAACCCTCCGTCTTTTCCCTATTAATTTCCTTTAAAATCTTTAAGAAAAATTGCAAGAAGAATTCTAAAAAAAAATGTATCAAATTGATGAAGATAAAGGGTTTCATATCCCAACACCTCCTCTCACAATAAACCAACCCAACGACACGATTAATCCCTCCCAATTTTGCATTATTTCACCAAATCACAATAAATTCTTACCAAATCTCCACTCTTATCTTCCACTCCATGACCTAACCTCTTTAAACCCTACACTTGATACACAATCACCTAGCCCTAATAACAGCATTATCAACCCCATAATATGTTCTGATGATCAAGCAAATAAGGAGCAAAGCGAGGAGCAAGAAATTAGAAGGCTGAAGAGAATGATATCAAATAGAGAGTCAGCTAGAAGATCTAGGCTTCGCAAACGCAAGCAACTTGAGAACCTTCAATCACAAGTTTTACAACTTCTTGCTGCAAATCATCAACTCGCCGAGAAGCTCAATCTTGTCATGGAGTCTAACTACGAAATACTTCAAGAGAATTCTCGGCTTAGGGATGAAGCCATCTGCCTACGAAACCAGCTGCTCATGTCGATGAAATGCGATCTAGGACTCGAAGAAGATGGTGCATGTACCATTAGACCTAATCAATCTGTCAATAGTCCCAATAGCATCACTAGTTCCATGGAAGTTTTACGTCAAAACTGTGAGTGAATTACAATTTGTAGTTTTCTCTTCCTGCTCAGTCAAGAACCCCTTGTAATTTTACGTAATTATTGACCTTTTATGACCTTTCATATATCCGTAATGTAGTAGTAACTAGTATCATGCTGTATGGTCTTTTATGGTCATATGTATGGCTGTAAAGTTAATCTTGCTTTTGTTGCATTTGAGTTTATTTCTCTTTTTGGTATGCATATGAAGAAGTCTCATAATTATTCACATGATCAACCGATATTTGCTGTACTTTAATAGTTTCAAATTATTTGAAAGCTATATATGTTTTGTGGATGAAGGAAAAGGGAAATCCTCCCATCAAAATAAGATCATTGTTTCACACAACTCAATCTTAGCCGGACATCAAAGGGGCTCAAACATTCCCCTCATGTCGAACATGACAAAGAGCACAAACATCAAATAACTTAAAAACAAATTAAACCTAATTGTCATGTTGGAAAATGCAATATAACATGTATGGAATTTGTCCCTTATCAATCATACTACAATATCGCTATTACCATAATTAAGGATATGAGACATTTTTTTCATAAGTAAGAGTTTATATTTACACCAAAAAATAACTATACCGAAACTGTCTATACTAGAGAAGAAACGAACCAACTAGGTTGGACCATTTCCTCTAGCAAGACAAGAAACAACAAGCTATACAAGTTCCAAAAGAAAACTGCCAAAGCCAAAGCTATACATCATTTCATCTCAATGATTCAAGCCACAATCTATTAGCATCAGACAATTTGTAAGGGAAAACGCTAAGATTCTATCAACCACCATTTTCTGAACTCTTTTAGCAATTATCTCTAGTCTCTAAACCACACCGTTCCAGCACGCTTCATTTCTAGCCCACCAAACCTGGTACAACAGTCTAGACACCATAGCAGCAATAACAATGTATTGAAAACCATTCTTTCTGCTCCTTCTAAGAACAATAATCAGTCTCTGAAAGGCAAGATGAGATGTATTATATCCAATCCATCTCTTAATGATTTGCAAACATTATGGAGAATATCTACACTGGAAGAAAAAATGAGCGTGGGTTTCATGCCCATCAACACAAAATTGACATTCATCTCCCTTGACTACACCATCTTGCATCAATCTACTCTTTGTCCACAACCTCTCTTCATAGTCATCCAAGAAATCATTTTACGCTTTAGTATACTGAGACGATTCCAGATGAGCTTTTCCCAATATACTGGTTCATAAGCCCCTGTAAGCTTCTCATACACTTTTTTAATTGAAAATTTAGGCATACAAGCTATCTCCTGCTGGAAATAATTTCTTCTTTAGCTTTACAAATCTTTTTTCAGTACCAACTTCTGTTTGTGGAGCTTGATAATTCCACCAATCAGCTTCCTTAATATAGATTGCATTAACCCATTTTATCCACAAAGAATCTTGCTTACGAGTTATAGCCCAAACATATCTCACCAAAGCTGCTTCATTCCATTGCAATATATGTCTACTACCCAAGCCACCAGCTTACTTTAGTTTACAAACATTATCCCAATGGGCATTGTCATCTCTAGAAGTATAAAAATCCCCAGAGTAGAGGTATGATCTACAAACCTTCTCAATATCTTACAGTACAGTTCTTGGAATAATGAGCATTTGAACCCATTAAACATGAATACTCAACAGTACTGAATTGATTAATTGCAGCCATCCTGTGTATGACAAGTTTCTACTACTCCAAACCTCAATTCTGGCACACATCTTTTCCACTAAAACCCCACACTCAACAGTTTAAATTATTTTTGCACATATGGGAACCCCAAGATACTTTAAAGAAAGTCTATAGTGACTAAAACCAGAGACATCCTTTATTCAGTGAAGAAGATCATCTGACATTCTAGCAGTGTAGAACTCTGACTTTTGACTGTTAATCTAAAGCTCAAAAGAGGCTGAAAACAGCTTAGAAGCTTATGAGATCAAATGAACAGAGGGAAACTCCCCACCATAGCAGAGAATCAGATCATCAGCAAACACCAGATGTGATAATTTTATTGCTTTACACCTGGGATGATATTTGAAATTAGGCATTACCTCAAGAGTTTTCATAATCCTTGACATATATTCCATGCAAATCACAAAAAAGAGGGGAGAAATGGGATCCCCTTGCATTAAACCCCTCTTAGACTCAAAAAAACCCATTTAAAGAGCTATTAATCATCCATGAAAACCTAAGGGTCCTTACACAAGTTATCACTAAGTGAATAAAATCGTCTGGAAACTTTAGAGCCTTAAGCATCTCATTTAGGAAGTTCCAATCTATAGAGACGTAAGCGTTTTGCATATCAAGCTTCATAATGCAACTAGCGCCTATGTTCTTCCTTCCATAATGCCTAACAAGGTCTTGGCAAACAATAATGTTATGCACTATATACCTTTCATGAACAAAAGCATCCTGATTTTCAGAGATTAAATCAGGTAAAACATGCTTAAGTTTATTGCATATCATTTTATTAATAATGCATTTGTAAAGGACATTGCAACAAGCAATAGGCATAAACTCTTTGATGTTACTGGGACAAGCTACCTTAGGATTAAAAGTTAAAATAGTTGCATTTACCTCCTTGATTAGCTACACTAATAAAAAAAGACAATATTGCCTCAGTTATCTCATCTCCAATAATACTCCAAGTATCCCTGAAGAAGTACCCTTTAAAACCATTTGGTCCAAGTAAGAAAATAGCCAGCTTGACTTCCTCAATAGTATAAGGCCTATTTAAGAAACCAGCTTGATCCTCACTCGGAACATGACCCATGCTAATTATAGAATCTTTCACTGGTATTCTATCAACAAGTTCAGAACCTAACAACTTCTTATAATAAGCCAAGAATGCATAATTAACCTCCTCCAGGTTATCTTTCCAGCACCCATGTTCATCATGAATTGCATAAATTGTATTATGCAATCTCCTTAATTTGATTGACTAATGATAAAGTTTTGTATTTTCATCTCCCTCCTTACACCATCTCATTTTTGACTTCTGAGCCAAAAAGAAAAAATATTGTTTATGAACAGCTTGATACTAAACACCAGCTTCAATCTCAACTTGTCCAAACCCCGTATTCATTGGTTGTTCTTGCAACATCTTCTAGCACTGAATCAGATTCTAAAATACCCCGATGGCTTGAAGATCAAAAAAACCTTCAGCATTCAATATGTTCATTTTATGTTTTTCATCCTGCTCACCAGTTTATACATATGACTCCTTGCTACTTGAGGGTTCTAACACTCTGTAATAATGTTTGAAAAATTAGCAGCACCACTCCACATAGTATAATATTTGAAATGTTGTTTCCCTAGTTCAATACTAAGGTACACCTTTATTACTATAGGGGTGTGATCAAATCTCCCTTCAGGCGTAAAGTGAGCCATTGCACTAGGAAAGTACAGAAACTAGGAGTCATTAACCATGACCCTATCTAGTTTACAGAAGACTCTGTGGTCATCATGTTGCTTGTTATTCCATGTAAACAAACTCCCTGAGCTCTGCAAGTCCCTCATTCCACAAGCAATCATACATTTTTGTAAATCAAAAGTTTCATGGGGTCGCACCACAGCACGAATCCTCTCCTCAGGGGATATGACACAATTAAAATCAGCCACAATCATCCAAGGACCCATAATGTTTTGAGACAAATCTTCAAGATCCTTCCACACCAACTTCCGACTTACACCATGATTGAATGAATAAATCAAACTAAAAAAGAAAGAACCAGCACCACCAGATGGTTGGACATAACACTGAATTAGTTGACTGCTCACATACAAAATGTTACATTGAAAACTATTAGTATTCCATGCTAAAGTTAATCTGCCTCCCTTATGCTCTGCTGAATTTGCTGTAAAACACCATACACGAAATAATTTCTAATAAAGACTTCCCATATTTGAAGCCTTCACTTTGGTTTCAAGAAGACCAACAATCCCCACAGCCTTCATATTCAGAAACTTCTTCACAACTAGCTGCTTTAGAGGATTATAAATCCCCCTGATAGTCCATCACCTTGTGGAGGCTGGCCACCGCCACCATTTCTAAGCCCCCCCCCCCCCACTTACACAATGAATCACCATTACATCAGGAACCTACTCTTCAAGGATATCAAAATCTTTTTGAACTTCTGGAGGGGGTGAACTAGCCAATCTTCTGCGAGGTGGAGCTTCACCTGATTGAAACAACTCCCCTCCTTGCTGTTATTGCCTTGATTCAGGTGGATTCACCACAGGCTTAACCCTCCATATCAGTTTTCCGATCTTATTCTTACACACCTGGTTTATGTGCCCAATACCTTTATTTATAATGTATACAAAGGATAGGTTGCCATTCATACTCAACTGGCACAATTATAGTTACATCTTGTTCATTTATAAATACAATCTCATCAAGGAAAGATTGGTCGACTTTAACCTCAACCATCAACCTCGCAAACTGAAGCAACTCCCTCTTAGCAGTGGCCTGATATAGTTTTATAGGCTTCCCCAACTGACCATCAATTTTAAAAATATAATTTGCCCCTTAGTACTTAAAGTCAAGCTTCAGTTGTACCCAGGTAGGAATAGTCCTAATTTCATCTCTAGTAATATCCAAATCAGCATCCCATTTCTTCAGAATTACTAGCTTATTGTCAAAAAAACAGGAGATTACAGATTACTCGCTAAAATCTGGTCTCTCTTCTCCATAGAACTAAACCGAACCACGAAGATGTTTTTCTTCACGATGGTCACTTTATCCACACCCTAATTCCTCCACTATTCTAATGAAACCTTCCATTTCATAGGGAGGGAGATTCGCACCAAACATATAAGAATATATGTCAGAATTCCAGAAATCAATTTCTGGTTGAACATCATTTAAATCAATTTTAACCGAAAATTTACACCCATTTCTATCATCACCAACATTACTTTCAGAATATTGTAGTTATTACTTTCAGAATATGACACAATTTTATTCAAGTATATAGCTATTCTCATACTCTTATCAAGGTTGAGTAATTATGATAAGAGTATAGCTATTATAAGTTCTCAACACAATTTACTAGGAATCATTTGTGAGAAATTGGGTTAAAATATTATCTTTTCCTTAATAGTTATAGTTTTTTGTTTCAACCATGTCAATATAAGTAGGATTTTCATAGCATTTGTAGTTAATGATATCATTAAATTAAAACATTATGGGAAAGGTAGATTTTAATTATCTAAATAAAGAGATTGACCTAGCATTTATTTGGAACAATAAAAAAATATAAGTTTATTATTTTAGTTTTTAAGAATGGCTGAGTGCCATATAATTAGAAATGTAACAACGTTTTCTGAACATTTGTTTTGTTTAGATGTTTAAATGTCACAATTAATGATTAGAGTTTATATTAATTACCTTATGAACGATTTGCAATTGGTTTGATTATGGTGAGTTCTAAATAAGTATTTTATTGAAATATATAATATTCATATTTCATTTGTTACAAAGAATCAGGAGTATACCATTTGTAGTTATTTATAGTACCATTTTCACATATGTTAATGATCAATAGTAATTTTTGTAGCTTTCTTACATAATTCCAATAGTACTTACTGCAGATAATTTCCTACTTCGTAAGGGGGCTCAAATTATGAATGGGATCGGTGATCTTTTCACGTCTTAAAGAGTAAAAAAGGAAAAGCTGCAATTTTTGCAGTGAATGAACTTTTGCAGTTTTCTTTTGTTATCCTTTTATACTTTTATAATCTCTAATGCAATATATTTGATTAGTATTATCTATTAGTTTGCATTGTAAAATGTTGAAATGTATATTGAAATTAGACTAACAACATTATAAATAATAAAGGCATTTATATTCATAAATCTAAATATTTTTATACTAATTTTATTTTTATTTTTTTTATTTTACCTTTTGACATGTCTTTTGCTTAACTTCCCAAAGTACTTGTTAATTTGATCTACACTTATTATTGTCCGAAAGGGCAAAATGGGAAAGATGTTACTGAAAGGGTAAATGAGATTATGCTTAAAGGAAGGAACATAATTTTACCGTCAATGAGATAAACACTATATATCCAAATAGATGGTTACTAGAACATAACTACTCAACTAGGCAGCATAGCTTTGGTTGCTCTATGTCACACACTGCCAGAAGGGACGGTTCAAGAACAATGACTTCAGTACTTCACGCCAACTTTGCGCTCTTGATAGAAGTACGTGACGGCCTTCGTGCCTTGAAATAATGGTCATGTGAGCATGGTTATAGCCGCATTGCCATCTAAAGACACTCAATCACGATCCTCATTCACTACTTGCACACAAAACGCATCCACGACATGTCCATCCAGTGGACCATAAAGGATAGTCAAGCACGAGCTCATACAACCTACTCATGTTGCATAACTAAAGTCGCACAACCCCAAGTTCAACGAGCTCATGATCCAGCAACTTATCTTCGTACCGCTCGCATTCATCAAGGATAATATTATTTTTCACAGGTTTTCAGATATATAATTTGTATAGATTTATTATTATAACATTTGGATTCCTAACGTTGTTAGGACTAGTATTTTGTAACACTTATATATATTGATCAATGGAATCACTCCAAGATTATTACAGAATTTTACACAATCTAGTATGGTATCAGAGTAACACAACAAGCCAATTCCCCACAGCCTGCCTAGCGCCACTCTTCAGGCCCACCTCAAGCTTATGCTGCATATACAACACCTTATGGGCCTCTCATGATCCCCCACTTAATTACCATGCATTCTCTACTATGCAATTGCAACCCCCTGATGATGGATGGTACATGAATTCAAGTGCTACTTTCCATATGATTCATAACTTAGGTTACTCTCTTGCCCTTATTTAATGTAAGCCGTCATTAATCATATTCTTGTTGGTAACGGTAATCGCATTTCAGTTACGGGTAATGGTCATACCACCCTTCCCATAACACCATTTTCCTTACGTGATGTCCTCTTAGCTCCTCAAATCATTAAAAACCTCATTTCGGTTCGTAAATTAATTACTTCCGATAATCTAGTTTTCATTGAATTATATCCCTTTGGTTTTTCTGCGAAGGATCACAAAACGGGGACCATTATGACGAGATGCAATGGTTCGAGCGATCTTTATCCGGTCATAGCTCCCCCACCAACTACTTGTCTTGCTACTGCCCTCATGGCCATGTCCCCTAGAGTCTTCTTGGTCACCCTAGAGCACATCCTTTACGCTTTCTTAAGAACAATAATTGCATAGAATCTACTACAGAGCCTACCTCCCAGTTTTGTAATTCAAGCACGTTTGGAAAACTTAGCCTTCCTTTTTCTAATTTTCATAGTAATACTATTTGTAGTTTTGGCATTATTCATGCGAATTTGTGGACATCTGCTCTTCATAATACTTAGTGTTGTCAATGATGCGAGCCGAGTTCGATTTTGAGCTAGCTTGACTGAACTCGATTCGTGATAATTTCGAGTCGAGCTTGAGTTAAGTCGAGCTCCCTTGAGTCGAATTTTGACCGAGTTGAGTTTTGACCAAGTAAATTTTGAGTAGCTTGCAAGTGTCTCATATTAAAAGCAACCCTAAGGTACAAAAATGTTGAATTTAGTATTTTACGATTGATAATTGGTTATTCAAGCTTCTCACGAGTTTTTGATTCGAGTACCGAATTGCTCAACTCGACTCGCCAACATCTCGAGTTGAGCTCGAGTTCGATTCGAGCTCACTCGATTCGAGTTTTGACCTAGTCAATCTGGAGTAGCTCGCGAGCTATCTCATCTCATTTAGCACCCCTACTATTACTGATGTTTATAAATATTTTTTAGTTTTGCTTAATGATTTTGCTCATTAAATGTGGACTATTCCATAGAAATACAAATCTGAGACCTATTCAACCTTTTTGAATTTTTGTCAATATGTTCTCACACAATTTGAACGACCCATCAAATCCTTTCAGAGTGACCATGGGTGTGAATTTGATAATGACCCCGTTCAAATTATTTGTGTCCAACATGACATAGTTTTCCTCTTTTCTTGTACTCACACATCATCAAAATGGAAAAGTTGAACGCATGATTCGCCCATCAATAATGTTATTCGCACCTTACTTAGCCATACATGCCTCCCTTCCATCTTAATTTTGGGTGTATTCTTTAGAGACTGCCACTTATCTTCTTAATATTTTGCCCACCAATGCTCTCAAAAGCATTTACCCCGCTCAAGCATTATCTTGCATAACCTCGTTTTATCACCACATGCGGGTGTCTATATTTTTCCAATCTCACTGCCACAGCTCCCAGTAAACTTGCTCCATGCTCCACTCCTCGAGTGTTTGTAGGCTAATTCTGTGGACACCAGACCAAAATTCTAGGATCCTACTAAGTACTACAGTCTTGCAGGTGCTATTCAATACCTCATTTTTACTCTCCCCGGTATAACTTATGCGGTACAACATATTTGCCTTTTCATGTATGATCCACCGGAGTCTCACTATGATTCTTTAAAATGGATCCTGCGATATATTCAGGGAGCCATTGATCATGGGTTATACTTACATCCTTCTACTTCTATGCATTTGAGTACTTATATTGATGCTGATTGGTGTGGATATCCCGACATGCGCTCCACCTCGGAATACTGTTGTTTTCTTGGGAACAACCTTATTTCTTTTATATCTAAGTGTCAGGCGATACTTTCTCGTTCGAGCGCAGAAGCCGAATATTGAGGTGTCACTAGTGTTGTTGAGTCTTGTTGGCTTCATAATCTCCTCCTTGAGTTACATTGCTCTCTCGGTCAGGCCTCTCTTGTACATTATGATGATGTCAGTTCTATCTACCTTTCTAACAAGCCGGTTCAACATCAACACACCAACACATGTTGAGATCGATATTCACTTTGTTCGGGATAAGGTTGTGTTGGGTCAAGTTCGGATTCTACATGTTCCTTCCCTGTATATGTTTGCCGACATCTTCACAAAGACCTATCGCGACAACTATTTACATATTTCTAATCAAGTCTTAGCATACGACCTCCTCCCACTATGACTACGTAGGTGTGATAAAGAACATATTTAGGATAATATCTTCTCACATGTTTAATCATTTGGATTTTTAACGTTGTTAGGACTAGTATTTTGTAACTCCTATACATATTGATCAATGAAATCACTCCAAGATTACAAGTATTACACAAACTAATAGGGAGGTTACACCATAAACAGTTAGTTATAGCAACATTTTTCTTGCAATGTACCTAACATAGAAAAACTCTTCTACAATTGTATCTTCCCCCTCGAAACTGATTTCCTGTGAAAATATTTCATGTCGAACCAAAGAAATTAAAGCCTTGGTAAAACATCACTAATCCAAGGAAAATATAATCCTCTGTTGGTTTTCTTCTTCAAAAGAATTGAACAACTATTTCTTCATTTAGACGACAAGAAGCTCTTACTTACTATTAAGAATTGTGATGGTTTATCTAAAATACAAGTACAAAATTACTCTGCTTCAAGCAGAAATGCAGAAAAGAAGGCCTAAAATACAAACAAAATCTATGGAACGAAAGTACATATACACATATGTTCAAACTTTCTGCGAATGCAGAGTGAATTTTTTCCGTAGACAAGGTTTCTGCAGCTCCCGCCTTAAAATAATTTGATCACTAGGATACCAGTCTGACTATGGAAAACCTTCCTACTTATATGAACTGATTCCGGAACTAGAACAGTTTTACTTGCTGTGTTGTACCACTTCTCATCATAGTGCAAAATTCTTCGTAGTTGATTCGCCCATCCTGTTATATGTCAACAAAATCAGTTTAATGTGGACAAATGTTTCGTTCTTTGCACTACCTTTCTCTGATCCAATGCAGATCTTTCACCATTCTTATCTAAATATATATTATTGAAAATTCTAACCATTTGATCTATTGAAACATATACATTGAGACGGATGTAATAAGATCTCAAATGGCTATATTTATTGTATATATATTTTCTTCCAATTATAGTCGAACTTTTGATTCTTTGACCACAAGATTCTAAGCGTAAGGAACAAAGAAATATATGAGAGTACTCCAGTTTCTGAATTCAGTAAACATTTAAATACTCTTCAGTCAGAATCCTAAAGATAGACAAAATTGGTAAGGTAAAGATGTTAGACTTTGAACAGTCAAGTATAATCATGATAGTTTAGCTCGATTCCATAGAAAACATTCAAAATCAAATATATTAGTTTTGTGAACAGGGCTCTCTCACAAAAGTTGGTGCTATATGGTGGACATAACCAAAAAAAATTCCTGCCCATATGATGTGAATCATAGATGTGTAATTAATAGATACTTACGTTATCAGTATCGACTTCAGAGAGAATTTCCTTAATGCTGCTTTCATCAGCGATTCCATATTCCATCATGGCAACTTCCAGTTCATCCATTGTAATGAATCTGACATGCAAAAGAAGGCCAATATTCAGTAAATGTCGATACCATCTAATATTTATCTAAATAATTAAGCTGCCTTCATATTTTTAGTTTAATCGGATCATGTTGCATTTACAGGAACATGGTATAGTAGCGTAGTAGGAAGCTACACAAAGCTTGACAAGAAAATACATGTATATCGCAAAACGAGATTGAAGTGGTGGGGTTGTGGTTGTGTCGCAACCCACCTCTGTGGTCGAGGGTTGGAATCTCATGGGACTCATTTAGGGGACAGCCTTAACTATATTTATTAAAAATACATATTTATAGCCAGAAATGCATTTCTTCCACGGACTCACCCACTATTATCCTTGTCAAAGTATCGAAATGCTTTTGATAGATTTTCATCTGTTTCCAATCTGTGTCGATTCATTGTTGCAGTTATGAATTCCGTGTAGTCAATTGTCCCATTTCCATCAACATCGGCCTGCAGAGAGTTTCCCGTTATATCATAAACAGCAACAAAGTTATATTAATAGAGACTGCAAAGGGGAACATTTATATGTAGTTAAATGATGATTTCAATCTTACGGCTTCCATAAGTTGCTTGACTTCAGCTTCAGTAAGCTTTGACCCAAGTTGAGCCAATCCTTTTTTAAGCTCATCATATGTTATTGAACCACTCTTGTCTGTATCCATGTTAGCAAACATGGCTTTAAAACCCATTATATCCTCCTCCGACATATTTTCTGCAATAACCTACAGAAATTGAATGAGCCCATGTCATCAGAATCAACAAAATTCCAAATTTACAGCTACAACATATATTGAAATGATCGAACATCTATAATTGACAGCATTAGATATCATTGGACAGTGGTATGGTAGTCAGTTGACTTAGATAACATGAAAGGCAGTAAAAATATGCAATTGTGTACACCCAATGAAAAGACAGATATTTCAAGTCTGGAGCTACTCAGTAGCAGACAAATTGTCAGAAGTTATCTCTGTACTGGGCTTTGCATAAGCGAATGACGAATGAACGATCAATAGTAGAGGTATAGCCATGTACTAATTCCGAAAAACTGTTATTTTCTTCATATGAAATCTAGAATCACCAACATATTTAGCAAAAGACCTTTGGTGTTCTGACATCTTTGTGGCTTAAGTGGCAGAACCGCAGAACTTCTGTTAAATCTAACGGCATTGCAAGTGTCCCGATTACATTACGACCTACTACATAAAAACAAAACTCTAGCAAAGAGATAGGAAAAAATGGTCTCATGAGCTTATACGAAGCTTGGTCATCCTACTAAAGCGATAAGATTATTCTTTTTCTGAAGTTCCCTATTGCCTGTAAAATCATATTCTTCATTTCATCTAAAAGCTTAATGCAGAGATAAACCCAAATGTTCAATCTACTTAGTTAATGTCTTTTTCAACTGTCAAAACCACATCAGCTTTTTTCTTCTCCTAGAATAAAGTTTACGTGTGCGTAAATCCTTTCCACTTTTCTTATTCTCATGATTGCCATATATCGCCAAATAAAACTTGCCAATTGAAGCATAAACCATCCAGTATAATTTCCTAGCAACCTCCGTTAAAGCATAACCATTGCTAACTTCTTATAAAGAATTTTTTTTCTTTACTATGCAGCTCTGTTTGAAAAAAAAATCTTGAATCGCGATATACAACAATAAATAGAAGTTCCACAAAGAAGCTTACCTTCAAAGCTAGCTTCTTGAGCTTATTCATTGCCCTAAACTGTTTCATTCTAGAGAGCACTGCACTATCTATTGGCTTGTCTGACGCTTCTCCGCCTTCTCTCATCCAAGGATGATCTGGGTGTTTGACAAATAAAGCATGTTAGACGTTTATAAATATGAACAATATGGCGACATTATTAAGGAAATATCAGAAAAAAAAGGCATGTAGAGCACAGGCCCCTAACATTAGTATTATCCACAATTATGTAAAGACAGACAGCAATAGAATAGTCAGAAATCCAATTTTCTATCTTAATATGGCAGTGTCATACTGCTCACATGTTGCAATTGCATAAGAGCTACTACCCATAAACTTACAAATATAGGACATTGAAAAGTGCAGGTACATGACACATACAATATTGCCATTTACTGAAAGAGGCATCCAAGCAAATTACCAAGAACTTCTGCAGGGGTGATCCGCTTCTTTGGATTCGGGTTCAACATCTTCTTGACAAGGTCCTTTGCACTTTTTGATATAGATGGCCATGGGTCACTTTCAAAGTCAAGTTCTCCTTTCAGTATGGTATCAAATATACCTCTCTCATTTTCTGCAAAAGAAATTAAGTCAATTCTCTTGGCTCCGAGATTGATTGTACATATGATAACAGAAATAAGATAAAGATTATCTCACCAGCCCAAAAAGGTGGGACACCACTGAGCAGAATATACAGCATAATTCCTGCACTCCATATATCGATTTCCTTACCATAGTTTCTCCGAAGTACTTCAGGAGCAACATAGTAAGCACTGCCCACTACATCACGATACACCTTCCCTAGAAAAATACAAAAAATAGTTTCTCATATAAAAATTTGGCCTTTGGCTATTCCAAATGATCAGTGATTCTCAACAATTGCCAACCAAGAAGGTTAGTAAACACTAAATAGCTGCATATAGTACTAATAGTAGCCCAAAGATCCGTCCTCTTATGCACAATAAATTACGATTGGCAATTCCAGGTTCCAGGTATAATAACAGTTCCTAATAGACAGTGTAGAATCAAGTTTATAATCATGTTAAGGATTTAAACTATACAGTGATTCTTTTGTGATTGCTCTGCTACAATGGTTATCTTCATAAGACCATCATTGTAGAATCACTGCTGAGACAGTGTTATGTTTGTTCTATTATTCACGAGTATGTTGAATATTGATCTCCTATCTTTTTACAGGCAAAACATCAGTTTGACTACTAGCAGATCGCTCAAGCTGGTAAACATCGCAGACTAAAGTTCAAGAGCACATTACACTAGGTGCAACTTGTAATATACAATCTTCATAACTTAATCATAAGAAGATGTCATTTCCCCCCTCCCCCCATAGCTAACCTTTGAAGACAAGTATGTCTCACCATTTGTTAATTGTAATATACAACCAACACAAGTGTTGAAAGGCATACTCAGAAAAATAGTAGGACAGACCAAAAGATAGCAACAAAAATAGCATTGTCTTTTGATTCTTTCATCTTTTCTTTCTTCCTTTCCTAACACCTTCCGTAAAGGCAGTTTTCTACAGAACATAAATATCAAGTAAAGTAAAACTCATAAGCAAACACAATGGCACTACAAAGAGGGTAAGAAATCAACCTTCTTCAATGAATACTGACAACCCAAAATCAGTGGCTTTCAGCATTGCACCTTCATCCTTGCTAGACAATAAGAAATTTTCGGGCTTAAGATCACGGTGTAACACACCCATAAAGTTGCAAATCTGAACAACCTTCACAATCTGCCTACAAATTGAAGCGGCGGCTCGCTCTGAGTAATGCCCCTGAGCAATAATCCTATCAAACAACTCCCCACCAGCACAAAGTTCCATCACCACATGAACAGATTGCCTATCCTCATAAACACCCTTAAATTCCACAATATTAGGCTGCCCTGATAAATGCTGCAATATCTGAATCTCTCTCTTAATATCCTCTTTATCAGCACTAGTCACCAATTTCCTCTTCAAAATTGATTTACAAGCATAAGTTTGCCCAGTTGAATTCTCAGTACACAAATAAGTAATCCCAAATTGACCCCTACCCAATTCTTTCCCAAGTCTATAATTTGACCTAATATCTTCATATGGTTTACCCAATATAGTATCAGGAGGTGGGGCAGCAATTAAAAGCCTAGGTTTTGGCTCTAATGGCTTAAATTGGGAATTGGGTTGTTGGGATTGAGGTTGATTATACCTTTGTTGTTGTTGTTGTTGTTGTTGTTGTTGTTGTTGTTGTTGTTGTTGTTGTTGTTGTTGTTGTTGGGTGAATTGGGTATTTGGTTTTTGTTGTTCAACAACAATTTGCTGCCTTTGTTGCTGTGGTGGTTGTTGTTGTTGATGATGTTGCCATTGTTGTGGCTGATGTTGTTGAAAATTTTGTGGGTTGCTTGAAGTTGTTGCTGAACTATTTTCCCTTTTCTCTGATCTAAGCCCATTGATTTTCCCTTGTGAAACTTTGCTTCTACTTGCACAACAACCCATATTTGTGCTCTTTTTGGCAAGATTTTACAAAAGAATAATCCAGGAATAAAATTGTTGATGATTTTGCAATTGATTGAGTTTGAGTTTCTACTTTCTACTAGTACTTTTTGGTGTAAAGTACAGTTAAAGTTTTGCAAAGAAACTGAATTTTGGGAGAAAGAATAAAGCTTGGATTTAGGAATTGATATCCAAGATCAGATTTTTTTGATGCTTTGATTGATCATTCAAAAGAGAGAGATTCCTAGAAAAACAGATAACTTGAGAGATGGGAAGTTGAAAACAACGGACGGTTTTTTTTTTTTTTTTTTTTTTTTTGTTGTTTGTCTTTTGGGTTGTTGACTCACTAGCTGAATTTACAGTCGTCACTCCTGTCCACTCGCGCAACAGATGTTTTTTTCTATGTTTTCTTTTTCTATTGAAGAGTTCCCATTAACATTATTAGAACATTGAAGTTCATAGAAGCTTCAAAAACGTGGTTAAACCATTTTTGAATGTGTAAAAAGTTAAGTGGTGAGATCAGATAAAGCTGATCAAATCAGCTCGGTCTGTGGGCTCCGCTCGATTTTGGACAAGTTTGGGCAAAAAAAATTTGCTCGCGGTCCGACCCAATGGTGGATCCAGCCAGAGGGGTACATGGGGTACCGCCGTATACCCAAATTCAAAAAATGATATCAGCTTAAAAAACAAACGAAAAAAAAAACGTTGGAACGAAAAAGGGACACGCCGCACGCGATTAATTCCCCTCTCCTCTCTCTCTCAAACTCTCACGCTCCTCTTTCTCCACTCTCCTCTCTGAAATCTGACTCAAACCACCGACGGTCGATGGAACCACTGAACTAGCGAGGACTTTGCGACCACCGTTCGCACTTCGCCGCCTTTAGTTCAAACTCGAAGTTCGAGCAGTAAGTTCCCGATGGAACCAGCGAGGAATTCGCGACCACTGTTCGCACTTCGCCGCCTTTAATTCGAACTTCGAAGTTCGAGCAGTAAGTTCTCGACGGAACCACAACCATCGAAGTGTCGAACAAGTAAGTTAACAGTTAAGTTTTCACATTTTCTTATTTTCTTTTGCTTGTGTTTTAATTTCATATTTTCCAACTTTTATAAGTTTATATATGTTTGATTCTTAGATTAATTGAATATTTAGATGTAAATTGTTGAATGTGGACAATGTTGATTAATTAGTTAGGGTTTGCTTGTTGAAGTTCGAAATTGAAATTGACAATTAATTTTATGAATTCAATTAGGAAATGACAAATGATACACCCAAGTCAAGTAAATCCAAGGGAAAGCAAGTTAAGCAACCCGATTTTCGACAATTCATTTTCAAAAGAATGAGATCCTCGGAAGGTAATTCTTATTCTTCACCCGCACCTCCCAATAAAAATGTATCGAATGAAAGTAACGATTCCCCTTCATTCCCATCAATAAGTGTCCCTCAAAGTCAAGAAAATGATATGGAAATGGGTGGTTCAAATTTTCAACGAATAATAAAGTACCATCAATAAGTGTCCGTAACTTCGTATCCACATATCAAATTCCTGGGTCCGCCACTGGTCCGGCCCAACTCGATTTTTTTGGCTTTGGACCTTTGGGCAAATCAAAAATGGCTTTTTACTTTAATTTTTGTTCCGGACCGATTTGACCCAAAATGTCCGCTCTTTCGGACCAGAAATAGCGGGATTTGGATATAAAATTTTGGCCCGAATTTCGGCCCGGCTATATATGTATATATGTGTATATATATGTATAGGTTTAAGTTCATATGAGAACCACCGTTATGGTGAGAACCACTCCTTTTTCCTCATTTTACGAAGATTTTGATCATTTCATAATATTTTTGCTCATTTTTTGTTTCACTTATTGTATGGTTTTGCTCATTTAACAATTTTATGCTCAGTTATAAATGTTTTTGCTCATTTTACGTTTTGCTCATTTTACTTTTTTTCTCATTGAACTTTTTTATGCTCATTTTACATTTTTCTTCTTTTACATTTTTGTTCATTTTACATTTTTGATAACTTAATGTTTTCTACTCATTTTATGTTTATGCTCATTTGTTAGTTTTTTTTGCTCATTTTAGAAAGTTTTTGCTCATTTTAAGTGATTCTCACCATAAGAGGGTTCTCATTAGAACCCAACCCTATATGTATATGTATGTATATATATATATATATATATATATTATATATATATATATATATATATATATTTATATAATGTATATATATATATATAGGGACAGGATCTCATGAGAATGCTCCTTACATGAGAAATGAGAATATCTTAACCACACGATTGGATTAGAGTTACAACACTTGTTCATTAGAGTTATATCCCCTCTAAAAAATTTTGAAGCAAAAAAAAAAAATTGAATTTTTTTCTTCTAATATTCTTTTTTTGGAGTTACATCACTTATTCAAAAGAGTTATACTGCGTAAAATTCATTCTCATTTCTCATATAAGTATGCATTCTCATATGAACTCACTTCTACACACACACACACACACACACACACACACACACACACACACACACACACACACACACCACACACACACACACACACACACACACACACACACACACACACACACACACACACACACAACACACACACACACACACACACACACACACACACACACACACACACACACACACACACACACACACACAAATATATATACTAGTTTTGAAGCCTGTGCATTGCATGTGTTCTTGTTTATATTATTTTTTTGCAAATTTTTTGTTAACATTGTTGATTTTGTGTTGCTGTAAATCATGATTTTTCAACACCGTTTTATTCCTCTGTTCTTTTTCTATTGTAATAATCACCATTTTGGGTAGTTTTATCTATTTGGACCACTCCACTTTTAGTAAAAAAAACAACTATAATTGACAATATTGCATTTACTTTATGTCAAGAAAATCATCATTAATTACTTATCAAAGTGTCTCATAAAGTTGCATTTACTTTATTAAGGATCTACTTATACCTACACTTGTTAATTAAAGGGGTATATGTATGCTAAACTACCCCTATTTTCATTTCCTTAAAAACCACGTCCAAATTCATTGTTAGAGTAGAAAAAGAACGGGTAAAGTATTTGTCATTATACTCTTATTTCTAGATTATTTATTGCGATATATTTTAATGTTAAACTAAATATTGTAGTTAAGTCTATTATTAAATAGTATCCTGATAATTGGTATGACTTACATAGTTAACACAAATTTAACATGAAGAACACCTCAATGATATTTGAAGAAAGTACATGGTACTTATTTAATATATGCATGACAACAAACTTATAGAAAACATGAGTGTCAGCCACAACATCAACTTTTAATGGCACATATACACTAACGCATATAGAATGGAAGATGAAAAAGTGAAAATAAGATCATAATGACAGTATCATAAATATAACTAATTAAATATAAAATTAACCTCTACTAATAATCGAAAATACTGTTTAAGATAAAAATATACCACTTCATTCATCATGACCGTATCAAGACTTATCAAATTTTTTTCTTTTTTTATGATCTGTGACCTCAAATAGTCTACAAACGCGAACCTTGAGTTTTCAATTAGTTTAGTAGAATCGAGTTCATGGAGAAAAGAATAAGATCTAACATATAAATATATGTTAAAAAACAAACATGAACAATTATATGTATACAATAAATATTCTATGAATAAAATAATTAGTGAATTGCATAATACCTTTGCAATGTCGTTGACAAACTTTCATTTGATTCATGTGATGCCCCCATGGTATGCTATAGGTTCAAAATTATAAATATGTAATTTTATCTTCATATAACTCGATTTTTAAGAGTATGATTATTTTCAAAGATATAATTGATATCCTCCCACATATAATATGCTATTTTTATAGTTCTTTTTACATATAATTAAATTAAAGAATAGAAATAATATGTTATTTTTCATCCAAATAAATAAATTTTCATAAGTCGTAAAACTATATTGTATATGAAACTTATTTCGAAACATATTTCGAGCTCTCTCCAATAGTAAAAAAAACTATAATATTGCAAATTTATAACAAAAATTATACTTCCTCCGTTTTCTTTTAGATGTTACACTTTTCAAATCACGGACTCCTAGATAATTTTTGGAGAGGAGAGAGATAGAGAGAATGAAAAACAAATGGGTCCCATGTGAACATGTGATAGGAGAGAGATAGAGAGAAGTTATTACCCAAAATAAAAGTGTAACATCTAATTTAAAACTTCCTAAAATAGAAAGTGTAACATCTAAAAAAAACGGAGGAAGTATTTTATTTACATAGTATAATAATTTAGGTTGTTTATCTAAGATCAATATGTAATTTTCATTTATCCAAAACACCTTATATGTCTTTATATCTATAGTGAACACTATTTTTTTTTAAAAAAATTAATAATTAAAAATAATAACATGACATGCTTAGATGGAGTTCTCTATAATATTTTAAGATTATTTTTTAAAATCAAACTCTAATTTTTTCATTATCAATTTAACTTTTCGCTCGATATTTTAGTTTTTGTTGTAACAATAAATTTTACTTAATAAATTTTGTTCCATAAAGTTGTATTCATTTTACATAATGTAATAATTTAGGTTGTTTATTCAAAATTAAACATAAATTTCTCCCTATTCAAAACTCTTTTTATATATTTAAATATGTGTAGAACTCTATTTTTTATTATATTTTAAATAAAAATTAATGACATGACAATCCTACGTAGTACTCTCTATTCATAAGTTGTAGAACTATATTGCATATAGATCTTATTTCGTAGCATATTTCGAGCATTATCCAATGATACAAAAATTATAATATTCTGAATTACGTAGCAAAAGTTATACATAAATTATATAATATAATATTTTAAGTTGTTCATTCAACACGAAACTCTATTTCGCTTATCCAAAGCTCCTTATATGTATTTAAATCTATGTAGAACTCTATTTTTGTAAAAAAAATAAAAATAAAAATTGATGTCATAGGAATCCTACATGGCGCGCTCTATTCATAAGTTGTAGAACTATATTGCATATAGATCTTATTTCGAAGCATATTTCGAGCACTATCCAATATTACAAAAATTATAATATTCCGAATTACGTAGCAAAAGTTAATGCACAAATTATATAATATAATAATTTAAGGGCCTGTTCTCTTCGGCATAAAACAATTGAACTAAACTGAACTGAATTGAATTGAACTGAACTGAATTGAATTGAACTGAACTGAAATGAATGGTGATATGTGAGAGTAAAAGTATTGTCCAAAGCTGAACTAAACTGAACTGAATGGAACTGAACTGAACTGAATTGAACTGAACTGAAAATAAGCTGAAGAGAACAGGTCTTAAGTTGTTCATAAAACACGAAACTCTATTTCGTTTATCGAGAGCTCCTTATATGCATTTAGATCTACGTAGCTATTTTTATTAAAAAAATAAAAAAAAAAAATTTATGACATGATAATCCTATGTGGCACGCTCTATTCATAAATTGTAGAACTATATTGTATATGGATCTTATTTCGAATCATATTTCGAGCACTATCCGATGGTAAAAATATTATAATATTTCAAATTACGTAGCAAAAGTTATACACAAATTACATAATATAATAATTTAAGTTCATTCAACACGAAACTCTAATTTTTGCTTATCCAAAACTCGTTATATGTATTTAAATATATGAAGAACTCTACTTTTATAAAAAAAAATAAAATAAAATTGATGAGATGACAATCCTATGTGACGTGCTCTATGCTCTCGAAAAGTTCCTCCTTTATATATATACTAGCCTTACATGCACGCAATGCGTGCAATAATGTGTGATAGCATATGAAGTAGAAAATAAAATTAATTGGGTACAAAAAAATTGTCTTTAAATTTTGTTTCCTCAAAAAATCGATGGTTAGTTTAAATGTCCTACTTTCCCCCCTTTTTTTTCATTCAAATGAAACAGTTAGTTATCTCTCTATTTTTTTTTTCTTTTATTCTTTTTTCTATTTTCTATTTTTTGGTGTCCCCCATATGTTACCTTATATAATAGAGATATATATTGATTGATTGATTGTTTGAAGATAAGAGGGATGAGAGACAATTGACTCGTAATATTTGTGTGAGATTTGGGGTCACTCAATCAATCTCCATTTTGAAATTGGCTTTAATGGGTCAAAAATTCCATTTGACCAAAGGTGGGACATACGATATCTAGACAGTGCTTGACAAACTAAATGTTGAAACTAGTAAGTAAAAACATGCATGCTATTAAAGTAAAAAACTAAGATCTTGTAAATTTCATGGACACTTACTCTTCCTTTACAAAAAAAAAAATTGTAAATAAAAAGGCAAGAATAAGAAAAATCCTTCCTAAATAGAAATTGGTGAGATTTCTTAAACCTGGACCCTCGCTTGAATATCGGAGAGTTAACAAACCTGCTTTGACCTCCTATTTAGTTCATGGACAATGACTCTATAAAGATAGTAAAAGTTGAATAAGAATTCTTTACCACAAAAAAATTAAATAATTATTTCATTTACGTCAAAAAATCATACTTTAAAACTGTCCACAAATACATGTTCACAAAAATTTACCACTAGTTCAATGAAAGTGACAAGATCATAAGAAGACAAAGTTTCATTAGGGATAAACCTTAGTTATTAGGAATAAAGCATAGGAATGCGGACATGTGATAGAATGTCTTAGATTTTGTTTCATTTCTTTCAATTATCTTGTAAATGTCTCCTCAAAATTAGGGGTGAAGTTTGGTTTAATTAATTTATTAATTCGTTTTGATTTCGTGTGGAATTTTTGTAAAATTTGTTTTTTTTGTTTTGGATTGGACTAAGAGAGTTTAGTTCCAAAAAAAATCGAAATTTATAGGAGTCCATATTTAAGTTGGGCCCAACTTCAAAAAGCCCATTGAAACAATAAATATTTCCAATTTTTTTTATATATTTCATTTACTAAATACTAAACCTAACTTGTAAACTCAAATATGGGCTAATTTGTTTTTAATCATGGGCAACCAAGTAGCAGGTCCAAATCGTCAAACCCCAAATAAAAATGGTTTTTTTAGTTATATCCAAGCTAGAATTTAAAATATTGGTTTGATTTGGTTTGGTTTGAACTAAGCCTAATTTGGTTTGTATTTGGCCTAAATTTTTTAAAAAACAAAAATCGAATTATTTTGGTTTGAATACATTTTGGGGCATAATCCAATGTGAAAACTGAACTTTAATCCCCTATGGAAAGCACAAAACTACTCTCTTATAATCATTATTTCCTATTGATTTAGCTTAAGGACATTCACATTTCATTGCCAATTGAGAAATTTTATTTGCACCAAAAGATTAGTAAAAGACTGAAGTCTCATCACATAATTTTTACTTAACTAAGATTAGTTTTATTGATCGATACTGATTTTGACATGCCAAAACTAATTAATACTTGTTAAAGTTGATTTTTACTAATGGGGTAAAGTTAAACAAACCCTAGCCTCCTCTCTCTTTTTCTCTCTCTCAAACCCTAGCCTCCCCTACCCTTTATTCATCAATAGGGGATGCCATGGATGTTTTCATCCATGGTAAGCCCCTTTTCCCCTTTTATTTCCAGTTTTTGATTCATTTTCTTTTTTTGTTCAATAAATTAGTCTCTCTTTATGAGAGTTTCTCAAACCCTGTTATGGGGTTTTTAGTTTCTGTTTTGGAAATCTCCTTCTCCCGGCCCTATGGGAGTTGTGAGTATGGTTCTTTTGTTTTTAGGTATGAGAAATTATTTTCATTGGTTGAAGTTCGAGACTCAACATGAAGGTATTGGAATCTCGGATGCGGTCAACCTGACTCGATCAAGAATGTTCTTCCCATACTATATATCAGAATGATAGACTTCCTCATCAATAGCTGCTTGATTCAGCAAATACAAGAGGGTTGTGCTGTATTGTTCAATCTGGTTCATTGTAGTTTATTCGAAGACGAATTTGATTTAGTCTTGTTTAATTGTATCTTGTTTTACTTTAATACCTATTGTAGACGCCGTTTGGCCTTCAATTAATGAAATTTTCTCTTTCAAAAAAAAAAAAGTTGGTTTTTACTAAAACAACAAATTTTGTATTCAGACTATGACTAATACCCAAAATTCCACCGTACCTCTTCTAAGCTTTGTGTCTGACTTGTTATCCTTGCGCACGATGTTAGTTATGCAAGGCCAATAGTCTGGTACGATAAGTAGGGCTGGAAACACGTTGTGGATTTTGGGAGAGAATAAGGAGAAATTTGTAGACGAAGAGGAGCAATGATCCAAGAACATTGTAGTGCATCCCCGGGTGTGCAAGAGGAGCTCATGAGTGGGCTAAAGCTACTGCGATGATTTTGTCATTCCTAGTGCCCAGGTGGGCGAAGCGAGGAAGGTGATTCCAATATCAATTTTTTTTTGCTTCGTAGTTAGCTTTATTATATCTTAGTTTATTTAGATCCAATCTTTTTAAGATTTATTTCCCTGATAAGATGTAACATTGTTTTAACTTTTTGCTTTTTAGATTTGATGATATTATTTTCTTCATATCTTCTACATCAATCCTAACATATGTAACACACCCGATTTGGTACAGTGCTCGAAACTATTACATATTTACATTACTCGTTTGGTAAGTACTTAGTACAACCCTAATTTCCAATCGAGATTTCTCGATGTCCTGCTATAGCACAGAGATAAGGATGGTGTTCTTTGGTCCAAATCCACCTCACTCCCACTTGGCCCAAGGTATCAGTAATAACCAGTAGAAGCGTCGGGCAATATAAATGTGCATCACACGGGTCCTATTACATTTCCGAATGTGATAAGCACAGAGATATGGATGGTCTTGTTCTATATCAAACCGCGCGCTATCATTGATGGGCACATTATCACCTCCCGTCGTGGTCATTGGACTATTGTCCCCCAACACCTTAATTTCAAAAATGTAAGGTAATGGGTGAAAGTTGTTGGGCTACCTTTGAGTTTCTTGGACCAAGATTGGGTGCATGGATTGTTGAATCATGTGGGTTATGTTGACCAAGTGGATACTATAGAAGGATCCCTGCCATTACAGTCAGTAGTTAGAGCTTTGGTTTTCATAGATCTTTCTCGACCACTTATCGCAGGGTGTCTGCCTCACTATGACGATCATGTAATTTTGATCTACTTTCGTTATGAAGGAGTGTTTAAATTTTGCAAATCATGTGGATGTGTGGGGCATTCAACTGTTAGATGCAATTATTCGCAATTTGAGGCTAATAGACGCATTCACAATCGTCTTTCGGAATTTGAAAAAAGTGGGTTTAAAGTTCTATATGGTCTTTTGAATTCTCAATACTATACAAACCTCATCATAGGCTCGCCAGATTGATTTCAGTATAAAAATTCTCATCTTAATTTATTCTGAAGAGATGAGCCGGATGCATTTCCAAAATCACCTCGCCATCTGAGGCCCTATGATGATCCACCGCAGGCTAATGATCCTGATCCATCATCTTCCTTTTATAGTGATTACGGAACATGAAATGAAAATATGGATGAAGATGACATGCATGGTGAATCTATGATGCACGCAACAACTTCAAAACCTGTCATTGATATTGTTTTCTCTACCCCTCCTCTCCGTTCTTTGGTTTCAAGATCCACAAGAATTCGTTTTTAACTTGATGGGTATCCATATGGACATTTCTATCCCTTTAATTTTTAAGATCCATGTGTTGTTTCGCATGCTATGGACTCTCATACTCTTGCTCCAGAAGCACAATTAGTGTATGTCACTAATATGTCTCAACCTCTTCCTGCTATGTATCGGCTGTTAATCTGAACTATGAGGTTGGTGAATCCTTAAATGCCAGGAAAAGTGTTAAATCTACTCCTCACTCTCATCCTACTTCATTTGAAACATTGGGTATAACTGAGTGGGATGGACAAAAGGGTAATATAGTTGTTATGTCCTAAAAATCTTGCTAAGCTGAATTTGCAGGATATACATCCGTCCCAGCTAGAAGTTACCAGGTAGCAGCTACAGCAAGTAGGAACGAAGGGAGTTGAATAAATTGATTCAAAGAGCATTGGATACTGATCAAGACCAAGTCAATAATGCTGTTGCGCCTACAAAATAGGGTTGACAAAGTCATTAAGCAGAAGTGGAGATACTCCTTGATATTAGGAGATCATGGCATCATATTAGGAGATTAGTTATGCAACGTAAACATGTAAAGCAACGTTAACAATAAATGTATGGATATAAATAGGAGTAGAAGTATTGGGGAAAGGCAGTTCATTAACATTGCTTACATTAGAACACTTCCATTTACTTTCACAAATATTTACAAGTGTATTTAGTATAAGCTACAAGCTGCTAGCTGCTAGCTATAAGTTGTAATCTTCCTACATAGTGGATTGGTGGACTCAATTCCACCCGCGGTTTTTACCCTCTTTTGGGGTTTTCCGCGTCACCATTTCTTGGTGTCTTGCTTTCTTTGCATTCTCTTTAATTCCTAGCTATATCTTTTTGTTTGTAGCTGCATCTCCATTAGCTGTAGATCCTCAGCTAAGTTCTGCCTGATCAGAATTTGGCATAAACAGTTTGGCGCCCACCGTGGGGCTCTACAGCTAAACTCTCATCAAAATCCCAAAAGAAACACTTCAACCCAACTTTGAAATGGCTGACGATTCTGCTGAGGCAATGAAAGCGGCTTTGCTGAAGGCTCAGGAGGACCTTCACCGCACTCAATCTGAGGCCCAGCAGACCATTGACAGCCTCAGAAAAGATTGGATTCTGTCAAAAGTAACAAAACACCCAAACAGCGTATCCGGAACATAATTCCTAAGGTCTGATCTCGAAGATTCCGAGGCCAGCGAAGGTGAAGATGGAGCAGCTAGATCCGACGATGAAGCAGATGAAGCTGATCCCACAGCCAGGAAAATGGCGCTCCTAGAATCTCAGAACAGGAAAATACTTCGCATGCTGACGAAGCTACCTGGAGCACCTACCCCTGTGGCTGAAGAATCTCCTGATGGCTACGCCCAATCCCCCTTCGTGGAAGAAATCGCAAGAGCCAGGATTCCCAAAAAGATCAACGTGACCCAGCCTCACAAGCTGTATGATGGAGCTGCGGATCCCTATGACCATGTGGCTCAATATAAACAGAAGATGTGGACTCTGTCCATTCCTGAGCATCTGCTAGAAGCCACCATGTGCAAGTCCTTCGGGGCCACCCTATCTGGACCTGCTTTACAATGGCTGATAAGTCTTAAGCCAGGTAGCATTCAAAATTTTGCTGCTTTAATTAACAAGTTTTATATGCAGTTTGCAAGCAGCAGAATCCTAGAGAAGCACACCGGCGACTATACCGCATCACCCAGAAAGCCAATGAAGCTGTGAGGCAGTACCTGATCGATTCAACAAGGAAATGATCTCTGTCAAGAACCTGGATGTTCCCACAGCTATCGAAGCATTCAGGAGAGGACTAACCTATAAATCTAGATGTATTATGAATTGACCAGGTACCCATGTGGCACATTCGAAGAGGTCAGGGCCAGAGCTATGGCTGAGATACGTGTCGAGGAGGACGAGGCGTCCAGGTACGTAAGCGAGCCTAGCTATGATCGGAAATCCCAGAACCAGAAGAAGACTGATTGGCGCCATCAACCATATCAGAAGCGCGAAAGTAATAACGTAGCCAGCAAGGCCACAGGTAAATCGTCTAACAATGATTACCCTTCCATTGCTTCCTACTGTTTTAACGTGGATGCAGGAGGCGTAGTAAACGCATTAGAAAAGCTGGGAACCACATTAGGTGGCCTCGCAAAAACGACAGACCAGACAGCGAGAAGGACACCACCAAGTGGTGTAGCTACCATGGCGACCATGGCCATCGAACAGAAGAATGCAATGCTCTCAAAAAGGAGGTGGCATGGCTGCTCAAGAAGGGCTATCTCGAGCACTTGATGGGGAAAAAGGGGCAGCAAGAAGATAAAGCTGGCCCCAGCCAGCAACAGCCTCTCCGCCACCTGAGCCCCTGCACGATAAGGTAATCAATTCTATCTCTGGAGGTTCAGAAATATGTGGACTAACATACTCTGCAGCCAAGAGATTTGCTCGAGAAGGTTCCAAAATGCACCTAGCCCGCTGAGGAGTGCTGAAGAGAAAAAGCTCAGAAGCATGACCATCAGCTTCGACGAAGAAGATGGAGATGAAGAAGCTGATAATCATGACGGCCTCGTCGTGTCTCTCACCGTCAGCAATTGCCTCATGAAGCGAGTCCTGATAGACAATGGCAGCTCAGCTAATATCATTTTCAAAAGTGCTCTAGAAAGCATGGGGCTGCAGGAAGCTGATATCCTCAGGAAAGCAACCGTTCTGTTCGGGTTCAATGGCGAGCCAGCTACAACGCTCGGAGAAATCGTATTGCCCACCTATGCAAAAGGAGTCAACCTCCAAACCAGGTTCAATGTGGTAGATTGTCCCTCAGCATACAACATCATAATGGGGACACCATGGATCCACAAAATGCGAGCTGTACCTTCCACCTATCACCAGACTATTAAATTCCCTACCAAGTGGGGAGTACAAGAAATCAGGGGCGATCGCAAGCTGGCTAGGGAATGCTATAGCATATCTCTAAAAGCAAAAAAGGAATCTATCTAGCAATTACAGCAAGGTCCAGCGCCAGCCAAGCCAACAGATCAAGATGTAGATGAAGTGGCGTTGGACCCAGCAAAGCCAGAGCAGACCGTGCAGATTGGGGCATCCCTGCCAGCTGAGGAGAAGCAGCAGATTGTTGAGTTCTTAAAGAAAAATATAAGCTGTTTTCGCATGGAGCCATGAAGACCTGGTAGGCATTGAGCCTGACATCATCACCCATAAGCTAAACGTCGATCCCAACTCAAAGCCCGTGAAGCAGAAAAGAAGGAAGTTTGCTCCAGAAAGAAACATGATAGTCAACGAAGAGGTGGACAAGCTACTCAAAGCTGGCAAAATCCGAGAAGTCAAATATCCCGATTGGCTAGCTAACGTGGTGGTTGTTGGAAAGAAAAATGGCAAATGGCGGGTGTGCATCGATTTTACAGATCTCAATAAGGCGTGCCCTAAAGATCCATTCCCTGCCACATATTGATGCATATGGACGCTACAGCTGGCCATGAAAGGCTAACTTCCTAGATGCTACTCAGGTTACAATCAGATACTAATGGATCCTGCAGACCAAGAAAAGACCGCCTTCATGACTGAAAGAGGCATCTATTGCTACAAGGTAATGCCCTTTGGGCTAAAAAATGCGGGTGCCACCTACCAGCGGCTAGTCAACAAGATGTTCGAGAAGCAGCTGGGGGACACGATGGAAGTCTATATAGATGACATGCTGGTCAAAACAAAGAAAGCAGAGGATCATGTGGACCACCTGCAAGAAACCTTTGAAGTCTTAAAGAAGTATGGGATGAACTCAATCCTAGCAAGTGTTCCTTCGGTGTCCCAGCAGGCAAGTTTTTGGGCTACATAGTCACCCAGCGAGGAATAGAAGCCAATCCCAGCCAAGTGCAAGCACTAATCAACATCAGTCACCACGAAACCTGAAAGAGGTCCAGAAGCTGACAGGAAGGGTAGCTGCACTGAACAGATTCATATCCAGATCATCCGACAAGTGCCACTTGTTTTACAACGTGCTAAAAAAAGAAAAGGATTCAATTGGACAGATGAGATGAAGCTGCATTGCAGGATCTGAAGGCCTACCTGGCTCAACCTCCCCTCTATCAAAGCCATCCACAGGAGAGACTCTCCAGCTGTATCTAGCTGTCAGCAACAAGCGGTAAGTGCGGTACTAGCCAGGGAAGCTGAAAATCAACAACTCCCAGTTTATTACGTTAGCAAATCCTTGCTGGATGCTGAAACCAGGTACACATCACTTGAAAAGTTAGTATTAGCTTTATATATGGCATCTCGTAAGCTGAGGCACTATTTTGAGTCTCACCCCATTCATGTTATGACTAATTACCCCATCAAAGCAGTATTACGAAAACCTGAGCATTCAGGGAGAATGGCCAAA
This sequence comes from Beta vulgaris subsp. vulgaris, assembly GCF_026745355.1. Classification (NCBI taxonomy): domain Eukaryota; kingdom Viridiplantae; phylum Streptophyta; class Magnoliopsida; order Caryophyllales; family Amaranthaceae; genus Beta; species Beta vulgaris. Next base: position 10,429,241 of record NC_079209.1, read on the forward strand.
TGGGCCATATCCCTGAGTGCACATGACATTAGGTATCTACCCAGGACAGCTATAAAATCGCAAGCCCTAGCTGACTTTGTGGCAGACTTTAGCCCTGACTTAGCTGCTACCGCTGAAGAAGAAGCGGCCATGTTAACAAAGTAGGTAAATCAGGCTCATGGCAGCTGTATGTAGATGGATCTTCAAACTTCAGAGGAGCAGGTCTAGGTATAGTGCTAAAGTCGCCACAAGGGGACATGATAGTACGCGCTATCTGCTGCGATTTTAAAGCTACCAACAATGAAGCTGAATATGAGGCCTTAATAGCAGGTATGACACTAGCACATGATTTAAAAGCTAACAGTTTGCGTGTCTTCAGTGATTCGTTGCTAATAGTAAGCCAGGTAAATGGAGAGTACGCAGCTAAAGATTCTAAAATGGCCTCTTACCTAGAGCTAGCCAAAGACAAAGCCAAGTTATTCGAAGAGTTCAGCATAAAGCAGATCCCAAGGGACCAGAAACCAAGGCAGACGCCCTAGCTAACCTCGGATCAGCACTCAGAAAATGCGATTTCAAATCAATACCTATAGCCCACCTAGCTGAGCCAGCTATCAGCAAAGAAGTAAACATGGTGCGATCAGATGACAACCAGGCAGGAAGCACCAGCTGGACCCAGCCAATCATCGATTTTCTGGAGAGGGGCATCTTGCCAGAAGATAAGCTGGAAGCTAGGAAGCTGCGAATGAAAGCCACAAGATATCATGTTATTTCCGGCACTCTATTCAAAAGAGCTTGCGCCAGCTACGATCTATTACAAAGGTGCTTAGACAAAGACCAATGGGAGCCCACCCTCAAGGAGTTCCACGAAGGGAATGTGGGTCTCATGCAGCTGGAAGAAGCTTATCAAACAAAATCCTAGCATACGGGTATTATTGGCCAACCATGCGTGCTGATGCTAAGAAGTATGTGCAAAAATGCGAAAGCTGCCAAAAAACGCAGGCATGACACATCAGCCAGCTGAGATATTGCACCCCACCTTAACACCCTGGCCTTTCATGAGGTGGGGCATGGACATTGTGGGGAAATTGCCTGTAGCTCCAGGGCAAAAAGTTTTCATGTTAGCACTCACGGACTACTTCTCTAAATGGATCGAAGCTGGGCATTCCAGCAGGTGAGAGATAAAGAAGTAATATCCTTTTTGCATACTAACATTATTTGCAGATTCGGAGTACCCAGCGAAATCATTTGTGATAATGGATCACAATTCATAAGTGACAAGACAAGGCAATTCTGTCACGAATGGAACATCAGCTTGATAACTTCCACACCTAGATATCCGCAAGCTAACGGACAAGCTGAGTCCAGCAATAAAGTAATTATCAAGGCATTAAGAGGCGCCTAAAAGCTAAGAAGGAAGATGGGTAGAAGAACTACCTAAGGTGCTGTGGGCAAACAGAACAACACCAAGAGGCGCCACAGGAAGAACTCCTTTTTCACTTGTGTATGGATGCGAGGCGGTACTACCTGCGGAAGTAGCTGTCCCAACAGCTAGATATGGATTGATAACTCCTGAAGCCAACGACAAAGAGCTTGGCTACGACCTAGATTCCATCGAAGAATTGCGAGATAATGCATTAGTGCGAATGGCTGCACAACAACAAATAGTGGCTCGTAGCTTCAACAAGAATGTCAAAGCTAAAGTATTCAAGGTAGGAGATTGGGTTCTAAGGAAAGTTTTTCAGAATACCCAAGAAGTCAACGCTCAAAGCAGTAATCTGTCTAACGACTTAAGTATTCTGTGCTCGTAGCAGCAAGCCATCTAAAGCCCACTTCATGCGCAGGTAAACGCAAGGGGTCGCAGCATCCAGGTGGATAGCTGGAATCTCGAGATCCAGCTATAAGGTCGTAGCACCAGCATCAAGCAGCTAAGGGTTAGTTCACCCAAACTTAGCTGAGTGGTCGTAGCACCAAGCAAACGGGCCCAAACTAAGTCGAACAACACTTACCCCAGGTAAATATGTTGTTCTAATACCTAAGATCGAAAAGCATGCATGTAACTTAAGTACTCGTCAAAGTATCAATAGCTAAGATCAAAAGGCAAAGACATAAGTTCAAACGATTAAATTGCTGAAAGAAAATATGTTCTTACAAAAACGCATTGCCCCCATAGGCAATGGTAAAAGTTTCCAAGCTAATTAAAACTAAATTGTTCCAAAAGAAAAACTGATGAAAGCATTGAAAAAAAAAAACTAAGAGATCACGCTGGCATCATCGCCAGCAACCTTGTCCTTGTCACCAAGAACAACACCTTCTGGATGGTTAAGAGAAGGAGGAGATTCAGCTGTAGACTTCTCCGAGTCATTTGTTTTGCCACCTGTAGCTAAAGCTTCCAGAGCGGTCATAGAATCCAGCTTGAGGAATCTGTCAATGTAGAAATTGACACCCTTGTCATCTAGCTTCTTGAACTTAATCAGGAAAGCTAGCTTCGCAGTTTCGATAATTTTTGCTTCAGCTTGGATGTCTAAAGCCCTCTCCTCAGCTTCTCTTACAGCTGCAGCCAGGCGTGCATTTTCCTCTCCGCCTCAGCTATCTTCTCATCTTTTTCCAGCCTCTCTTTCTCCATCAATTTTTGCTCAGCAGCTAACTTGCTCTCAGCATCCAGCCGGGACTGTTTCTCCCTCTCCAGCTTAGCTTGGTGGCTCAAATTGTCCTTTTGCAGACGAGCCACCTTATCCTGAAGGGTAGCAACAGTCCGCAAGCTGTCCCTGGCAGCTATGCAACTCTGGGAAAGCTGGCGAAGCAAAAAAATCATAAGTATAAGCGCTTAATCATTTTCTTGATTTAAATAGGTCAAAAGATGTTACTAACCTGTAGGGATAGCTGGACAGCATGGTTCAGGATGACCTCAGGGTCCTGTCCCTTTAACCTCTTTTGTGCAGCTGGGAATACGAGCTTGTCAGCTGCAGGCCAGATCCCACCTTCTAGACCTTCTTCAGCTAGAAAGTCAGCAGGAAAGCTCACAAGGACCTCATCCCTAGGAGAATCGTCGTGATGTCAATGGTGGTTGGGATGGAGGATGAGCGTAGGTTCTTGCGAGGAACTCTTTCAATCTGAGACTGCCCAGAAGAAGCAGCTGACTCTTCCTTTCTTGAGCCTGTCCATTGCATCTTCGTCAGATAAGTTACTGGATCTTGCTGGAGCTGCATGAATGAGAAAAGTTAGTTGGCCTAATATCTAAGAGTAGTGAGCAAAGTATAAGCCGCACCAAAAATCAAAATTACCTGTCGACATCGAGTTAGTGCGAGAAGATGCTCTGAAATCTAAGGGTAGAACCTCGGTAGGAGCTGCGAAGGTGCGTTCCTCAACAGGAAACTTGAGCAATTCAGGTAACTCTCAGCTTGTTCAGGAATCTGGGAGTAATAGGGCCAAGACCTGCAAGGAAACAAGGTAAGAACCTAGTTAATTCATTTTTAGAAACAAAGCACAAAGGAACAGTTAGGTACCTTTAGTAGACCAACCCCCAACTAGAGGGCCCCAGCTTCGCCCAGCGAATCTTTCACTACAAAAAATACCTAGTTTTCCAAATAGAGTCTGATGCAATTGTACCTTCTATTAATGGAGGAAAGGGAGCTTTAGCCCTAAGAGTGATGAAACCCTTACCCTGTTTTCTAACGCTATAGGCAGTCAGTAGTTCGTTTAAAGAGAAAGGATTATGCCATGTCTTAGTTAGGGCTTCTAAAGTTAGGCAGGTTTTCCAAAAAGCTGGCATCAGCTGGCCAGGGGAAAGGTGCAAAACCTCCATGAAAGATCTAGTGAGGGGTGAAAAGGTGTAATTGTATCCTAGGTAAAAGGGTGTTCATAATAACAATGTAATCTTCGGGCAGGTTTCGGGCCTGCATGTGGGAGTAGGAGGATAATCTGAGCATTTTCAGGGAAGCCCCCAGGACCTTAAGCACCTCGATATCTCTCTCAGTGACAGATGAAGCAACGTCATCTATGGCTCTGCCCATTAGAAAGGAAGAAAAATCTACAGAATTCTTGAGGAAGAAAGAAAGAGAAAGAACTTTACCTGAGAAGGAGACGAAGTCGCTAGAAAATAAAGTGAAGTTCAAAGAAGGAGGAGAGTCCTTTAAATACTGGTAGCTCAACGGTAGTTTGGGCTAACGGATAAAAATTTATTGATGCGTGAAAATTATCTTTTAGCTGTTGATAAGTAATCATTAATCTGATGAATTTTTTCTTTCCCCAAGAAAATTATCTTTTCAGCGGATTAAAAGGATTTATCTTCTAGGGTAAAAGTTATTATCTTCACACGTTTTAATTCCTCAGATTAAGAGATAAAATTTTGAAATACCAGTTTGTTTAAATCTTAAGTCCTTTTGCTAACAGTTTGTTTTTGATTGGTAACTTGCGATTTTAACTCAGTTGCGCCTAGGTTGGCATCACAAGTTAGGGGCAATTGTTATGTCCTAAAAATTTGCTAAGCTGAATTGCAGGATATACATCCGTCCCAGCTAGAAGTTATCAGGTAGCAGCTACAGCAAGCAGGAACGAAGGGAGTTGAATAAATTGATTCAAAGAGCATTGGATACTGATCAAGACAAGTCAATAATGCTGTTGCGCCTACAAAATAGGGTTGACAAAGTCATTAAGCAGAAGTGGAGATACTCCTTGATTTAGGAGATCATGGCATCATATTAGGAGATTAGTTATGCAACGTAAACATGTAAAGCAACGTTACAATAAATGTATGGATATAAATAGGAGTAGAAGTATTGGGGAAAAGGCAGTTCATGAACATTGCTTACATTAGAACACTTCCATTTACTTTCACAAATATTTACAAGTGTATTCAGTATAAACTACAAGCTGCTAGCTGCTAGCTATAAGTTGTAATCTTCCTATATAGTGGATTGGTGAACTCAATTCCACCCGCGGTTTTTACCCTTTTCTTGGGGTTTTCCGCGTCACCATTTCTTGGTGTCTTCGCCTTTGCTTTGCATTCTCTTTCAATTCCATAGCTAGTATCTTTTATTGTTTGTAGCTGCATCTCCATTAGCTGTAGATCCTCAGCTAAGTTCTGCCTGATCAGAATTTGGCATAAACAATAGTCTCTACTCCTCTTAATACATCACAAGAGGACTATCCTTCTCTCTCACACCCAACTAGGCTCCTCAACGATATTTTTATGCATAAACTACCTCTATCGATGCATGCTTCCCCAAATTCGGTGTGAGATGCTCCTGCTCCATCTATCACCACTCATACATCTTTTCTTTGATAAGCAAGTTTGCGGCTAGAAGGTTGCTTCAGCAACCAAATAATACTGCTCGTGTTCATCCGCTAATTGAAGTTGATATTCCAAATCAAAATGCTTGGTCTCGCCCTGCTTCTTCAACTTTGCAAAATCCAAATCGATCATTAGTAGAACATGATCCACCTAATACACCAGTTTAAGGTTTTCCTAAGCAGACTCATCTTGTTCATCATCCTCGTTCACACCGGCCTTCAAAACGCTTATCAACGTCTCAATTGAACGGGTCCATTGTGTAGATAATAGTCCTCTTCAAGATGTTATCTACACAGGTTGGTTTATGAAAAATAAGTAGAATACAACTCCAGACTTGGGAAACAAAAGGGGCTTTTAATATCCGAAAAATGGTTGAAGGAGTTACTAAACTTTAACCGAAGTCTATTACTGATGTTCAGATGGCTTTGGATATAGGAGTGGAACCATTTGAAGATTCTCTTCTATCCCTATTAGAAAGCGAGTGCATTCGCATGAAGATATACCTCTGCTAACAGTAGCAAAAAATCAAAGAATCTTAAAAAATTCCTCTACTGCGTGTCTGCGTCAATGTGTTCAGTTTCATCACTTGTTGGTATGGATTGTGATGCTCATTGTTCGTTGATTTTGACCCTGTTTCCCCCTGATGATTTGGATGGCCCTTCACAGCCAACCATGGACCCATGAAGTTTATTTCTTGGAATTGTAGGGGACAAAATAAGCATGATTCTCCTAAAATTCCTTATGTTAAGTTGCTCAATTCAATTAATCAACCTATGTTCTCGCTTCTTAGTGAATCAAAAATGAAATATTTAGATGCTCTAAAAAGTTGTAGATTCTCTCTCGCTCCGTCTTTTGTGATTAGCATTGATGCCTTAGGGTCTAAAGGGGGTTTATTAGTTGTTAGTTGGAGTAATCTTCCTATTACATGTATATTTGTCTCTCCCAACTTCATAGTTTGTAAGGTTAAGAAAATCACTAATATGGAATGATATATTATCTTTGTTTATGGAGCTCTTGTTTTCAACATAGAGAAGAAGTTTGGGATTAACTAAAGCAAGTTATTGCTTCCTTGGATATTTATTTGATTATTAGAGCTTTTAACCAATTAGATAAGTATCAAGTATGGGGACTATTATATGTGTAACTATGGATATCACAAGTGGAAAAAACCCTATATGTCACTTAGTAGCAGATGCAGGTTTTGTAAAACCGCATCCGAAAATCAACCAAAAAATATGAAGAAAATTTGACAAACAAAATCTGGTGCGGTTTTTCATGAGCCTGATGCAGTTCATGGACCGCATCCGAAAACCGTGCCATAAACTAACCCAATAATATGCGCAGCCCAATTACTTAAACGGCCCAAATTCCACCTAAAAGGGCGACCCATTCTCTTGTCTTTTTCCTCTATTCATTTCCTCAAACCCTACCTCCCTCAAACGCAGCCCCCATCCCCCCCCTCTCTCTCTTCCTCAAACCCTAACTCCTTCACAGACCAAATTCCTACTCACCTCTCTCCCTCATTTCTACTCTTCCCTCACAAAACGAAGGGAATCGAAGATACAAGTGAATTAAGAGCGAAGAAGATCGAAAAAGAAGGGTGAAAAAGAAGAAGAAGTCAGATTCTTTGGAGATCGAAATGACGAGCGAAATGAAGAATCGAAGATACAAAAGAAATTGGTTTGTTTGAGTTTTCATGGGATTTAGTTTTAGGTTTTTTTTCGTTAATTTTAGATTTTGTTTTTAGATCTGGTTTGGTTTAGGTTTTTATTTCGTTTTTCATTTTAGAATCCATTTTCGTTTCGTTCTTTTAGGTTTCATTTTCGTTTGATTTTTTTAATTTGTTCGATTCTTAATTTTCGTTTTATTTGTGTAGTTCTTCATTGGCTTCATTTTTTTGTTCGATTCTTAATCTTCGTTGGCTTCATTTTTTTGTTCGATCCTTTATGTCGTAGGCTTCATTTTCGTTTCATTTTTGTGTTTTTTAGTTCTTCGTTTTCTAATTTTCGGTATTATTTCGTATATGAATTTTTTTCTAATTTTCGTTTTTAATTCCTTCGTTTACTAATTTTAGTGTTTCGATCTAATTTTCGATTTCCTTTCAAGTATTTCGTGAGCAAACTGAAATTTTCGAGTAATTAGTATTGTTGCAATTTTCGTATAATGAGGTTTTAGATCTAATTTTCGTTTTGTTTTTATATATAATTCATTATTGTCGATTATTTTAGGATTTAGTTCTTAATTTTCGTATAGTCTCAATGTTAGGTTTGTAATATTCTGTATATATGTTAAATTTTTATTTTCGTATGTTTCTGTAATTTTTTTTATTTATATCATAATGTTATATCTATGTATAAATTATTATTTATATGTATTTTTTATAATTTTGTTTCTGTATAATTGATTATTGTTGTATATATATATATATATATATATATATATATATATATATATATATATATATATATATATATATATATATATGTTTGGTTTGGTATATTTGGTTTGGTACATTGCGCCAAAAAAGCACCAAAACTTGAGGATTAGTGCAGACCTACAGCTTGCAGGTCTGCATTTTTTTTATACACCATTTTACCAAATCTGATGCGGTTCTAATGTAAAACCGCATCAGATTGTTCCCATAATCTGATGCGGTTTTCTCCATGAACCGCATCATATTATCTTTTCTAATGCGGTTTTGGACCGCATCAGATTCTGTTAGAGAGCTGCTGCGACCCCACCTGATGCGGACCAAAACCGCATCTAAAAGGCTAGTTTTGACCGCATCAGGTGGGGCTTTTTTCCAGTAGTGAATGTATCTTGTGGGAAACCGGACGATACTTCCAAGCAGGTGGTAATATGCTTTCCTACAAGAATTTTACCGACCAACTAGGATAAACAAGGTTCACAGTAAACTCTTGTGAGATAAGAAGAAGTAACTACGGAGTTTGGTTGATGACAAATTACATACACTATATTGTGTTTGAAGGTTGTATTTTACAATAAACAAGGATAAATCTAGAAATAAATCTCCTTAAGCAACTATAAATGTTATCAAACCTCATTCAATATGTGACATCTTTTTATATACAGATTGGGAAAGATGTACAAAAGAAAAGATTGAAATCATGCATCATTTCACGCCAAGAGGAATACATCATTTTACGAAACATGTCTCGTTAGTATGGTTCGAGCGCACAAAACTTCCTGACAATCAAAATATTTCTAGAGGCAATGGTGTGGGACACCTGTGCGCGGCACGCAGCTACCTACGTGTTACGCATTAGCCCTTCTTCGTGTTTCCTTCTTTCTCACTACGTTTCAATAAAATAGACGAAATGCCTTTAATGACTAATGGTGTCAAGTTTTTGTTAGTCATTAATCCTAATTAACCCCTCTACTCCTAACATCCTTAACGTTAACCCTAACCACCCAACCACCACATGCCCCTCTCTACCCTCCGCCACAAGCACCCCGACCCTCGCAGTCGACTCCCCCCTCCACCCCACTAACCCCCTCCCCCTCTACCCTCCCCCGCATCCCCCCTTCTCCGCAGCACCCCCACCCTTTCCCCCTCTCTCTTTGTCCTCCCCCTACAGCACCCCACCCCTTCCTCCACCCCCACAGCCACCCCGTCCCCCATCCCTCTTCTTCTCCTGCTCGCCCTCCTCCCCTACTTCTCTCCTTTCGCGTTTCTCCTTTTCTCATATCTCCCTCGTTGTGCCTTTATGCTCATCGGAATAAAACTGGCCACTAGCCTCAACGGAAACCCGACAGAGCTTCACGCCCAGTCCTAGTCGTGGTTTCATCATTGCTTGTACGCCATTCTCCTCAGCTTTCCTTACCTCTAATGTCTTTAATTAGGGGGGGGGGGCTCCTGGCTACGAGGGGTGTAGGAGGAGTGGCTGCGGTAGTAGGGGAAGGGGGCTGTGGGGGGAGGAGTGGGGGTGTTCGTGGGGGAAGCGGGGGGGGGGGGTGTTGGTGATTAGGGTTAGGTTAGGTGTTAGGGTTTTTGGGGTTAGGATCATGGTTAGAGGGTTTAATTTGGGTTAGAGGGGTAAATTAGGGTTAATGACTAACAAAAACTTGAAACCTTAGTTATTAAGGGCATTTCATGTATTTTATTAAAATATCAAGGTGACCCGGTGCATTTATAAAACAATAGGGATACCCCATGAAATTTTGCAATACCACAGGAATACCTAGTGAAAAAATCGTATTATAAATATAATGCTTTAGAGTTCGTCCACTTGCAAACAATATAAAACAACTAAATTTTTGCATAAATGAAAATGTCTTTGAGATTGAATTCCCACTTAGTATAAGATGCTTTACAAGATTTCAATTGAAGTGACTGACTAAGCAATGAATCACTCAATTATATGAAATATTGAAGATGTTACACACATAAGCTTATATAAGCACATATGTAAAAAGTAACTCTTTTAATGGCCTTGATCAGTCCATATCTGATTCATAAGTGTTCCAAGCCAAGCCCAAACATGGTGAAGCGGCCAAACTTCTTACTTACATAGGTAAACCTTAATTAACATGCTCCTACAACATGAGCACCTCATCAAAGGTTTATTAAGACATCAAAATCATCCTCTAACATTGTCGAAACAAGCACTCACCTTAGGATGTATCTCTTTGAGTGCTACAAGCCATAAATTAAGTTTGATCCTCATTGATTTCAAGATCTTGCATTTCACAAGAAGTGAATTGAGTTTTCTCCACTTGTGACTTATACATGGGCTTTATTCCCATCCCTTTTGATGTTTTGTACACCATTTACGGATCCGCTAGGTTCACATCAGACCGTACAATAGTAACGACTCCATCATGGATCATCTCACGCACATATTTGTGCCTCACACCAATGTGTCGAGATTTGCCGTTATACACTTGGCTATAAGACTTTGAAATGGTGGAAGCATTATCAAAATGAATAGCAATAGATGACATGGGTTTAGGCCATATATCCACCCCGCTCATCGAATTCCTTAGTCATTCCGCCTTTTTACAAGATGAGGCTAATGCTATGAATTCTGATGCCATAGTTGAATCAATATTACATGTTTGTTTCTTAGATGTCCAAGATATGGCACCTGCTCCAAGAAGAAACATCCAACCACTAGTAGACGAATAGTCTTCCCTGTTGGTTATCCAACTAGCATCCAAGTAACCTTCTAACACTGAAGGATCTCCTGTAAATGTCAGACTAAAATGAATTTTATTCAAATATCTTAATACTCGCCTTAAGGTTTGCCAATGTTTCATACTAGGATTACTAGTAAACCTATTTAGCTTGCCAACCGCGAATATTATATTCAATTGAGTACTAGCCATAACATACATTAAGCATACAATTAAATTAGTATAATCCCATTGAGAAATTCGATTACCACTATTCAGAAACAAACTTGTAAAAATTCCCGCTATAGTCGGTTTTCAAGATGCTTGTACTGAGTCTCAAACCATTTAGCAGGTACATAGTCTTACGATAGGGTGAACGGATTAGTTCTAAATTCTATTTAGATTTGGTACTGCATTAGTGGAATTCCTAGAGTCTAGGGGGCTTTGTTTGCTTTCTTCAGGGACTTTTTTTACTTTGTAGGCAATGATTCTATTCAACATATTTCTATTTCTTCTGATTCTTCTCTTTTTGAACTTTGGCATCAACGTCTTGGTCATTCTTCTGAGAACATTGTAAAATTACATCCTCCTCTTTGCAATTACAAGGGCCGTTTGCATCCTAACTATGAAATTTGCTTTCGTTCCAAACATACTAGATATAAATTTTCTTCTAGTGACAATAAAGCGTCTAGAATTTTTGAGAAAATTCATTGTGATTTGTGGGGCCTTATCCGCATCACTAGTGGAAAAAACCTTATATGACACTTAATAACAAACGCGGTTTTTGTAAAATCGCCTCTGAAAATCAACATTAAAATTGGGAGAAAAAGTTGGGAGTACAATCTGATGCAGTCCTCTTGTGGACCGCATCAGATTAAAAAAACTGATGCGATTTGGTGGACCGCATCAAATTGTCTTATTTTTTAAAACATCTGCATGGCCCATTTCTCCTCGTGGCCTATTTCTCCTTAACCGCAGCCCAACCCCTCCCTTATAACCCTATCCCAGTCACGCCACTCCCTTATAACCCCAACCCTAAAAAATCAAATCTTCTCTCCTCTCTCCCAACTGAACGACACCCTTCTCTCTTTCCTCCCTACTTCCTTCTCCCTTCTCCTTCCACAATGAACCACCACCACCGCTTTCACTTCTCCTTCCATAACGAACCACCACCACCGCTTTCACTTCTCCTTTCTTCGACATTGTTACGAACCAGCACCACGACGACGACATTTGCTTCCTTTCTTCATCGCTTCAATGACGACACGAACCACCACCACCGCTTCGTCCTTTAATTTTTTCGACACATCCTTTCTTCGTCGCTTCAACGAACCACCACGGCTTCACTACCTTCGCACGACGACACGAAGGGACGACACAAAGAGACGAAAATGAAGAGACGAAGATGATGAATGTAATTTCGCATGTGATTTAGGGTTTAGATTTTTTACTTTGTTTGATTTTTTTTTATTTTTTTCGATTTTTCAGTTTCAATTTGTATTGTTCAACATTTTTAATTTTATGTATAGTTTTTTTATTCAATTTTAATTTTAATTTTGTTGCCAATTAATTTCGTTATTATATATGTATAGATTCGTATAATATTTTGTTTCCAATTTTTTGTCTTTAGGCAGTTTGTATAATATTTGCTATTTATTAATTTATTTTCTCTGGATTTTTTGTAATTTAGTTTGCGAAATTTTTGTAATTTAGTTTGTATAATCAGTTTGTATGCTTGAGTTTTGGTTTTGGTTTTGGTTCATCCTGCTTATGGGTGTGGCGCTGCGTGATATTTTTTTCAATTTTGTGAGGACCAAAACTGATGCGGTTCTTAAAGAAAACTGCATAAGTTAATCACATTAAATGATGCGATTTTCCTTAAGAACCGCATCAGTAAATCATTTAGTGATCCAGTTTTGGACCGGATCAGTAAATAAATGAGATCTGCCGCGAGCCCACCTGATAGGGACCAAAAACGTATCCATAAGCCTGATTTTGACTGCATCGGATGGGCTTTTTTCCACTAGTGCATATTTCTTGTAGTGGTACTCGTTATTTCTTGACTATTGTTGATAATTATTCTAGAGCTGTTTGGACATATCTTTTGGTTGATAAAATGGAATTATTTTCTATATTCTCGTCTTTTGTGGCTATGGTTCAACGAAAATACTCTCAATCTATTAAAATTGTTCAAAGTGATAATGGCACTGAATTTCGCTGCTTACTTGACTATTTTAATGCTTCTGGTATCTTGTTTTAAACTTCTTGTGTGGGAACTCCATAACAAAGAACGCAAACACCAACACATTCTCAATGTTGCCCGTGCCATTAGATTTTAAGCCCATTTGCCTATTTAATTTTAGGGGGATTGTGTTCGTGCTCCCTCTCATTTAATAAATCAAACTCCGTCTTTGTTGCTCATCAAAGGCAAATCTCGTTTTGAATATTTGTTTGGTCGTGTTCCTTTCTATGATGCTATTCGTATTCTTAGGTGTCTTGCTTATGCTCATAATAAAAAAAAACAAAGGGTGACCAGTTTGCTAGTCGTACTCACAAATGTGTTTTTGTTAGGTATCCATTTGGTCAAAAGGGGTGGAAACTATATGATATTGAGACTAAAGAGTTTTTCGTTTCTCGCAACGTAAAATTTGATGAGCATACTTTTCCTTTTCTCCATCCTACTGACACTCACATTTCATCCGATCCTGTGCTTACCTCCTCTCAAGATATTCATAGTGATTTTGCTAACTACATTTCCTCATCACACCCTGTACCTAATCCTCCACAAAATTGCCCACCCACGCCTAATCACCACAAATTCACCTCCCCACGCCCACTCACCACACTATAACTCACCTACACCTTCTCTATCCTCAAATACCCCTCCCAGCACTCCACAATCCAATCCCCTCCCTAGTCCAACCCAAACTGTCCCTCCTTCCCCTATTTATTCTTCTCCGTCTAGGCCATCTCCTATGTATGGCCCCATCTCCAGCCCACCATCTTCTCCAACGCCCCCTTATTTCTCTTCTCCTTCTGGCCCATCTTCCGGCCCACCTTCACCCATCTCCCAGTCTGACCCAGTTTCTCACTTAGCACAGGCTTAGCTTCCACCTATGATTCGCCTTCCCCTATTTCATCGTCGCCTCGACCCACTTCCCCTTCCAGTCCAATTTCCTCTTCTCCTTCGATCTCTCCTCCTCCGGAGCCCTCCTTCGAGGCTGTGGGCCGTAGTTAGCGTACCAAAGTACCTTCTATTCGTCTCCGGGATTATATTACTAATACTATTATTGCTCCAAGTGTTTCTTCATTCCTTCCTTTTTCCGGTTCATGTTTTTCTTCAGGTACTCCTTACCCCTTAGCACATTATATTAATTGTGACAATTTCTCTGAAAATTATAGAAAATTTCTTGCAGCTCTTATTTCACAGCAGGAACCGAGTTCGTTGAAGTAGGCTATGAAGGATGCAAGTTGGAGAGATTCTATGGAAATTGAAATTTAGGCTCTTGAGGCTAATGATGCTTGGACTTTGGAGCCTCTTCCTCTGGATAAACAGGCTGTGGGAAGTCAATGGGTGTATCGTATCAAGTATCATTATGATAGTCAAGTTGAGCGTCTTAAATCTCGCTTGGCTATTTTTGGTAATCATCACCAGGATGGCATTAACTATAATGAGGCTTTTGCCCCAGTTGCTAAAATGACCATCCTTCGTGCCTTCCTTCCTTCGTGCCTTCCTTGCCATTGCTGCCTTCAAGCATTGGGAATTTCATCATATGAATGTTCACAATGCCTTCTTACATAGGGATCTTGAGGAAGAGGTTTATATGAAACTTCCTCCTGGTTTTGCTCGGTCCAATCCTAATCTTGTGTGTCGGCTATGCAAGTCTTTGTATGGGCTCACACAGGCTCCTCGGTGTTGGTTTGCTAAGCTTGTCACTACCTTGAAAGGGTATGGCTTCTCTCAATCCTACTCTGATTACTCTTTGTTCACTTACACTCATGGTACTATTCAGCTCAATATCTTAGTGTATGTGGATGATCTTATTATTTCTGGTAACAACTCTGCTGCTATTTGATTGTTTCAAAATGAAGGATTTGGGTCCTCTTAAGTATTTTCTGGGCATTGAAGTTGCTCGTAGTACTTCTAGTTTGTTTTTGTGTTAACGAATTTACACCCTTAATATTATTTCTGATATTGGTTTGTTGGGTGCAAAGTCGTGCGGCTTTCCTATGGAGCGAAATCATCGTCTGAGTCATGATACTGGCGATTTGTTTGACGATCCAGAGCGGTATCGTCGATTTGTTGGGCGGCTCATCTATCTCGTTGTTACTCGTCCGAACCTTGCTTGTTCGGTCCATATCCTTTCATAATTTCTTCAGGCGCCTTGAGTGGCTCATTGGGAGGATGCGGTTCGTGTTGTTCGCTACTTGAAGAGCACTCCGGGTCATGGCATTTTACTTAGACCAGATAGTGATCTCACTCTTCAGAGCTGGTGTGACTCAGATTGTGCGGCTTGCCCTATCACCTGCCGCTCCTTGTTTGGTTGGCTTGTCTTCTTGGGCCATTCTCCTATTTCATGGAAGACCAAGAAGCAACATACGGTTTCTTTGTCTTCGGCGGAGACCGAGTATTGTTCGATGACAGCTATCACTTGCGAGCTTAAGTGGCGCAAGGGTTTACTATTGAGTCTTGGGGTTCATCATCCTAAGGTTATTCCTCTCTTCTGTGACAGTCAATTTACCCTTCATATTGCTCACAATCCCGTGTTTCATGAGTGCACGAAGCAGATTGAGGTTGATTATCATTTTGTTCGTGATGCCATCAAGGATGGATTGATTGCTCCTTCCTATGTTTCTATTACAGCTCAGTTGGCTAATATTTTCACTAAGGCTTTTGGCAAGTCTCAGTTTGATCTTCTCATGTCCAAATTGGGCATTTGTGCTCCTCATGCTCCAACTTGAGGGGCGGTGTTACCATACTTTAGGCATCTTTGAAATATTTTTGTTATATGCTTCCTTATCTTGTTAGGAAAGATATTATTCCCCTTGTATCTTCTCTTTCCAGAACTCTTGTAACCTATATTATCTCTTGAGTTTAATGAGAAATCCTAAACTTGATTGTGCCTCCTATCACTTTGTCAAAAGAGTATAATCGTTTTGGTAATCTGTACATGCACTTTAGCCTGTCTAGCCATTAAGTTATTATCAATTTGCTGATAGAAAATTAAATAAAAACACTAAATGACGGGATGGGGATAGAGAAGGAAGGGGATGATGTACATTTATGCGGGCTCACAGAGGGAGAGATGTTTGTAAGACAACGATTACTGATTACACACTACATAAGAGGATGAGGTTATAATCATGCATCGTGACAGCAAGGAATCATAAAGCCTTGCTTGGTAAAAAAAATGCCAACTGGGTTCATTCCCTTCGAAACCTTAAGAAACCCACAGAAATAGGGGAAGTTAGCACCCGGTTTTTGGAGCAATAAAACTCATTCTCTCTCTTTTCTTATTAGGTGGTTTATGATGCTTCATTTATTGTCGACATTATTACCCATGGTTTACATTAACTATGGACATGCATTGATGCATACAAGCTTATTGGATATTTGGATGTAATCCATGTCTCCATATTTATTTGGATTTTTAAACAAGAATAATACAAACTTTTGTCCGTTCTCTCGCAATAATACAAATTTTTTATTATTTTTTTAACAATACAAAATTTTGATCAAAATTCATCCAGCGAGACAATATCGATTGTTAACTTGTTGTAGACTTGTAGGAGGTAACAAGCTGATGTGGTTCAAGTGGGTGGCGGGTTGGGGGAGGAGGGAGAAAGAAGAAAGATCATTTTGTAAATTTTGTTTGACCTGTTTCACCGGCTACAAGTTAACTTGACCTATTGGAGGAATTTTGATGTAAAGTTTGTATTATTAAAAAATAATCAAAAGTTTGTATTATTACTAGAAAACGGTCAAAAGTTTATATTATTGTAGCTAAAAAATCCTATTTATTTTTGTGGTTGTGAGATAAGGGTATAGTCTCTTTTCAAGTCTAAATCCTAACTATTTCTAAGAAAGTAAAAATGCTAAGAGAAGCTGTTAACTCGAAAAGAATCGATATCTTACTGCGCATGTAAGTATCCAAGAGAAGCAATACAATACTATGTAATATGATTAGCTTCTTTGTCGATATGAGCTACTAAGAAAACGAAATGGTCATGGACACATTAACACAAACATATTTCCTAATAAAGTTAGAAAGGTAGGTAAAATATTGCTAAATTCAAAAAGATAAGTAGAATATTTTGTTTTCCTAATCTTTCTTCTCAACAATAAACGATTCTTAAAAAAAACAGCTACTACAAATATTAGAAATCAGTATAATATGTTGTATTATTGTTGAATTTTATTAGATTTGTCTCAATCTGAAAGTCAAAGTGAAAGAAAATAAATCGTGACTCCTCATTTTAGCAATTAATGATTATAATATATATGATGTCGTATTAATTAGTCTAGACGGGAGAAAAGGACAAATTAAAAGGCCTTGTCTAAAACCATTTGAACCCAAAATCATGTTTAAAACCCCCTTTTATAATAGAACTAGTTATTAGGTCCAAACTATGCCTCGGGTAAGAAACAATTTCATTTATTAATAGAATATTTTATGATAAATAACACTACATACAACTTATTCTAGTGGTTAAGACTTTAGTATATGTACTAGAGGTCTCAAGATCAAACCCCTATATTACACAATTTCTAATTTTTTTTTGTTGTATATGGATTACATGAACTAAAACTCCCTAGGGAGAGCGCCAGACCACGTGGCATAGTTTCTTGTTTTTTATGTACGCCTTTTAATATATTTGTATATATGACTGAAATTCATTTTTAGAAAAGCCAATTAATTATCTTTGATAGGTAATTTATTTTAACTTGAGTTCTTTGTTAGAATTATTTTGACACAATTTTCTTTATCAAAAAACCATATTATTGCTTTTCTTTTTACCATATGAGGGCACAACATTACACTTAATTGAATTATGACAGGAAATGCTTATATGATTTCACGAAAAAGACAAGGATATAGAAATGTGTCTATTGTTATTTGAAATGCTCAAAATACCACGTTTCAATTGCACATTGATAATTTAATACTTCACACAAATATTAGGCATCTCAAGACATATTTGCACATAAATCATTTTATTGTATTGTATCATGTATGTTGGCATAATTTTGACATATGCTCCGAGTTTGGACAATTTTCATTTATTAATATTTTAAAATAATAATACTAAATACCACTTGGTCTAATGGTTAAAACTTTAGTTTATGAACTTGAGGCTACGAGATCAAATCCTACACTATGCAATTTTTAAATTTTTTAATGTACATGAATTACATGAAGTGAAACGTCCTTAAAGAGAGTGTCACGTGACACCATTTCTTGTTTAGAAATGCCTTTCAATAGATTTATATAGATGGTTGAAATCCATTTTTAGAAAAGCCAATTACTTCTCTTAGGTAATTTATTTTCACTCTATTCTTCAATAAATCTTGTATCAAGTAATTTGGGATCATCGATTGGATATTCATGTTTCTTTCAAACTCGTACATTGTATCCTGTATGATTTTCTTTGCTCTATGTAGCATTATTCTACTTCTTAATTTTTTTATGATATCCTGGCCTACAAAAAAACCTAAATAATTTTGAAACTCTCCGTTTATTCATAAATTGATCTCAATATCTCTGGTTTCTTGACATATTTTTATAATACATTCTCTTACATACTCTCGTATTCTAGCTCTCTTTTGTTTTCTCTCACAATCTTCAATTTACATAATTAATGAAGCGCAAAGTTGATTACTAAATTATTTTCAAGACATAAACAATTGCTTACTCTAACATCCATTGTTCTTTAAGACCTAAGCAACAAATTAAAAGTATAGTCTCTAAGGGTCATTTCTCAATTCTAATAATATATTTATTTTATTACTAAATTTTTACTTTTTATGATGTAGATCTTGACTTACGACCACATTTGTATACATTTTATAACTTTATGTTTTATTATTCTTCAACACTATTTTTCGTGATTGCTTCATTATCGAGAATGTATTACTTTAGGAACTCCAACGATTCGTTTAATCGATTGTAACCCGGATCTCGCAGATATATCGATTTCGACAAACGATGGCGCTATAGCTTTAGTTCGATTAATTCTTACCAAATTAGTATTTGCAATTTGTGAAGTGCAACTGCATTATTATGTTATTGCTAAATCAAACCTACAATATTAAATCATGGAATGAATTGGATATTTGGACTTGTCGAAGATCTATAAGTAACTAGTCTCATATAGTCGTATTTATCTTGTTCAACTCTCATCCCCGTGTAGGAATCTATGACAAATTTCATTTTCTTTTTCCTTCTGAAAAACTCTGTTGCATTGTACAGATGAAAAATAAGCTATTATCCTAAAAACTTACCATGATTTAAGTAGTTGATTTACACATGCATGATACTAGCTAGATATTATCAAAGCTATTAAAGGACAAAACCATAACATAAAATATCTTCACCTAATAAATCCTAAATCTTAGACCATTTAAAACACATTACCACATAAATTACCCGAAATATGCATGATATATATCTACTTCTATTACTCCACTTAGCTATAAATCTGGTAAAAATGTATGGTTACACCAATACATTAATTGCACTTATCCCATTCATGCATATATGTCCAGTGGGAAGCGCAAGTAGCTCTCACTCTCTTTAATGCTATTTCTAGTTCTAAAACCCCATTTATATCCTCTTAGTCTGCGCTTTCCGATATCATTCACACTCTCTCAATCCCACACTCTTTCTTTTTTGCCACTCTTTCGCCTCTACTCTTTATACTAAATTTTTCCATCAGAATTTGATTATGGAACATCTTCATAGTAAAAGCTTCATTTGTTCTTTTAAGTTGAGGTTTGTATGTATAAAGGTTGTTTACTTGTTTAAAATCATGCAAAGAAGAGACTTTGGATATTATGAATTGGCTTTGAAATTGTTGAAGAATCTTGCTTTGGCCATTGGCACCATTATATTTGCATTTGGTAAGATTACCTTAATTCTTTTCAACAACTTAAATATCAATGTATTCTCATATTAATCTTTTGTCTTCACATCCTTTTCTATGTTCATGTCTTGCTTTCTACAAGTTCATTAAAGCCTTGTTAGTGTGACCCTTTAGACATTTTGACAGTATATGGTACCCATCTGTCTGCATAACATATATACTTCCTCCGTAACAAAAAGAATGCAACAATCGGGTATTATTTGTGAGGTATAAAATATTCAATTGTTGCATGCATTTTTTCTGTTACGGAGGAAGTATGTAGTCTCATTATCAAATTCTCTTTTTAATGAATACGTAAAAATTTCATTCAAGGTAGAATGTACTTTTTCATATAAATAACTAGTGAATAAAAAGAGATCAATTTTGACCATGCAATTTATGCAGGAGGGGTGATAATAGGAGGCATTGCAGGAGCTATAAAAGGGCAAACAACTGAGTCAGGCTTATGTAGAGGCGCCGCGATAGGGGTTATGTCAGGTGCCATTGTTGCCCTTGAATTGCTTGATTCAGTCCTCAATGGTCATTTTCTTTCTAAGGTATATTACCCTTGTACTTACATTCTTTATCTGACTAATTATAATTATCGATTATATATGTGATTACATTCTTTTATTTTTCCACAACAATGTAAAAATAATAAATTTGTAAGTCGATTCATAGGAGAGTTTTTTCCACCTATATCAAAGGCAAAGTCCTTTCAAAATAGACAATTCAATTCTACATTGTTCTTCTGACTCGTAGGTCCATTTCGTGGGGTCAAGTAGCTCCAAGACAATGGACTTTGTAGTTGTGCATTGATTTCGCAGACCAATGACTTGTGCTGTTGTGCATTTTACTTTGTACAACTTGTTTCTCTCACATGTTAACCCAATTTCGGTGAGAGAATGGTAAGGGAAAACCCTCTCTTAAAGTATCCATTGAGATTGAATCCTCAATCTTGAAGTTGAAAGATTATTTCCTTATCAATAGGCCAAACTTAGGACAACACATAATACTCATGACCTATAATATATATACTAGTATTGTACATTTCAAATTTAATCCAATTTGTAGGTTAAGATATAAGAAATTGATGAAATTTTTACTATTATTAACACATATGGGCAAACATTGTAGCCTAGCATTTGTCCAACCCATTCCAAGCTTTAATATGGCGCCATGTTATTCGTGGCACAGTAGATGTGTCTCCCACATGTCACTTCTTTTTCATGCAAAAGTTCTTACCTGTTGTTAAAAAATATATTTCATTATATAGTATCATTAGCAAATTCTCATAACCATGAATAGAAAATAAAAAAAAATATAATGCTCCTACCAATGAGATAAAAAAAATCAAATATGTTCATTTAGTCATTTACTCCTTAAGAATTCTTACTAAAGTACTCATCACAAGTTTTGACATTACAAAATAAAGAAATAAAATAGAATAGTTTAACAATATGATTAGACTAAACTATAATATTTTGTATGCATATATAATATAGATGAACGACTTGCTCATTTTTGATATATTACAATTAGAAAAATATGTCACCCTCATTCCTCCTAAAATGTTAATAAAAAGTCTTAGATTTTTATACCTTAATATGTAAGTCATTATCCAACATTTTTACTTGTGATAAAATGTCAATTGCCAACACAAACATTTTACAGATGGACTTGAGAGTTTATACTCATGCATGCCTTTTTCTTTTTTTTTTCATCTACCTAAAATATGGTAGTGTGTGCGAAAAAGCCCCTTCATAATTTTAAAGTTCAAACTATCGAAAGATGAACAAATTTTGCAACACTTTGCCGAGCTAATATAGTAAATTTGGACCCACCATATTTTGAAGTAGTTTTATCATATAAACTCATATTTATTCCCATTATTATAAATAAAATATTGCTTACCCATAAATGGAGGTGGGACTATCCTATGATATTTTTCT
This sequence comes from Beta vulgaris subsp. vulgaris, assembly GCF_026745355.1. Taxonomy (NCBI): domain Eukaryota; kingdom Viridiplantae; phylum Streptophyta; class Magnoliopsida; order Caryophyllales; family Amaranthaceae; genus Beta; species Beta vulgaris. The sequence goes on from NC_079209.1 coordinate 10,450,721, forward strand.
TCAATTTGATTGGGCCCCTAAAGTAGGTATAGCTTGGAAGATGAAAATAAAGACAATGTTTTGAGATGAGAAAAATGGCAAAAACCCACTAAATTTAGCTATCATGTTCCTCCCTCAGTTCCTTGTAGCAAAATGGCTGAAGATACTGCTTTTCTAAGTAAATGCCTAATTGTAATTAAATTTGTGATAAACAGGTTGCTCTTTTTGGAAGCATATTCAATGGGAAGGCATTTAGGGAATTGGTCAGTCCTGCAATTTTGAAGGCTTACCAATGGCAAGTGAGTACCTACTTAAGTAGTAAGCTTGTCGATCATGGATATATTACAAAATTTCCCTTTTCTTATTTTAATATATGCCATCTGATAAAAATCATTAAATAATTGCCTCAAACAATATTAATTTCGAAATTTATAATAGAAATTACACATCGGTTAGTGCTATTAATACTTTTATTATTGTCTTAACTATTTTTATTTCTTATACAAAACTCTTAGGAGGGCATATATCTTTTAAATTGTAATAAACTACAACAAATCAAATTGATTCATAAAAAATTTATTTATTGTAAAGTAATACTTCTTTTTTTTTTTCTCTTTCTCACTTAGAATCTTAGCACTATTCATACTCAGAGATAATCTTCTCGTTTTTTTCAATTTATAAGAAAAAATATAATAATGTATGGTCTTGTTTGATTCGTTTCAATTAGTACATTATTAATATTCAATCGTTATAATTTATACTAATATATAATAAAAGATATGTAAGTTCAAAAAAGTGTATTAGAAGACGCGCATAGAAAAGTGAAAATGATAAAAAAAAAGGAATAGTATTTCATAGATGCATAATCATCTCAAACTTAACAAAAATTTTGTTATTATGCAAGTAACCCGCTTATATATGATTTCCCCATGATCCACCTCACAGTAGCCAGTAGGATAAAGGCATAGATATGGAGTTAAGGCGGTGAAGAGAACAAGTAGTCAGAGTAATAATCACTATAGTCCAAGTTAGAGCTGTCAAAAAATAACCTGATCTGATAATCAGACCTGAACCTATAATGACCTGTAACTGAATTGTACCTGAAATTTTGGCAAAACAGGTCACCTATAACCTGACCTGTACCCGACCTGATAATAATTGATACCTGCTCTTGACCCGATACTCTATGACCTGAACCTGAACAGATACCCGTCCATAAAAGACCGATAACTGAAATGATCTGACCTGACAACGATCTGAACCTGATTCGACACCTGACCTGATTAGGACCTGAAACTGATTATAACTCGACGTAACTTGTCATTAACCCGACCTGTTACGACTCGTTACTTGATTTTACTAAACCTATTGTGACCCGGTACATTATTTTACCTGACTTGTTGCTACATGTTACCCAATTTTACCCGACTTTGTTGATTGTTGATAACTCGACTTGTCAATTATCTAACCACATAGTAACATGAATCATAAACTAACACTACTATAAGAAGGCATATAACTAGATGATCAATTCAAGCATTGATTTTCAATAAAATCTTAAATAATGATACAAATTTGAAGCAACGCCACCCAAGAAATTCATGACATGTTCCATGGTCAAAGCGACCCGAAAGTGACCTGAAATAAGTATGGTACAACCCGATAACTACCAACATGGACCCGACTCGAAACTGACCCAAACCGCTATTGTCCTGACATGATAAGTATCCGACCTATGCATGACCTGAACCTGAAAGCACCCGCTACAAACTTGCAATAAACCCGACCTAACACCATATGATCACGAAAGATGACCTGTCCTGAAATTAACCGCGCCGAACCCGACCGAATTAACGATCATTCCCGATCTGCACCCGGCCTGTTTGATTTAATGACCTGACACGACCTGACCGAACATGACCTGAAACCTGTTATGACCCGACCTGAACCGACTCGGGAAACTGAATTGACAGCTCTAGTCCAAGTAATAATCACTATAGTCAAATCGTTAATTTTTTTTAAGGTTTATGTATTTTAGAAAATGTGATGCTCCCCACTGAAATATAAGGGTCTTTCAGTTTTTTAAAATTTTTTGTTTTTAAGTTGTAGTAAGAATTACACAAAATATTAGAAATCCTTGTTTAACAACAGATGATAGTGTAGTGGTTTTGACATCACCTCAAATCTTAGAAGTCTTAACCTTCTGTAATTGAATCTCACCCTTTGGAAAAGGGATTCTCATTGTCCCCCTTTTTGCAAAAAAAGGAAACAAAATTTGGAAACTCCCTCGTGGGCTGGCTAAGGAAAATAAATATTGCGAGTTGCAACATTATTTTTTAGGCTCCGTTTGGTAGGGCGTAAAATATTTTCAGTGTAAAATGATTTTCATGGAAAACAATTTACAATGGAAAACACAATTCCAAAATTAGTTTTCCGTTGTTTGGTTCGATGTAAAAAAATGATGAAATGAAAGGAAAATGAAAGGAAAAGTAAGGAGGTAGTGAGAGGAGTGTACAAGAGAGAGAAGGAAAATAGTTTTCCCTTCATTTTGAAAGGAAAATGGTTTTCCATCCTTGGGAGAGTAATTTTACACCAAGGGAAAATGGTTTTACACTCTTTTGCCAACCAAACAATGTAAAACTGAAAATAGAGGAAAACAGTTTTCCGGGAAAACGTTTTACGCCCTACCAAACGGAGCCTTAAACAAAGAGATTAATTAAAGTATATGGTTTGATTTTGGCTTTCTAAATTGAGATGACTTTGAACCAGACAAGCATGAATGAAGGCTTTGCCAATGAGGAAGGATCAGATTTATATAACATCGCTGAAATTCGAGGGTTGTCTCCTGAACTCATAAAGAAGCTCCCTGTAATCAATTTTCATTGCCTGAATTCATCAAATTCTGCTCTTTCAATTTCACATACTGAAGTTTGTTGCACCATTTGTTTGCAGGTAATTAACTTCTTACACCCATTCTTCATGCATGATCTTGGCATTCTTAAAAATATATAAACTAGTGGGAAAAATTTTCATTAAATATGCACATATTACAAATTATATTATATCATGATATAAATTTGTTTCACAACTTATCCGATTAAACAGGAGAGAAGGACTTGTTTTGTCCACATCATGGAGTTCTACATGATTGCTAGGAGGCAAAAATTCTAGTGAATTTAGGCTATCTACCTTGTTGACCTATGATAAGAATACGGACAAATATTTAAATTTTCTTTTGTTATTTACCAATGAGAACAAAAGTTATATTGTCTATAAAAAACAGCATTATGTTGAGCTCTTGTCCTGTTGACTATTTAATTTTGCTACTTTTTTTTTATTGTGGTCAAGAAAAAAAAAATGCGCCTCGGCCTTCAGTTTTATGAAATTTTACTCATTTTACTTTTCATTCTGTTCTGTGAACTTTTACTTATTTTACTCTATTTCTAAATTAGCAAAGAAATATTATTAGTTTTTTTTTTGAAAGAGAAATTTCATTAATTGAAGACCAAACGACATCTACAATAGGTATTAAAGTAAAACAAGATACAATTAAACAAGACTGAATCAAATTCGTCTTCGAAGAAACTACAATGAACCAGATCGAACAATACAGCACAACCCTCTTGTATTTGCTGAATCAAGCAGTTATTGATGAGGAAGTCTCAATTTGATATAGTTTGGGAAGAACATTCTTGATCGAGTCAGGTTGACCGCATCTGAGATTCCAATACCTTCATGCTGAGTCTCGAACTTCAACGAATGAGAATAATTTCTCATACATAAAAACAAAAGAACCATACTCACAACTCCCATGGGGAGAAGGAGATTTCCAAAACAGAAACTAAAAACCCCATAACAGGGTTTGAGAAAATCTCATAAAGAGATACTAATTTATTGAACAAAACAAGAAAATAAATTAAAAACTGGAAATAAAAGGAGAAAAGGGGCTTACCATGGATGCAAACATCCATGGCAGCCCCTAATTGATGAAGAAGGGGTAGGAGAGGCTAGGGTTTGAGAGAGAGAAAAAGAGAGGGGAGGCTAGGGTTTGAGAGAGAGAAAAAGAGAGGGGAAGCTAGGGATGAAGAAATATTATTAGTTAATTGGCTAATGTGCCACTTCTATTTGCTATACACTTTATTTATTTAATGCATGTTGACTCAAAAACTGGACTAATATTCTCTCTTCATATATTCTTATTTGTTTAATACAAGTGGACCCTTCTCTATCCTATTGCCTAAATAAATATGTTTATATTGGGTCTGTTTGGCATTACTAGCTGAAAATAAACTGAAACTGATAAGTTAACTGAAACTGATAAGATAAAGCTGAAACTGATAAGGTGCTGAAACTGATTAGTTTAACTGTTTGGCAAAATTAGTTGATTAAGTTGATAAATTATTTTAGCAAAATTAGTTGTTTTCAAAATTTAGGAAAGATTTTCCAAAATTTCAGTCACCTGATTGTGAAAAGGTAAATTTTTGAACTTATCATTTAAGTCATTTTAGGCGCCTAAAATTTTATTTTAGATGCTCCTCAAACACTACAAATTATTTTAGCACCTAAAATATGTTAGCACCTTAGCTAAAATGCTTCCCCAAACAGACCCATCAAGTAGAACTTCAATAAATGGAGGGAGTCTTTCCTTTTTTTTACAACCCCGTACAGTAATTAAAAATGAAAGTACAACCTAATGTTAATATAATCAAATCTAAACCAAACAAACAAACCTAAAAGAGCTTTCTAATCTCGTACATTCCAGCGAAAACCAATATAAATAAAACTTATACAAAAACGCTTAAGAAAGGGGGCATCGCTGGTCAGTACTTGTGATGGTGGATTCGAACCTCGAAATGTTGATGGAGGTAGTAGAAGCAGCGGATGACGGTCACGATCCGGACAACGAACAACCAATGGCAAGTGTCGCTTTTTGCCGCATGAGCAATCCCAACAATCACTTATCGCTCGAATTTTGGGCTAATAATTTTTTGAAGAGTCTTTCCATTTAAGTATTATGCAATCTAATTGAAAATTTCAGATTTTCCCTTTGGTATTTGTGATTTATGAACATCTCTAATGTACCAGTACCAGTGTACCACTTATTAATCTTTGATCAACCAATGATTATAAGGCAGAGCTGACAAATCTTCATACAACGGTACGATAAATTGATGCTCCAAAGTGAAGTGAGTTCTTTTGAGGGAATTTACTCGAAATTATTCGATTAATTAAGCAAGATCAATGTCCACCAACGTAATACTATTAAATACTTTAGGAAGAAGCATCAAAAAACACGATTTCAGTATTTCACCATCCATACTAATGTGCCATAGTGTCACAAGATGGGTAATCATATAATCTTGCTCTCAAATATGACTACTACGTTCAAAGACTTGCAAATATCTAGGATATCCTTGAAGGTTGAAGCTAAAGCTTTTGATCAACTCCTACTTCGTCTGTTTCTTTTTATTTCTCACTTTGGGGAAAATCGTGGACTAAATACAAAGAGAGAAACTGAAAAGATGGAGAGGGATACTGAAAAGTGAGAAAAATCATAAACTAAAAATTAAGTGCATTAAAATAAATATTAAGAAGTGAATGACATGGATGGAAAAAGAAGAAAAACTAGATTAGACATGTTACGAAAAAAGCAATAATGTGTAGATTTAAAAGAAATGGAGCGAATATATTACACCACTATACCTGTCATTTTATATTGATTTTGACTTATCTTTTTTCCAGTTTTACACAATTGACATGCAGAGCAGGATCTAGGATTTAAAATTGGGGGGGGGGGGTCCTAACTAAACCAATCAAATAGACAAAGATCATAATTCATAGATGAGAAGTTAAGTTTTCACGATAACAAAACCAAACTTTATAATATCGAGTCATCTATTAGAGATACCTTCTTTACATTAATATTTCAATATCTTAATTTTTTGTATAGGTTGACTTATACACTCATCAACGAACACAACTTTTACCTTTAATATTTTCAAATACCTTTTACTAAAAGTTTATAGTTTATTTGCTAAATGTAAATAGTGTATAAAGGCCATATAAATTTCCTAAATGTACATAGAGACAAATCCAAAATTTTACATGATAAAATTTATTGTTTACATGCAAATAAATCTTGGTCATATTCAATATATGAATAGTACAAAGAGAGAAACCATAGAATTTATTGTTTACATGAAAATAAATCTTGGTCATATTCAATATATGAATAGTACAAAGAGAGAAACCGAAAAGATGGAAAGGGATATTGAAAAGTGAAAAAGATCATAAACTAAAAATTAGGTGCATTAAAATATTATAAAGTGAATGATATGGGTGGAAAAAAAGAAAAAATAAATTAAACATACTACCAAAAAAGTAATAATGTGTAAGTTTAAAAAAATGGAGCGAATATGATACACCAACATATCCGTCATTTTATATTGATTTTGACTTGACTTTTTCCAGTTTTACACAACTGGCAAGTGACATGTATGACTTATGCTTAAATTTCTTGTTTTAATATCTTGAATAATCATGTTTTTGCAGATTTTTTTGTTTGAAAATTTCTCATTAGCATTCTTGTTTTTCCTCGTTTAAGGATCTTGTGGAGGGTGAAAGAGCAAGAAAGCTACCCGGTTGTGAACACTTGTTTCATATGTTATGCATAGATGAATGGCTAGCACGAAGTACATCATGTCCTGTTTGTAGAAAGATTGTTGATTCTGGTGAATATTTGGGATGCAGAAATGTACTGCGAAGTTAATCACTAAACGCAGAAGTATGTAAAAAGAAAAGGAAAAAAAAGGGAATCAAAGGCACTTTTGCTAAATATGGAAATCAGTTGGATGTGAACATTAGACTGCCAAGTGTTCTTAATTACCGCATTCTCTCCTGCACTGCTATGGATAACATCTAAATTAGTTTGTAAAGTCTTTTTAGGACTGGTGTTATGTGTATGATCAACAAGGGAATCAGATATCCCACTTCAAGACACGGAAACTATGTTTTTCTATTAGTTTAATTTCGTCCCTCTAGGATCAACGGGTTAACACGAAATAACTAATGAGACACAACGGAGAAAACAATTCACAAGATGATCTACTATGTGAATCAACAAAAACTTTTGTGTTTGTTGTTTGTGAAGAACATTAGACATAAAATATAGAAGTTTCTCTCAAGCAAAGCAAGTTTTGTGATATATAAAAACTGATTTTCCACCACATCATATGAATGACAAAGGTAGTATTTATATTACTTTCTTAGATTATAGTAGTTATCGCGTTAATATCCTTTTAATACTCTAATCAAAATTCCCAAACGTCATTAAAAGGATAGCGTACACAATACAACAGTTATAAAACGTTCACGCAAAATATCACACTCCCTGACACTAAGCACGTCGCGAGCAGCAATACAGATCGCGAGCCACGACAACACGCTAGTCGCGACTTGCGACGTATGTCACGACCAGTGACGGCACCGCGACGGATGTCGCAACAAGCGACGACCTTCCTGTTTCGCTTGATTGTTTCAAGCCTTTTGCGTTTTATAACTTAGCATACTAGACCTCCTCCTCTTCTAGTATAAAACTGTATGAACTTATAAATCCATCACACTGTAAATGTTTCAACAATCCTCCTCCCATTTCTAGGGTAATGTTGAAAGGTTTTTCAACTTGTTGTAAATCATAAACAAGACATGCTCATGCATCATGGAAATATTTTACGGTTGAATCTAGACTTAGTAAAAATATACTTTACAATAAATTCGATCATAATGATAGACAAAGCTTTGAATCATAGATACTAATACACATAAGCATAAACTTAGTTCTTAACCTTCGACACCTATGAAGCCTTGGTGTCCATATCCATTCATAAGCGTTCCAAGTCAAGCCTTAGACTTGGTGAAGTAGCCAAACCTCTTGCATATATAGGTAAATCTTTACGAACATGCTCCTACAATTGAGCACTTATCAAAGAATTATTAAGAAATAAAATCAACCTCTTAGCAGTGTAGAATAAAGCACTAACCTTGGTATGTGTTAAAAAAGTGCTTGCAACCTTCTAGAAAAGTACTATCCTCATTGAATTTGAGATCTAACGTTGTATTAGACGTCGAATTGAGTTTACCTTAACCATAGGTTGTTCAATAGGCTTAAGACACATCCCTTTGTTCATTTTGTTCACTAGTTCCCTTGACAACGGTTTAGTAAATGTATCTGCCAAGTTCAAACTAGACTGAACAAAATCAATAGTTATACAACTATTACTTATCATTTCACAAAAGTTAGGATGTATTGTTTGTTATATGGTCTGGATAATCGATTTATGTACTGCATTGTGTCATTATGAACTAGATAATCTTAACATTTGCGCCCCCATCAAAGGACAATAATATAAGTTATGGTAGTGTACACTAGGTTCTGTTGGAAACCTGGTTTCTTGTGTTTGGCTTTCTTTGCTTCCGTAGATGCTCTGTGTTAAAGACAATTAAACCAATGTTAATGACTATTCCTAATTAAATCAAAATGAGTAAATTTTGCTTGTCGATGTCGTGAGATGTTTACCCTGTTTTTCAACTGCTTTGTTATAATTTATAAATAAGCTTGCATTGTATAGTTTAATGGGAAATTCCGTATTAGGATTGTGTAAGTTTGATCTTAATGGATTCAGCAGGCTAATTTGGAAATGAACCTAAAATGTATTGTGAAATACTGTAAAATAATTTAGGTTTAATTTGTGTTGCTTTTCTCATTGCTTTCACAAGAATATATATGGTACAATAATAGTAGGTTACATCAAGGAGATCTAGTTGCCTAAAATATCTCAACACCCCCCCTCAAGTTGCACATGGGGATCATGAATGCCCAACTTGCGAAGGAGCAGATCAAACTGTTGCTTGCCAAGTGCCTTAGTGAAAACGTCGGCAAGCTGATCCGTAGTATGAACATATGAAGGATCAATGAGACCATCAGTAATAGCGTCACGAACAAAGTTACAATCCACTTCAATGTGTTTCGTGCGCTCATGAAAAACCGGATTTTTGGCAAGATGAAGAGCAGACTGGCTATCACAGAAGAGACGAATAGCAGTGGGATGATGAACTCCTAAACTCAGCAGAAGACCCTTGAGCCATTTTAGCTCACAGGTAATGGCCGCCATAGAGTGGTATTCGGCCTCAGCCGATGATCGAGCCACGGTGGGTTGCTTTTTGGTCTTCCAAGAGACAGGAGAAGCACCAAGAAAGACAAGCCAACCGGTGAGTGAACGACGGGTAATAATCACACCAACCAGTAAGGGTCAAATCACAAGCGGCACGTAATAGAATGCCCTGACCAGGAGTACCTTTCAAGTATCGAATGACCCGTAATGCAGCATCCCAATGATCTGTGCGCGGGGTCTGCATAAACTGAGAAAGAACATGGACAGAATAAGCCAAGTCAGGGCGAGTGACAGCAAGATATATGAGACGACCAACAAGACGTCAATAAGGCTCAGGATCATCAAGAGGAGGACCAGTAGCGAGCGCAAGCCGATGATTCTGCTCAATAGGAAACCCAGCAGGCTTAGAGCCCAATAGTCCGGCTTCGGAAATAATATCCAAAGTATACTTGCGTTGACATAGAAATAATCCAGAAGCACTGCGAGCGACCTCGATGCCAAGAAAATATTTCAAAGGACCCAAGTCCTTCATTTTGAAGCAGTCTGACAGATAGGCTTTAAAAGCCTTCAAAGCAGCGGAATCGTTACCAACAACAATAAGATCATCCACATAAACCAGGACATTAATCTGAATAGAACCCTGTGTGAGAGTAAACAAGGAGTAATCAGAGTAAGATTGGAGAAAGCCGTACCCCTTCAAAGCAGACACTAGCTTGGCAAACCAGCAACGAGGAGCCTGTTTAAGACCATAAAGAGACTTGCGCAGACGACAAACCATGTTCGACTGGGGAGCCTCAAAGCCGGGAGGAAGTTTCATGTAAACCTCTTCCTCCAGATCACCGTGTAAGAAGGCATTGTGAACATCCATCTGATGAAGTTCCCAATTTTTAGCGGCCGCAATAGCAAGAAAAGCACGTACAGTTACCATTTTTGCCACAGGAGCAAATGTTTCAGTGTAATCGATGCCTTCTTTTTGATGGTTGCCAAGAAACCAAGCGAGACTTTTGTCGATCTAAGTTGCCAGCAGAGTCAAATTTGTTACGGAAAACCCACTGACTACCAAGAGCACGTTTACCAGGAGGTAAAGGTTCCATTGTCCAAGTACCATTATCTTCCAAAGCACGGATCTCATCATGCATAGACTTGCGCCAACCTGCATCCTGCATTGCCTCTTTAAAAGAAGTGGGATCCTTGAGAGAAGTGACATTAGCAATAAACTTTCGATATTTATCAGAAAAACTTTGACAATTAATGTGATGAACTATAGGATAAGGCTTACCGGAGGAATGCTGAGGAACAGAGGAAGGCAGAGATGGACTCTCTACTGTAATAGAATTAGTAACATATTCACGCAAACGGACCGAAGGAGCCCGCGTGCGTAATCCGCGGCCCAAGGCAGTGGGCTCAGCTAGCGGGTCAGAAATGGTAGCAGCAGTGGGCTGGAGAGAAGGAGAGAGCGGCTGATCTAGGTGTAGGGAGTTGGGCCTAGGAGAGGTAGGTAGCGCGGAGTCCGCGTCAGGAGGAAATGGGGATATAAGAGGAGTAGTGGGCTGGGCAGTAGGTAATGGGGATGTTGGAGAGGAAATGTGGGCCGGAAAAGGGGAAGTAGAAGCGGTAGAGGGAGATAAGGTAGGAGGGTCCGTTAGGTGGACTGTCGAGGGAGCAGTAGAGGGAGATATGTGAGAGGTAGTGGGCTAGGCAGGTGGCGAAGTAGATGAGGGAGGATGAGGAGATAATGTGGGCTGGGTAGGTGGCAAAGGAAAATCAGCAAAATCCAGATGAACATCATCGGATTGGGTGACAATAGTGAATGGATCAATATTTGCAGCTTCGGGGTCAGAAAAGGGATAGGTGCCCTCAAAAAATTTCACATCCCGAGACACGAAAAACTCCTGAGTATCAAGATCAAATAACTTCCAACCCTTCTTTCCCAAAGGATAACCCACAAACATGCATTTTCTACTCCGACTAGCAAACTTATCTCCTTTAGATCGATGATTGTAAGCAAAGCATAATGAACCAAAAACCTTAATAGCATCATATGAGGGAGAATGGCCAAACAATAGTTCATAGGGGGGTTTTGTTGTAAAGTAAGGGGGTAGGAGTACGATTAATGAGATGAGCGGCTGTGAGAACACTTTCACCCCAAAAATAAATAGGAAGATTAGCCTGAAAACGAAGGGCACGACCCACATTTAAAATATGCTGATGTTTACGCTCAACCCGCCCATTTTGTTGTGGAGTGTGAGTACAAGAGGTTTGAAAAAGAATGCCAACAGCAGTAAAATATTCTTTAAGACAATTAATTTCGGTGCCATTATCACTTTGCACAATCTTAATAGTTTGAGAAAATTGACGATCAATCATTGCAACAAACGCCATAAACATGGAGAAAACCTCAGTTTTATCAATTAACAAATAAACCCAAACAGCTCTAGAATAATCATCCACCAAAGTCAAAAAATAGCGAGCACCACAAGAAGATAAATGTCTATATGGACCCCATAAATCACAATGTACTTTTTCAAAGATGCGACTAGCTTTATGTTCACTAATGGGAAACTTAGTACGAGGATGTTTAGCACGAAAACACACCTCACAACCCTTATTCAAACTACCCTTTAGATGAAGAACAGGAGGAAGTAACTTGATAATCTTTTCTGAAGGATGACCCATGCGATGATGCCAAAGCTCCAAAGAAGGCACAACTTCACCAACCGAGACATGATGTGCAGAAGAGCCACCTCCAAAATAGTAGTAGAGTCCATTCCTCCTAACCGTTGTTCCAATCAGATTCCTGAACGGGTCCTGTATAGCACAAACATCAGAATCGAATTTAACAATACAATTCATTGCCGTAGTTAACTGAGAAACTGAAAGTAAATTACAATGTAACTGGGGTACAAAGAGCACATGAGTAAGAGTAAGAGAGTCCGATAAATGAACAGACCCCTCTTGCTTAGCCATAACAACAGCACCATTAGGCAAGCCAACAGGACAAGCAGGATTGCAAGTAACGTCAAATAATAAAGAAATATCACCAGTAACATGATTGGAAGCCCCTGTATCAATAATCCAATCAGTAAGAGTGAACATACAATGCAACCTGTCATCAGAACTTTTAGTGTTACCAATGAGACCCGCTAATGCCTTCCATTGATCTGCAGTAAACAAGGACGAAGAGGCACGAGCCGCATCAATGACTGCGCTCGGACCAGCAGCAGTAGGAGTGACAGCTGCGGCATGAGCTCGGACAGGCTCGCGTGGGCGAGCGGTGGAAGCAGTAGGAGCGCGGCCACCCCCTCGGCCTGCAGCAGCAGCCTTATGCTCCTCCCACCAGGCTGGGTAGCCATGTAATTCAAAGCACTGGGTCACCTCGTGGCCCGTTTTATGACAATGGGTGCACTGAAGATGAGACTTATCTTCACGAGGGCGAGAGCGAGCATGAGAAGAGGAGGTAGAGGTGCTGCCACGAGGAGCAGCCCGCAACGCAAAACTAACCACGTCTGGTGGTTCATCAGCCACGACCCTAGCCAAACGAACACGCTCAGCTTGCACGACCAATTGGTAAGCCCTATCAAGAGAGGGTAAAGGCTCGTGGGATAAAATATTAGAACAAACCGTGGCATAATACTCAGAATAAAGCCCCATTAAAAATTCATGTAGTTTGTCGTTTTCACGACGAGCCTCATGGAGTTGGCCAGCCGAACACGAGGAACACCCCTCAATGAGAGGTTCATGAGTATGAAGCTCTTCCCACAAAGCCGACAATTTACCGAAATACGCGGCAACTGTCATCGTTTTGGATTGCTCACAACGAGCGAGAGATGATTTAAGTTGGTGGATTCGAGGGCCGTTAGCCATAACAAAGCGAGACTTTAAAGAGTCCCATAATTTTTTAGCATCACGATACTTTGAAAGCGTACCTTTAACCTCCGGCGAGATCGTGTTCATTATCCAAGAAATAAGCATGGCTTGAAGAGTACTCCAATCTGAAGAAGTACAAGGAGGAGAAGGAGATGTAATGGTGCCGTCAATAAACACCCATTTTCGGCGGGCTTCGAGCGCCATTTGAACGTCCGACGCCCAGTGATCATAGTTATCATTGGTGAGGCGAGAAGGAGTAATGAAATCACCTGGCCTGTCCTGAGGACCGAGGTAGAAAGGAGAAGTGGGAGTGATAATTAATGGCGGCGGCGGTGGAGGATCTTTAGAAGCATCACCAGTCATGGTGAGCGACACAAGGGTGACGGCTATACCAAGCCTGATACCATGTAAAATAATTTAGGTTTAATTTGTGTTGCTTTTCTCATTGCTTTCACAAGAATATATATGGTACAATAATAGTAGGTTACATCAAGGTGATCTAGTTGCCTAAAATATCTCAACAAATACCCACCTAGATACTAAAAGATTTGGTTCTTGTGCTATATTTACTATATCTCTTTGAGTTGTGCCTCTCTCATGCACACATAGTGCGTGAACACTTTAGATGGACGTGGATACTTAGATGTATTATGTCAAAAACTACTTGACCAACTTAGAGAAGCTTAACATATCTATGACCCACTCTTTAAACAATCGGACATGTTAAGCTTAAATAACACAAGGCGCGAGTGATCTTATCTAGTTTTTGCAGGATGTAACAAGGCCATGCATACTGAAAAGGAATGATCTGGAACTCTGATGCATCATATATTATGCAACTCTCTATTTGAGTTAATGGGTACTTTATTTCACTAATTGTGCATACTTTTCTTAGCGCTCTGGTAATACTTACTGCCAAGGATCTTACTTATCTCAATAATAAAAAAGACTCCTCAATTAGAATGTGTATACACACTTTTTTATCGTAAACAAGGTAGCAAGCAATTTGGGCGTTTGGTTGGGGGGCTTCATGAAAGGGTAAGGGAAACAAAGCTCTTGATTCTCTTACTTGATGTTTGTTTGGTCATTTTAATCATTCTCTTTACCCCCTCCTTTCCCCCAAAGTCCTCTACATCCATTCCCCACACCCCTAGGGTTTCACTTACACTTTCCCTCCTCTACTTCATGGTCACCTTGACCAATCATTGACCACCACACCACCAACTGAACTCACCATCCTTGCCACCAGAACCACCACACCACCACCTAAACTCACCACTCTCGCCACCACATCGCCACCTAAACTCACCACCCTCGCCACCAGAACCACCGTACCACACGTCATCTGAACCATCCGGAAAACATTCCCCAACCATCTGGTTAGCCACCCCCACCCCTTGAAAACCACCGCCCGAAAAAAACCACCACCCGAAAAAAGCCCCCCACCCCTTGAAAACCACCAAAACCCACTCGAAAAAACCTCATTCAACCCACAGCTGCCGCGGAAGAGGGGAGGGAGGAAGAACGTTGACACCAAATGTAGAAACAACCCCGCACAATGCAACTTAAAAACCCAACTCTAATAATTGATTATGGCTTTAGATGGTCAATTTCGGCCATAAAAACTTCAGATCTGAAATTTTTATGGTCGAATTTGACCTTTAAAACCTCAAATATGATCTTTAATGATGGTAGAGAAGGAAAACAAGGGGGGATTGTGACGGGCGGCGGTGAGGTGGCGGTGTGAGGTGGCGGTGAGGTGGGGAGTGTTGTGCGGTAGTAAGAGAGAGGCGTTATGAGTGGCAGTGAGAGGGCGCGGCGGTGGTGAGGGGTGGGGGTTGTGGTGGTGGTGGTAGTACTTGGGAGAGATAGAGGAAGAATGTGAGGACAAATAGTGGGAGGAGAAAGATGAGTTTTCAAACCAAACAACATTCTTTAAGAAAGGGTTTTCTTTTCCTTTCTCCTTGTTTCTCTTTCTTAAACCATTTCCCTTTCCCCTTTATGAACCAAACGTCTCCTGATTTTATAGTTGCTTTATATTCTTCAAACATCAAAGGGAGTTGGGTTTTGCAGATATGTCATGCTAGAATTTGTTTCTTATAATCTATAACAAAAATCAATGTTTAATTGAAGAGATAATTTTCCTATATATACTGTTGTTTTGTTTCATCATATCCCGTTTCTTCTTTTCTTCATGATTTGCATGCTAGGATCATGAACTCGTAATATGTAATCAACATTAACGAGTTGCTTCATGATCTGCATGATATGTACTGCACAAATGATCTATTCCTTGTTGTTTTGCACTGAGTCCTTTGTCATGGGCTGCCCCAGCTGACCCCATGCCCTTGTAGCTTAGTCGACTGGCCTTTCCGTTTATGTTACTCCGCCAGCAAAAAAAAGGACCGGCAATCCACCAAGCACACACACACAGCAGTAACCCATTGCATGTCACTAGTAGAATAATTGCTTATTGTTGCGGTTTTACCCATACGCAACAATATATCACGTAAAAAGAAAATAAAAATATAAAATAAACATATTGCTGCGGTTTCAGCTAGAAACAGCAGCAATATATGTCAAAGTGAAAATTTTCAAACTTAAGTTGACTTTTTGACCAGCTCTATTGCTGCGGTTTTCAGTATGAACCGTAGCAATATATTAAAATATTAAATTTTTTATTAATATTTGAACCTATTGGTGCGGTTCCTTCAAAAAAACCGCAGCAATCACTAGTGGAAAAATAAGGAAGGGCTGCGCTAAAAAAGGCCCTTAGGGCTGCGTATTCAGACAACAACCCTTTCCATAGCATCCCTTCACTTTAAAGGAAGGGCTGCGATTTTCAAGTGCAGCCCTTCACTTGAAGAAGGGCTGCGTTTTTGGACTAAAAACGCAACCCTTTTGGACCCAAAAAAATAAAAAAAAAATTACTAAAATCGAAGGCTCTAAACATCATTAAATTATTAGTTATAATTGAAATACATGATTGAATTCGATAGATGCTTCATGCTGGTAGCTAAACTTGAGCGAAAGATTACAAATATGTTTAATTTGTACATATAACAATATATGGTAAGATGCTGTTTGTGATCATAATTGAAATAATCTTGATCTGGAGACGTCAAATTCAATAATGCCAGAGTACAAAAAAAAAAACAAACGGAAATAGAAAAAAAAAGGGAACGAAAATAAAAACAGAAAATTAACAAAAATGAACAAAAAATGAAAAAAATAACCCTAAAATTATATATATCTGAAAATGAACTAATCTGAAAATGAACAAATCTGAACAATAACGAAAATGAAAAAAAAAACTTAAAAAAATAAACTAATCTGAAAATGAACAAAAAATGAAAAAAAAAACGATAATGAAAAAAAAAACCCTAAAATTATAGATATGAAGAGATGATTTCATTCGAACATATAGCCCCCAACTCTTCCGCCATCTTCCGCAAACGGTGATTAGCAGCAAGATAGTTTCTAGGAAAAACTCCACTAAATACTATCTGACAACCTCTTAAAACTTCTTGTTTTGTTGTTTTTAGCACTTGCCTCACATCTCTAACAACAATATTTGCACAATTATTATCATAAAATTCGTGGAGTTCGACCAACATTTTATCAGTGAAGGAACAACGGATGAGGAACGACGAGGAACAACAGAGAACGACGGACGAACGGAGAAGGAACGAATTGAAGCCAGTGAGAGAGAGAAACGAACGCCAACGAGATGGGGGTGAGAGAGAAGCAAGCGGGTTTTTTTTGTGAGGAGATGAAGAAGAGGAGATAAAATGGGAGGAGAGAGAGGGGGTTTCAACTTTCAACAGTGACATAATAGAATTGGAGGGAGTTTAGCGGCCTAGGGCAAAATAAATAAAGAATTTAAGGGCTGTGTTTTTAGTCAAGCGCAGCCCTTTATCTAAAGGGCTGCGCTTTTCTTTAAAAACGCAGTCCTTCTGTAAAAAAAGGGCTGCGTTTTATATAAAACCGCAACCCTACAATAAAGAAGGGCTGCGTTTTGAAGAATACGCAGCCCCTCCAGCGCAGCCCATCCTTTTTTTCCCCTAGTGAATAGATGTTTTAAAATAATATGCGCGACCCATTTAGGATTTTATTCCTTCTTCCTTTTAGCAACTCCCAGCCGATTTTTAAATCATCTCTCCTCTCTCCCTCTCATTTCCTCCTCATCAGTAAATTGAACGCTCTATCGCTCTCTCTTCTCACTCTCTCTCCTCTCTTTCTCTCTCTCCTCTCTTTCTCTCTCTCCCCTCTCTCTCTCGTCATTCTCTCTCATCTCCACATCGTGTCTCCGTCGCCAGATCTATCGTCTCTCTCTCCTCATTCTTTCTCCATCAACGTTGATTTCTCGATCAATCGTTAATCCGCACCAGATTGATGATAATTTCTCCGTGATTTTTCCAATCGATGGTTCGCAATTTCGAATCTCTCCACCAACGTGGTTCCCATCTCTCCACCAACGTTAGTCCGCACAGATGCTCGCATCTCTCCACCAACGTGGTTCACATTCCTCCATTGTTCGCATCTCTCCACCAACGTGGTTCCAAATGTTCGCATTAGCATTCACATCTCTCCATCTCCCTTTTTTTTATTTTTTTTTAATTCTCTGTACTTCAGTTTCATCTGTACCGGTGGTGCGATGGTGGTTCGCATTTGTTGTTATTTTTTGTACCTGTCTCCACCGTATTTTCCCTTTTCTTTATTTTTTTTAGTTATGTACTTCAGTTTCTTTTAGATCTTTGTATATTTCTTTTTTGTTTTTTTAAATTTTTTTATTATTAGTCTGTTTTCATTTTTTTTTTATATTTTGTAATTAGGGTTTGTAAAATATATTTTTATTGAATATATGACAGTTTGGATGAATTACTTTTGTGTTGTTATTGTACTGTAATAGTATCCTTAAAATGTTTATATTATAAGTCTATTATAACAACTAAAAATGTAAGCCTGGAGTAATAAAAAAAAAATTTTTTTTTTACCCACCCAGCGTATATTGCTGTGGTTTTGGGAAGAAACCGCAGCAATATACCTGTGTTTTTATTATTAAAAAAAATATATATTGCTGCGGTTTTCCCAAGAAACCGCAGCAATA